>NC_092454.1:60379047-60702661 GCF_036169615.1 Heliangelus exortis | reverse complement strand
CCAGCTGTCAATATGTAGCACACAGCAGTAGTCCAAGCTTCTTAAGGCAGAAGTCTAACCTTCAACCAGAGGTTTTGCTAATACAAGCAAAACAGATCTCTCTGAAAATGATTTAAATATATAAACACTCTTTAGTGTAATACTATTGTCTGGACGTCACTCTGGAGTATATCTTTCTCTTGTCTCAGAAGGTTCAAGTGAAAAAGTTTTCTTTGGTGTATTACACTAATATAAGTGTTGGTAGTACAGTATTATAAAGTTTTCCATACTGTTACAGGTATCTACTTTCTACCAGAACTGCTACAGCTAAGAGATCATTATTTACCAGAAGTCTGTCTTCCTAACCCTGAAATCTATCAGAATCTGAAGTAGCAACGAGCCTGAAACTAGAAAGTGATTCCTGCATAATGCAGTAATTGAGTGATTAGCAGCACAGGTAGAATTGATGAACTGATTAGGAACAATTTGTGTTTGCCTACTTTCTTGAATTACTAAGCCAAATGAGAAGTGCAATGAAGAAAAAGCAAGATAAAATAGAAACCATCTGTACTGTTCGAACTAATTTTGTAATTTTCCCTTCAGAGCAAGAGGAAATGTAGCCACTGAATAGAATTTGCACAGTTTTTTAATGAATAACATAATCTTCCACATATTCTGCACAGGAATGTAGAATATGAATGAGACTGAGATGCTGTATTCTGATATGGAAAAAATATAGAAATAAGAAGAGAGAAGATTAAAACTTTTAATATAATTGCAGATTATATTGGAAAATAAATTAAAGCAAACCCACATTATTTAGTTTTCTATAATAATAAATGCTGCCCAGTAAAATTCTAAAACCGAAAGGTGATTTTGGCTTCAGTATATCCAGTTTCTTCCCTTTGGCTGTACTTTTCCTCATGTTCTAATATCAGAAGTCTGTAAGTAGCCATTATGTATTACAATCACATAAATTATTCCTATCACATAATTACTGAAAGAACCTAAGCATATGAGCCTTCAGAGAAGTAGATGAAAGAAGAAGTTTTTTCAGAGAAACTCTACTGGTTCTGACTAGGTGAAAAATGTTAACACTGCCTGTAGAATGACCCCTTCCACTTGGACTGTATCTTCTGGCAGTCCCTGCTTTTCCTCTTCAGACACTGACCACCACAGCTATTTCTTCCTTGTGAACCTTTTCTAAAATGCCAGGTTTTGATATTTAATTTACTGATGTGCTTCACAGAATTTCAAAGACAAAAATGTCCTGCTTTGGAAATACTGCATCTTGGGTCAATGCAGTGGTGCTCTGGAAGCAGGGGGGCCACAGAGATGGTTTCTGTGAGAAGCAGCAGGAATCTTCCTTGGTTCCAGACCCTGCCCTGCCTCTGCCCTAGGCCGAGCAGGTATGGGAAGCTGAATGAACCTCTGTAACATAGTCAAAAAAGGGGAAAGGAACCTGCAAAGATTAAACAAACAAACAAAAAAATGCTAAAAACCAATCAACCAAACAAAAAAACCCACCAATCTGCAGAGCACACCAGAAGAGCTATAAAAGTACAAATGCCATAGCAGACATGAAGGTCGGGGAAAAAGAAAGGGAAGAAGTTGCCCAAGCAGAGATTTCTGCAAAACAGAGGATTTCTGCCCCTGCAGCCCATGGAGGAGCAGTTCCCAAAGGACCATAGTTGGCAAATGTGGATTTGTAGCCCCTGAAATGTCCCAGGTGAGCAGAGGTAAAGCTGCAGCCTTTGCAGGATTGCAGAGAAGGGTCGGTGTGGCTCTGCAGCCATAGAGGACCCTGTGTCAGGGGAGGTGACTGCTCCTGAAGCAGCCGTGACTCTGTGTGCAGCCCGGGCTGGAGCAGTTCCTGAGGGACTGCACCCCATGGGAGGGACTCATGTCAAAGGGGTTCCAGAAGGACTCTCTCCCGTGAGAGGGACCCTACGTTGGAGCAGGGGAAGGCTGTGAGGAGGAAGGAGCAGCAGAAAAACCATGTGGGGAACCAACCCTGAACTCCCACTCCCCTGAGGCGATCCCTGTGCTTCTGAGGGAGGATTGAAGGAATTCAGGCACAACTGGACACCATAAATCTGTCACAATTTTAGACAGTAACTAGGTGACAGATGGTCCGTTATTCTCCCACTACTTTCCCAGAGGAAGACAAAAAAGAAAGGGAGTAAGGGAGAGAAACATTATGGTTGGAAGGAAAAACAGAATAGGTTTAGTGAAGTATTAATAATGATCATGAATTACAAAGTTATATAAAATATGTAGATATGGAACTTGCTCTCCTCAGCTCACAATTACTTCCCAACCAGAAAAGTCCCACACTGGACTAGGCAGCAGATGGGTGCACCTGGTTCACAACAGTCTTAGAGCAACCTAGCTGATCCTACTAAGGAAGGCAAGAGGTAACCAATATTGGTGAATGATGTCCTTCTCCAGCAAGAAGCAGGAGCAGGGGCAGGGGCAAACAATCCCCAATGCATCTAGCACACAAACCAGCTGAAGACTCCCTTGGGAGCCGTTTTATACTGAACACCAGGGGAAGGAATACTGTGATTGTTCCTTTTGGTCACTTGACCCTCCACATTATAACTGCTCTACCAGCAGAAGAGGAGCTGATGGTGGCACCCTAGGCAGGGTTTGCTTGCTTGCTTTTTTGTTTGTTTGTTTGTTTGTTAGATTTTTCTTTCTCTATCCTGCTGCTCTCAAACCAGGACATGGTGTTTGAGAGCTGCAGTCTGGCTTTCATGAGTGAAGTAGGCTACCTCCTTTCTCAAGACAAATGCTGATTATTTAAAAAGTAGTCAGGGGAGGAATATTTTTTTAATTTGCCTCTAGCCTTTCCATTCCTTTATATTCATAGAATCATAGAATAGAATCATAGAATAGGCTGGGTTGGAAGGGACCTCAGAGATCATCGAGTCCAACCCTTGAACAACTACCGCCACAGTCACTAGACCATGGCACTGAGTGCCATATCGAGTCGCTTTTTAAATGTCTCCAGGGACGAAGAGTCCACCACCTCCCCAGGCAGCCTGTTCCAATGTCTGATCACCCTTTCTGTGAAAAAATTCTTTCTAATATCCAATCTGAACTTCCCCCGGCACAATTTAAGACCATGCCCTCTTGTCTTACTAAGAGTTGCCTGGGAAAAGAGACCAACCCCCTCCTGGCTCCATCCTCCTTTCAGGTAGTTGTAGAGAGCAATGAGGTCTCCCCTGAGCCTCCTCTTCTTCAGGCTGAACAGCCCCAGCTCCCTCAGCCTCTCCTCATAGGATCTGTGTTCGAGTCCCTTCACCAGCTTGGTTGCCCTCCTTTGGACCTGTTCGAGGACCTCAATATCCTTCTTGAACTGAGGGGCCCAGAACTGAACACAGTACTCCAGGTGTGGCCTCACCAGGGCTGAGTACAGGGGCATGTTTACAAGCTTTGCATTGCAACTGGTTGAAAAAGGTTAAAAAGGAAAGTCAATGATTTTTATATATCTATTTTATTCTAACTACTGATTCCTAAGAATAAATATTTCTAGAAACAAAGTAGCTGAAAGAACTGCAGGACTGAAACTTCAGTTTAGTTAACAATATCAACAAAAAAATAATCTTTTCATCTTTCATCCAAATCACAGGATAGCAGAGAAATCTCATAGTTCTACTTACAAATTTCTGGATCTAAACAGTTGTACAAAGTTGGTCACAATGTCATGCACTTGACTATTGTAGCAATATTATGACATATTTTTATCCCTTTTTTTTTCAATTAAGATGTCAAATTTTGAGACAAGTCATCCTGTAAACCGATGCCCATTTGTCTTTTGTACATCCATCCTAGAACAGCTGTAACAAGGTTATTAATACATTCAACCTAAAGGAAGATGGTGAAGCCTGCCCCCACTTACCTTCCACTGTCTATATTAATGTGCCACTGACAAGAACTGAGAGGCTGAGAGGAACTTCAAATGAAAAAACCTCATTGAGGTAGGAACCACTAGACTAAGGTATTTAGTGGAATAATTTACACCCCATTGAGCAGGAAAAGCTTGCACTTAGAATGTATCGGTAGGTTAAACACTATCATGAAAAGATCAATACTGCATGAAATCTTAGTATAAGACTATATCCCTTTCAATGTTACTAGTTAGGTCTTTAAGCACAAACTGGTTTTTGGAGGATTGTTTTTTAGTTTAGGTAGTGATACAAATGATCCATATTCTCTTGATGGTCTAGGAAAAGACAGATAAAATAAACTGTTATTTGAACTGCTGGTGCAAAAAAGCCTGATTTTGAGTTCAGTAGTCAAAGAGTAAAGCACAAGAAACTAGGATTAGAAAGTAAGCTGGTTTTGAAAGTCTACTTAAGAATGTCAGAGCCACAGAATATAATCAGAAGTTAGATAATAACTAGCAATTTACTGTTCATGAGAAACAGAAGTTTGAGTCACTATTCGTAAACAATTTAAGTGTGTTCTGATTCTAACTGAAGTAAGAGATGAGTTTATAATGTTACCATAAATGAAGCCTTATAAATGAAGTAGATAAAAAGTGTCCCATTCTAATAAAGAATCTCCTATATTTGCCATAACTTTATCAAATTTGACATCTTCAGCAGGCATTTATTAATTTGCCAAATGTGCTCAATGAGAAAATGCTCTAAAAATTTCACTGTGAACTCATATTCCTGCAGGCAAAATTTATTCACATAGTGATGGTTGTTGAAGCACACAGGAACATAACTTAAATCTTGCACTCGAGAATTTTGAGAGAGCAGCTGATAATAAACATTTCCAACCATAACTTAGTAGAGAAGTAATATAGGTGCTGTAATTGGAGATATTATCCAAAAATTAACATATTTTGAGTTCAGCCTTGCAGTTAGGCCTGGAGTGTAAAATAAACATCAGCTAATATTGTTAGGTGAAGCTTTTAAATGTAAAGCTTTTATAACATACTTTCTCACAGGTACACAGAATAAAGTCTGCTGTAATAATGGTGACTAACTCTTGACCTATAAGCCATGTGAACATTTTGAAGTGGATCAACACAACAAACACCAATCAACAAAATGAAAGCCATAGGAACATAGTGATACATCCAGCATTTGTGTGACTATTCAGGAAGTCCAGCACTGTCAGAATTTGCTCATATAGAACTACTGACTCAGACACACAAACAGAATTACCAGTCTTTATTTACAGTATAGGTACAGATAATAGCTGTAGAAATGAGGTGTGCAGTTATGAGACAAGGAAGTTCAGATTTTCTTGATATAAGTCATTGTGTGTTTGCCACCTTTACACTACACCTTGAAAGCAATACTTGTACTGGGATAGGTGATTATCGATGCAGCCATTTTAGTTTTTTATAAAAGTCCAGGAGGTCACTGATCTTTGAAACACCTACTGAAATACTGACTGAATACACATTGAAGACATAATCATAAGGAAATTATTCTGTTATTTCATATGACCTTATAAAAACTCTCAGTAGACATACAAAAGCTTAAATTGTTCTTATTTATGTTCCTTCTAAAAATTATTCCTTCTGTCTCCTTTTGTTACTAAGAAAATTTCTTGTTATACAAGAGAGGCTGAAACATTACCTGGAGGCCACTTTCAGGAAAAAAATGTTTTTTTTATTTTGCTGTTGTAGCAGATAACATATTCTTGTTCTGTTTTAAGTTTTCTTGCTTGTGAACTGGCACTGAAAATGAAGAATGATGATGATATCAAAGCTGTTGAGGTCTTTTATGTAAGTTAATGGATACTAATTCCAAGGGTTTCCAAATGTCTTTTCAAACAATAAGTAGTTAATACAAATATATACATCTATGAAAGAGCATTTCTTTATTGTAGTCTTTTTTTTATTGAAAACATTAGAGATTGTAACACGATCCCAGTCAATAACAAATTTTCATGTTTGAATGTGTGCCTGTGAACAGCTGACCACCTTAGGGAATTCTAAAAGTCATTTAAAATTAAGGGGCTATTAAAAATATAATTTGTGACTTTACAAAGTTAGTTGCTGTGTAAACATAGGTCTGTAAAAATCTACTGTCATGGAAATGGGACAAATATGAGTCAACTGTTGATGGATTCTTCTGGTGTTGGAACTAGGGATGCACTGGCAGACACTGGAGCAGCCAAGCGGAAAACAGCCAACAGATAAGGTAATCTAATACAGAATGAAGAATGGACCTGTAGAACTCCTTGCCAGAAGAGTGTGTGCAAAATATTTACATGGGTTCAGAAGGAAACTGTGAAAGAACTTACAACTGAAATCTGAATTAACCCAGGAAGTCACTCTGAAAAATAGGAAAATGTATTTGAGAGATATACACACATGCTTTGTTTTTTCTTTTCCAAAACATTTATATAAGATCACTGTCAAAGACATGCTATTGTCTGAAGGGACCACCGATCTGAAACAGAGTGGCTCTTCTTTTGTCCTTTTGTGAAATTATGCACTTAGGCTTCTGTAGCCTCTGAAGAGATCATCTGCTCCTGAATATCAAAGAAAGTAATCTAAAGGATTGTCTCTAGAGGATTCTGAACGATACATTTCATTTCTTCCCTTTGAGCAAAATCACCGCTATGCAGCATAGTGAATGCCCATTGTTAATTATTATTTCTCGCAGCTTTTCCAGTTTTTTTCATTTATTTTTAGCAGACTTCCCTATACAACTGAAATGTGCAGCTAGGCTAAGGTAAGCTTACAGAAATGAAATACATTTGAACTGGTCTGCAAGAGTAATGCGTATCACCATGTTGTATTCAAAGCCACATTTTGACCTTGAGGCTGCACCTTGAATGTCACAAACTTCTGAGCATCCCATCCTGTAATTATATGGGTTTGATTTTTAAACTTCTGTACTATATATTTTCTGTCTTAACCAAAGTTGGGGCACTTTTAGTGCTCCAGCCAAGCACATTGATAGCTTGTAAAATAAGCATGCATGTACATCAGAGAGGTTCCTCTTGCCAAGTCATAAATTATGTGCAAGTCAATATATAAAGTCTTCTTAAAGCTTCTTGGTGGACTTAGTTGTTCTATTTCTATGGGAAAAGTATGACATAATGGTATAAATAAAAGAAGCTAGATCCTTATCAAATCAGCTACTCATCTACCATGTTCAGAAAAATTTGTACCAAATGAGAGCTGTGGTACTTACAAACTTCTCTTTCCTATGAACTGTAATCATACCTTCAGGTTTCATATAGGCTTTGACATTTTTGTGAGATATGAAGTTAATAAGAAAATGGAGAAGCAGCAGAGACTGTTATACACTATTAAAACAGTTATAGTTTTGCATGAGAGGCATGATGCATTCAATTTTTTCTTACTCTTCCCTGAGTGTTACCTCTTCTGGACTTAAATTTCTGTTGTAGATTGCACTGTAGTTTGGATTCCATTAAGAAGCTACATGAAAGCATTTTAATATAGTTATATAGACTCAAAAAAGCACCCTGAAAGCCTGACAAAGATATCAGGATGATTTTTCCTCCTTCAGTTGCTCCATGCAAAGCAAATACAGTCTTTGTGAGATACTGATCCTTTGTAATTCCATTAAGCTTAAAAATCAGGTGTAGATGCTTTGGGCTGTTTACATATTACTGGTTTATAGCATGCTGCTCTCCACAGAAATTTCTCACAAGAACTGAAAAATCTTCTGTCTTTATTTACTCATCAGGATGTCATTTCTGCAGGTGGGAGCAGGAATGAAAAGAAGACCCATACCTGCAATAAATACGTAGAGGAAGTAATTTTCAGTTAGGTAGCCACACACACACATTGGTATTGATTTCAGCATGCTTGTCTTCAAAACTCATCATATTACCAAGTTTTTTAATATTGTACTAGTATGTTTTAAAAAGAGTGAGATAGAGACAGACATACAGAGACAGACAGAAAGACAAGAAGCAAAATATTGAATTATTTCTAACTTCCTGACCTGGTTTGAAATTCAGTAAAGACCCTGACACAATAAAATATCTTAGTCTCAAGAGCTAATTTATGGCATCTGAGTTGAAACCAAGGTCTCTGTGGCTTAAGTCAGGATGTTTACTCTCATAAATTTTTAATTCTAAGGCAACTGTAAGTATTGAGTCATTTAGCCCACACCTCTAATTTAAATACTGGATTGAACAAAAACTACTACTGACTGCATATTTTCAGGACCCAAAGAGTGAGACAGATAAATGAGGAAACATGCCTGAGTAATTATCTATCTATTTAACGGCAAGACTGAAAGAATCTGTTGGAATCTGTTACATTCCTGGAGATTATTCATCTGACCTTAAATTGACTGAGGTAAGTAATTTCCACACATCATAGACCTGTCCTTGTGTTCAAGTAAATACTGCTGTTGAAGAGAAATACTATATGATACTTGTGGGTGTTTCAAGTCTAGACAGTTCTTATAAGTGAATGTTCCTACATTACTTGGGCAATCTTAAAGTACAGACCAAGCATTATACATTGTAGCTAGCACATAATCACTGCACCATTTGCTTGACAAAATAATGGCCTTAAAGTTCTGTAATGGCTGAACTCACAGAACTGTCAAATGCTGAATTACAGCACTTTTACACTTCATGGAGATAAGTATAAATACACAGGCAGATAGATGGTCAATGACTTACAGAACTCAAGTTTTTATCCAGTTCAGATTTTTCTTTATTTGGCTATATTTTCCCTTGAAAATTCCGTAACTGTCTCAGAAAAGGGAGAAATTTTAACTGGAACACATTCGAATTTAGCTTTTGTTTTTAGAAGAAAACAGTGGCAAATCCTATAGTTTGTTTGAAATTAATGAATTCCAGTAGCATTCACATGTACATATGTCATCACGAGTATTTGCAGCTGAGTTACTATTACTTTCACTTACATTTGGATATAGGAACCCACCATGTTCTCAAAAATTTGTTTAGGTGCTTCAGTCATTTAAGGACTTCAATAAAATTGTGTCTTGCCTTAATATGATAGGCAGGCATACAGAGATATCAATAGCTTCAAGAGGTGATCAAAATAGCATAGCAGATAAGTGACAAAACACAAATAGAAGGCATCCTCATTCAGAATACCAGCCCTCTAAAGATGAATACACTGATCCCAGCAGAAAAAATTATGCTAAGTTGTGGTTTTTAATCTGAAAACCAACTGAAGTAAAAGTTAAGGTAACAAAGGAAGAGAGAGTGGGTGAATGTCACTCAGAAGCTGCTGCTTCAGATCATGAAAAACACACACCAAACAACCACACAACATCCATCCAATGAAATTATATTAGTACTATAATGTTACTTCCTGAGATTATCATCACCTAAAAGTGACCATGCTAAAAATTATATTTAAATTACTCATTATGGACTGACAGCATTCACAAAATGCACTGAGTACTTTCCATGGTATCATCTAGATACTTTTGTTGCCTGAAATCTTGTATGTCTTCTAAAAGAATATATCCACCTGACAAATTACATTCTCTGAACATTTTTAACCTCTGTGTGTAGCTTTGAAAAATATTAACTCTGCTCTTCCTTTGAGCGGGAGGCACTTGAGAACATTTTCACAACATTTGCAATTCCAAGAGCTTTAAAATTAACTCAGCATCCTCTGAAGTCCGTAGGAACATGTCCACACAACCTAGCTAAATCGTATTCAAAAGAAGCAGCTGTTACTTTAACCTAGAAAGCAACCCACATTCTGCTGTTACACCAAAGGACTCTATATTTTGTTGTCACATCTTCATTCCCCAATTTATCCCATTTTTTCCAGGGTAACTAGAAAGGTACATGCCCTTACACAAAATAGCACTTATGGATGGGGACTGCTATTTCAGGATTTGTTGCAAAAATTGAGAAGTGGTGACACAGCTTGCAAAACTTGGGAGACTGGTGGATGGGTAAAACTTTGTCAGCAGAGGTGGTCAAGGAGGAAGAGGAGTCCAGCATGAGCCTTAGTATGATAAAGCAGCTCAGACACCTGGGGCTACTCCATGAGATAGGCAACAGGGATTAGAGCTGGAGATCAAGGTCAGAGGACATGACTCTCAGATGGATGGCACATTGGTGGAAGTGCATTACTAACCTCCTGGTCAGGTGTAGGTAGTGGACCAGGTCTGACAAACTAAATAAGTCTCTGGGTCACCAACACCAGCTGTCTTGGAGGTTTCATCCTTCTGACATCTGCTTGCACAGTGTGATGGGGACACAAGATGTCAAGGAGATTTCAGGAGGGCATCAGAGATAACTGTTTAGTGCAGGTACCGGACAGGCCAAACAAGCTGACACACGACTGTATCAACTGTCAACTAAGAAGGAGGAAGAGGACATGATAACAATCACTGGCAGCTGTAGCTGAAAAGAATGTAAAACAGAGGCACATGAAGCCCACAGGGACTGAGGGATGAAAGTAGCAGAGCAGAGACCTGGGGCTTCGTGGAAGCTTTGTTTACCCAGACTCAGTGAGTGGGTAGGTAGGATCCCAACAACACAGAAGTGACTGTCATGGAACTTGAGGTAGCTGGAAGAGCTTTAAGGGTAATGTCATCCAGAGTTTAAGCAAGGCCAGGCTGACAGATCAAGAGACCAGCATGGGAAAGAGTGGAATTCACAGAGCTCCATCACAAAAGAAAAAGCAGCACAGAGGAGATGGAAGCTTTGGCAGGTGATGAAAGAATTTAGAAATGCTAGTTTGGATTAGGAAAGTCAAAGCCTAAAAAGAGTTGATATTGGCAAGGCAATATGAAGGGATGTTACTACTTTCAGTTAAAAAGCTGAACAAGGAAACAATAAAGTAATAAAGGACCAGGCATTTCCAAGGTGAATGAGACTTTCTTTTCTTTGGTATTCACCTGCAAGCTCCTCTGTGTGAAGACTGAGATCCTATACAATGCAGACAGTGGCCCTACTTTGGTCAGGCAGAGCCCCAACAATGATGTCATCAAGGCCAGGGACAGCTCTAGAGAGATGTATGCTCTGGCAAGCAACAAACTGAGCAGAACCAGAGCAGCTACAGGATCACTGAATGCTAGGGGTTGGAAGAAATCTCTAGAGGTCATGTAATCCAAACACCCACACCAGGACAGATTCACCTAAAGCAGGGTGCACAGGATGGCATCCTGGTGGGTTTTGAATGACTTCAGAGACAGAGACTCCACCAGCAACTGGAGGTAAGGAAAGTATTTTCCCCATGAGAACTATGAATAAATGTAGCATGGACCTTGAAAGGCTACATGGCTGTCATATAAATAGATATCCAGTTATGATAGACTTTGAGATAACTCTAGTTTGAAACCATTATTCTTCAGCTACTGGAAGGTGGCTATAACTCTTCCCTGAAGCCTTCTCCTGTTCAGGCTGAACAACTCCAATTCTCTCAGCCTGTCTTCATGGGAGAGATGCTCCAGACCCCTGATTATCTTTGTGGCTCTACTCTTGATCTGCTTCAACAGAACTTTCATGTTCTCTTTATCTCCTGCTCCTATAAATTTCTTCAGTCTCTGTTTTCCAGCAGGACACAAGTTACAGCCAGGTGAATCTTTAACATATTCAAACTGAAAGGAATATTGCCTAATATCTTCAAGAATAGTAATTTTCTTGAATAATTACATTAATTAAAGACACAGGAAGACCTGTTTGTTAGAGAACAATCAAAAATTGTGAACATCACCTTTCCTGGGTTTTACCTCTGAAAAATATTTCAGTAGTGTGGTAATGCCATCATTGGTGATTTTACATTAAAACTGAATCCTCTCACTTTAAATTCTTGTTTAATTTTAACTTTATTTTTAAACATTTTTTTCAATCTAAAATGTAAGAAAATCAGATGTTATCTAAAAATTCAATTTAACATAGAAAATAATGAAGATTTGCTACCTGTATTACTCCCTTGTAAAATTTTAATAAGAGAACAAAATAGCAATTAATTATAAATTTGTCTAGAAACTACACTGCAAACATTAAGCTTGATCTCAAGGAGATTGAAATCTATTACTTGAGAAATATTAAATTATTGCCATTATGGAGACATACAGAAAGTTCCTAAATCAGATAATACGAGCTAGGCCCACTAGCTCGAGAAAAAAAAAAAAACAAAACCAAAACAAAACTTTATGAAATCAAAGCTCTCCAGCCCAATACCAAGCTCTTGACAGTGGCTATAAGAATACAGTCTTGCTTTCGTAATATACACTCTCAAATTCTGAAAATATGCATTAGGAGTTGAAGAACTCGTTCACATCATCATCTCACTTTCTGGCCTCTGGTAAATTTTTATTCCATTAGATGATTTAATCTATTTTTGCACTTTATTAAACTTTCAGCTTCCACAGTGTCCTGTGGCAGTGTGTTTCAAAGATTAATTATTCATTATAAAAAATCAAGCTTTAAACCTGCTGCTAAGTCAAGTTGTTCAGTTCCCTAATTTGATTCTTGTATTATGAGATCTATTGAGTAATGTTTCTATCATTCGTTATTTAATACATGTCAAATTCTGACAGAATTACTTTATTTAATTTCAACAATTTTTTTTTCACATAATGTGCTGTTTATATAAGATTCTACTATAGAGAAAAATAACCTCCAACCAAGGTGCTTTTTAAACCCCCTCACAGCAAAAGTAAGCCAAATGTACTGTGTATGGTGCTGCCTATGAGTAAATCACTTTGTTTACCTGACAAATGCAAAAAAGCCTCCAAAAATCTTTTACTAGAGTTATATTTCAAAGTGCTTTGCAACTGCTATGCTAATTTAACAAAGCCCTGAATGAAAATAGTAATGAACATGTGAGGTCTGTTTTATTATTTAGGTTGCATGGTTATGAAGTTCTATAAAACCAGCTACAACTCATTCCTCATTTAGTTGTGATATCAGAGCTAGGGACCTTATATTAAATTAAGTACAACTGAACTTCAGGTCCTCCACTAATATTTAACTTTTTTGGTTCACTGTGATGAAAATGAAAGGTAAATTACTATTCTTCCCTTGACTACAGTTAAAAGCTTCTTGGAAGTGCCATCACTTACAGAGAATCCCTTAATGAAATTATGCTTAACAATGTACAGGATATGTGCATGTGAGACAGAGGACCATCTGCAATGACACAAAAGCTTTTGGTTGACTACTTCAGTGCTGAATGTGGAACTTCGCTTGGGTAGCATAGTGTATGGACTTCCTTGGGCCTCGAATGTCATTACAGCTTATGAAAAAGAGAAAAAAATTCAGAGAGAGAAGAGGTGATGGAGCAAAATGATACTTTTGTATTTTCAGAGAGCCAACTTTGAAAATGTGGTAAATGCTATATGGTAAAGCTCAAGATTTTCATATTAAACTGTCTAGCAAGATGTATATATAGACTGATAGATAGACTAAACCGTATACTGGAAAGCAATTACCTATTGTTTTTTTAGTAATTACCTTGAGAAAATGAGAGCTACCACAGAAGTGCAAAATGCTTTCTGTATGAGCTGATAAGAAGATTCGAGCATCAGCATAAATAAATAAAAATATCGAAATAAATAAAAAATCGAAATAAATAAAAAACCAAACAACCAACTCTGCTGTCATAGCTTTCTCTTTCATGAAAATAAATTGTCACATTTTATTTCAGAAATACTAAACTGAATATTCAGAGTCCCGCTAGCAGATTGTTCAGACCAAACAGACTGCTTTTAAGGTAGATGGGGCATGAAAGGAATCTCTCTGTCTGGAAGATAAAGTTTGGGTAAAGTGGTACCAAAAATCCATGAAGACAAAATCAAGGTTGTGGCACTACAATCTCAAGGAGTACATTGTGCTGTAGGTGTTACTGTGACTGCTTTCATTTCAGAACATGAGCAATCTACAGCCTCTACTCCCTTCACCCTTACCAGTTTTATTAGAAACATCATTACATTACTGTTATTGTACAGGCCTGCAGTTGTTTGTCAGTTTCTTAGTTGCTACACATTATGTCAGAGATTTTCCACTAAATAGCCAAATTTTGTTTTTCAGCTGCAAAAGTTACTTCACTTCTTTTAACAACCTAAATTAAAACAAAATAATAAACTCACTTAGTATTAAATGTATCACTTGCAAATACTACCTGAACTCCAAAACCCTAGTACTGCTTAATTTAAGCTAGACCAAGTGTTACTTCTAGCACAGACTGTTTTCCAAGGCTGCACAAACAAGTGGCATCTTAGCTCAACACTGGAGTAAAAGATGCACACTGAAACCTCTCTGGTTCTTTCCCACAACAATTTTCAAAGGATTACTTGAGCATGTAATCCAGAAAGAAGCTATCTTAAACTCTGACCAGGTCTCCAGTCTTGGTGATCAAGCACACTCCAGACTGGTATTTTTAGCATCCAGTGCTCTCACTTCTCTCATCCTTGGGAATCAATCAGTGGGCTTCATGTTCCCAGTCAAAAAAAATCTGGCAGCCAGAGGTGCATCCTGTCTATTGGAAGAATCACATGGAAACGAATGCAGCTGAACCCTAATTATGACCCTAACCGTGACACAGGTTTTTGTTCGGTTGGTTGGTTTGTTGGGTTTTTTTGTTTGTTTGTTTGGTTTTTTATTATTGTTATTATTTGATAATGTATTTGCTTTTGTTTCTTCTTCAGAAATAAGTTACAGATCTAGTTTTAGCAAGTCCATTAATTAGTTCTATAGAAACTCTTTATCTAAGGTATTTTTCTCTCCTCCCGCATACATAATTTACATTTAAAATTCTCAGCCAGTTTTATAGGAGGGACTTCTACACATTTGAGACCATGATTAACCTTTAGTGGTGGTGCTATGTATCAGTTTATTGAAGTGTTGTATGGGGAGAGGAGAAGCACACCTTTGAGCCTGGGTATTCTTTCCTCCTTCACTTAAATATTCCAAAGCCTGATCTGATCTAATTAACATACACAAGGGTATAACTCATTAAAATTTTCCATATTGTATTACACAGCTTCAACCTCCTCATGACTTTCAATGTAAGCTATATAATATACTGTTTGTCTTAATGAATGGAGGAGGTAATGAAGGTTCCTTCAGTAATTAAGCAAGTTTTCTAAATCATTCAGTTCTCAGGGTAATAGTGCAAGATGAAGGAGTAAGAACAGTCCCTTTGTGGCAGACATCAGATATCCAGGGAATGTAGTGAGGCAAGAGGGCAAAGGTAGATCAAAGTGTAGTTGACAAATCCAGAGCAACACTCAGGCTGACAGTGTCTGCATTCTTATAAAATACAACATCACTGCAGACCCTTGAGAGACTTAGAATGGTACCTAATAGCAATTAATGTTTGGCATTCATTAAACTGATTTACTATAAATTACTTCTTTTATTCCATCAATATACTGCATCCTGACAACAGCCTGAATTTAAACTTCCAGTGATAGTTACAATAATATGAACTCTGTCACGGTTTAATGCTGGCCCAGCAATTAAACTGAATAAGAGATGCTCTCTATTAATCCCCCTCTCCTTCCTGATAAAGAAAGGAGAGAGAATAAGGGAGAGAGACTTATGAGTTGGAAACTAAACTACACAGCTTTAACAACACAATAATGATAAAGAGGAAAAATTACTAAATATATGCAAATATACAAATATGCAGGAAAATTGATACTACATTCCTGCCCCCTTTTCCCGAGTAACTCTCACGTTACCACCGAGGCTGCAGGGCAGCCCTGGGAAAGTCCAGGCTGTACTCCTGGAGTCAGCAGCAGTCGGGAACTGGAGGCAGGAACACACAGATTCGGGATGGCACGGATCAGGACCACAGGGAGATGAATGGATGGCATCCTCACAGGATGCAAAAGTGAACAGGGACAAGGGAAGCAGGAAGGGGTTTTACCCTCATGATCTCTCAAATTTATACTGAATATGATGTGTATTGGATGGAATACTCTGTTTGGCCAGTTCTGGCATCTATCTTGTCTGGTCCTCCCCAAAGGAGGGCTGCAGGTGGGACCTCTTTACTCCTCCTGGAGGGTAAAATGTTCCTCAGAGCTGAGCAGTGTCCTTGGCTCTGCATACCAATCTCCAGCAGTAACTATAAACATCGAGTGTTATCAGACCTAGAACCAGACACTGTCTGAGAAACTTGCTGTTAATTTCAGCAAGTGAAACTACTAACAGGAGACTTAGCTGAAATCAAAAGTACAAGAGAGAAAATCACCTTTATCCTGGCCTAAACCAGGACAAGCTCAAAACCAGGAAAACTTTGAGGGAAATAAACCAATGCAATCCAAGGTTTAATTAGAGACACACTACATGTGAGACACCAAGTTTTGGACCTGGGAGCAGCCACATAAAAAACTAAATACCTGAGGAGGCCTTAGGTGGATAAGCAGTAACCTCTGAAAGGCATCATATACATTACGATAAATACAAAATTAATAATCTGCCAGTACTGTAATTGAAACTCAAAGTCTAGTTCATCTTATTCTTTCACTATTGCAACAGAGAAATTTCCTACAAAATGAGGAATACTTACATACATTTATAATGTGGAGCTACTTTAGTACCAAATATTCAAACACAACATCTTTTTATCTGCATCTCAGTCTGGGGCAGACTTTTTTATTGCTTTTAAGCATGTGAGGAACCCACCTAGGACAAATCTTATTTTGCTTCATAAAGTACAAACTTAAGCCAGGATACTGTTTCTGCTCAAAAAAAAAAAAAAAAAAAAAAAAAAAAGATAATGGAAATGTAATACTTACGGATTACATGAAAAGACAACAAAAAGGTAGAAAGTTAAATAAATCCCCTGTTTATAAAACATAATTTGGCTAAAATTAAATAGGTACCCTTATACTTTACCTTTTGATTGTCTTTGGATCATCATTAGTAGTCTGTGGACCAGCTGCACAATTGTGGGCTCCCCCTGCTTTCAAGAAGATTTATATTATGTAAACCCTGATGCACTGTATTATTTGAAGAAATCATTAAGTCAGAATTATATATCTACATACTCATAATCATTAAGGAAACTAGGAGGCGAATGCTAAACAAAAGCAATGAATCCTAGAATCTGGTTTCAGTAAGGGCCTTCAGAGGTCACAGTACTGACATTCAATTACCCTAGCTATCTCCTGCACTCTCTTTCTTTCTCCCTTTGCTTACAGTGATTTCTCTCCAGATAAACTGAAGCAGTTTGCTCTCTCATCTGATGACCCCTCCACAGCTGAGGAGTTACATCAGAAAGATAGAAGCCCTATGGATTGAAAGAGAAATTAATTTAATGAAATAACAAAACTAATACAATTATCAACAGAAAGTAAGTAAACTTCAACTCAGCATAGTCCTCAGGTGTAGAAGAGGGAGCAGCCAGCCAAGAGAGAGAAGCCTCAGGGTACAGAACTCCCCACCCTCAGCACATCTCCCCCTTTTACAATAAGCATCCTATAAGTGTGTGGGGTACCTGTGAGTCAGGTTGAGTCAGCTGCCCTGACTGAAGCTACTGGCTGGCGCAGGGTGACTAATGGACTGCCCATGTCTGTCCCGTGACTCTGTCCCAGAGAAACATGGCCATGATCCTAGAAATAACTTTTATAGTCTCCTTGACAATATTATTTTAAATTACAGTTATTTAACATGTCTTCTTACCAGGGATCACCTATGAACACCAGATTCCATGGCTCAGTTCAAGAAATTACTTTAATTGTTTTAACCCCTGCAGTTTATTTTCAGAATTAACTTCAGTAATTTTAAAATCTTATCCTGTGCTAATTATCAGCCTAATGTCTCAACAATCCACTTGAGCAGCTTCCTTCAGAATAATACTCACACACAAAAGTACCTGTAGATCATAATCTCCTGCAGATTAATTTAAAATCTGAGAAATACAAGGAACTGAAAGGATTCATTATTCAAGAAGTTTTCTGTCATTTCTCCTTGGATAATTGTGATATGATAGAAGGAAAACTTTTGCACATGGACTGTGCTTCTGACTTTATCTGAGATCACAACAGTGTCACTTGAGGAACTCACACAGAGATGATAAGGGTTTCATTAAGGACTGCTTTCTGTAAACATATCAATATAATAGTTTTCTGTGGCTTCTTTTGATCTGACAAGCATTCTTCCTCCTCAGAAGCTAATTGCTGAAGCTAATAGTGTTTCTTTTTTTTTTTTTTTTTTTGAGGTTATGCCCTGTGAAATATGATGGGTTTTTTTTCATGAAATATGCAACTGCAGTGATTAATGTTCATCTTTTAGGCACTTTCCAGAGCAACTGCTTTGCAGTGCTCAGTCTGTAAAGCTGGATCCAGATCTCTAAGTTTGAACGGAGGCTTTGTGTCCTAAAGTTGAAAGTTTGGTCTGTTCCATTACAAGACATGAAGTAACATAGCAGTTACTTCCAGATCTTTACTGGTCCCTCATTTGCTCTCTTTTGTCTTTCTCATGACAAAGTCTATGCCAAAAGATCATACCCAAAACCATTTAAGAAAAAGTGCCACACTAGTGACAAATAAGAAGTCCTGGTAAAAGAAAGGATCAACAGCTGCAAAATTTGGCTGTGAGCAAACACAAGAGGATAATGCATGAACAGCAAGGACATAGTGGCACACACAGCTATACTTTTACATATTTGAACACCCTTCGATAGAGTTTTTTAATATTTTGTTCCTAATTTAGCAAGAAACCTTTGCATAGTTTAACCAGTCCTCGAAATAATCTTCATGTACAAGCAATTTCTTCTGACATATGAAATGAGTATGTGAGACAAGCAAAATCCTATTTTGTTAATATAATCTTATAGAAGTATCAAAAAAGCCATATTCATAAGATAAGAACTGTTATGTGTTTCTTATAAAGCCATTGTTTGTGTCAAATATGCTCAATATATTTATTTTGGTTTACATTCCCTGAAGTTCTTGGGGAGCTGGATATGTCACAGATGATTAAACAGAAGAACTTGGTTTACAGTAGGCATAGCATATATAGCACACAGCCCCTACCACCAGCTCCAGAAAAGAGTGCCCTAAGTTTTCTCTACCTACCAGTCTTCCATATCATGGGGTGTCTCAACTGCCTGTTAATGTTCTTGTTTATATATCTGAGTTCCTCCAGCTGTGCATTCTATTTTTTCCAGTAATAAGCTGGTTTTTGTGACCCCCATTATAAATTCCATTTAATACAGTAAATGAAGTTAAATTCTCTTTAGCTTACTTGGCTAATTTCCTATGGAGAGTATTTGTTGTATAGATAATAACATTATTAAGTAGATTGTCTTTAGTATAAATTAAACTCTCTCATCATCACTTCTGGGAGAGCTATTGGAAAAAAAGAGTTTTTAGGAACTTTCAGTAACTGTCTGCTTCTTCTTTAAAAAGTCAATTATAAAGTATCAAAAACTTAGTAACCAGATATAAAACTGGTTTCATACCAGAAAGGTTATTTTTGCAGTTGTGATCCTCCACACAACTCACAAATGCAAAACCAGTTTTAGAACATTAGATACATTTTTTTTTTTAGACAAAGTATACCTACTTCCACTAAAACCTTGTTCAACTTCAATTTTCTTGTAAAAAACAACATTTTATATAAAAAATAATGGAAAGAGTAAATTTTAATTTTTATTTTCATGGTGTAAATGATACCACACCATTAAACATCCTTACCTTGCCCAGGATATTTCACACCCAGAGTATAATGCTCAACAAGATGGGGTGACACACGTGGAAAACAAAGTCACACATTTGAGAACTAGATTGTGAAAATATGAACTGATAATCAGGCTACTCACATTATTCAAATGAACCAACATTCAAAATGCAAGTAATTAGCATAAACTAGGCTTTATTTAGAAAACCACATATTTAACAATTACACAGAATTATGTGGCATTATAATAACATCAGCCTTGAAGCTGACAAACACTCAAGCATTGAAATTAATCTATGCCAGCCACATGGGATAGCTTACATGAAATTAGTCTTCAGATCTCCTATTATTTTAATAATTTTTTTTTTTTTTTAGGTCAAAACAAAGCAGTAATTTAGCCTATAAACATTTAAGACCAAAGAGAGATGGTGTTTGACAGTGACTGAAAAAAATGGTCTAGAATTTGGAAAGCATTGAAAAACAAACAAAAAAAGGTGCAGAGGGAACATTCAAAAATTAGCATTTGAATTAATGCAATGTTTACATTATTTAAAACTTAATTTGAACCACAACCCTTTCTTCATTCCTGAAAACTGGATTTTCAGTAGTCTTACCATACTTCAGATGGTGTAGGACAACTGGCTGCCATCAGTTGAACTCCATCAACTGAACACTGTCAGATGGCTGCTGGACATTTCTACACCATTGGCTCTCCCCTGGACAGCTGCATTCCATTTAGCATATAGTGTTCATTCAGTCCTGTGAACAGACCTGTGGAGGGCAGATGATTGTGCCCATGGCGATGTGATTTTTGCAAGAAAACTCCGTAAATATAGGGGAATTCCAGTGTATGAGTTGTTGAAGATGTGATAAAGGGAACTCAATCAAATATGAGATGTTTTCTTAAAGTAATGTTAAACAAATGTACTCATAAAATATGAAAAATAAAAATAAAAGTAATGTTAAAATGCAATTTTAAAACATCAGAAAGGTTTTCTAAAAGTGATGTTAAAAAATGCTCTTAAACCCATCAAAATACACCTTTAAAAAATTGATGTTCAGGACCGTGACCTGAAATGAGATGTTCATAATACATTTGATTGAGTTGCCTTCAACTCATAATAACGTTTTGTTTCTCATTTTTTATCAAGTTTGCCCTTAACTAATTGTGAAATATCAAAAAAAGGTTTCAGAGCAAGGTGGACACCTTTGATCACTGTGTACAATTAAGGCAGGAGACTAGTCAGCTAGTACGTATTACAAATCGTGTAACTCACACGCTTGAACTCCTCTACTTACACACAGTTTCCTTCAAAATATCAGAGCACTGTGAGCAGACCTGTCTCCCCACTGAGATTCTGTTCGCAGTTCTGAACAGAGTTCATTTCATGGTGATGAAGGAGCAACAAGTGCCAACCCTTGTACAGTTGGCCTGGTGAAGAGTGAGCAGTGTAGAAATGTCTAGGATTCAGGTGGCAGTGGCTGCTTGGCAGTGACCAGTTATACCTTTCCACCACATTTCAGGTGAAACTAAAAGGGCTTGAAAATTTTGTGCTTCTTTTGCTTGAAAGAGGTATATATGAGTTAAATTCACATATCAGTTAAGTGATTCAGTATATTTTATCTTTCAGAAGTGAAAAAGCTACCTCATAACTGAAAATTCAACTTCTATAATTTTATTCTTTTACCCACTGAACTTCAAAAATTACCATCCCTCTTTGCTCTGAAGATATAAATCCAGTCTTAAAGAATTTCAATAAAAGTTACTAATTTGAAATTCGTTGAACAGCCCTTCCAAAATGACATCTGGTCTACATTAACTCTAGAAATCCAGTCACTTTTACATGTTAGCTTAAACATAAATATCACAGGCCTCACCCTTGCATCTGTTTAAGGAAGAAACACTACCATAACTATCCGGTAAAGGAGACATTAGGATTGTATTTTCATCTTGATATGTATCTACTTCTTTGAAAGTTACTGTGATACTCAACAATATATTTAATGAGTGGAAGCTATAGAGTCATCACAATATAATCAAAATGTACCACATCCTTAAAACATACGTATCTTGCACCATTTAATAATGTGAATGATTCTTGACTCTACATTTGTGTCACATTAACTTCAGTTCCCTAGAAGGGCTTGTCTGCAGCAAAAATTTAACACTGTGTCACTAGTTATGGTCTCATTTCATATGGCAGCATGGATGCTCTGTTAAATCAAAAACTGGGAAGATGCTGAAATTCATGATTGTCCTCATCTCATCTTTGCCAGATCACTAGCCAGATTCCAGCCCTATGGATCTAGATGCTATGCAAAAATCTTACTGAATAGTCTTCTAGAGTAGAGTGGAAACTATAGTTTATTAATATTTGATGCACGATGGATTGATAGGTACTCATCAGAAAGCTTCCTCCACTGCCCTTTATACACTAGTACACAAAGTTTGGATTGTATCTTATAACACTCTTAGGCAAAAATAGCTTAACCTTATCACTATGCTACTTGGCAATTAAGTACTTTGAAAACAGAAAAAATTAATCAATAAATGGCTTCTTTAGTTGAATTAGGTAGCAATCCCTAGTGATAAGGAAAGGAAGGAAGGAAGGAAGGAAGGAAGGAAGGAAGGAAGGAAGGAAGGAAGGAAGGAAGGAAGGAAGGAAGGAAGGAAGGAAGGAAGGAAGGAAGGAAGGAAGGAAGGAAGGAAGGAAGGAAGGAAGGAAGGAAGGAAGGAAGGAAGGAAGGAAGGAAGGAAGGAAGGAAGGAAGGAAGGAAGGAAGGAAGGAAGGAAGGAAGGAAGGAAGGAAGGAAGGAAGGAAGGAAGGAAGGAAGGAAGGAAGGAAGGAAGGAAGGAAGGAAGGAAGGAAGGAAGGAAGGAAGGAAGGAAGGAAGGAAGGAAGGAAGGAAGGAAGGAAGGAAGGAAGGAAGGAAGGAAGGAAGGAAGGAAGGAAGGAAGGAAGGAAGGAAGGAAGGAAGGAAGGAAGGAAGGAAGGAAGGAAGGAAGGAAGGAAGGAAGGAAGGAAGGAAGGAAGGAAGGAAGGAAGGAAGGAAGGAAGGAAGGAAGGAAGGAAGGAAGGAAGGAAGGAAGGAAGGAAGGAAGGAAGGAAGGAAGGAAGGAAGGAAGGAAGGAAGGAAGGAAGGAAGGAAGGAAGGAAGGAAGGAAGGAAGGAAGGAAGGAAGGAAGGAAGGAAGGAAGGAAGGAAGGAAGGAAGGAAGGAAGGAAGGAAGGAAGGAAGGAAGGAAGGAAGGAAGGAAGGAAGGAAGGAAGGAAGGAAGGAAGGAAGGAAGGAAGGAAGGAAGGAAGGAAGGAAGGAAGGAAGGAAGGAAGGAAGGAAGGAAGGAAGGAAGGAAGGAAGGAAGGAAGGAAGGAAGGAAGGAAGGAAGGAAGGAAGGAAGGAAGGAAGGAAGGAAGGAAGGAAGGAAGGAAGGAAGGAAGGAAGGAAGGAAGGAAGGAAGGAAGGAAGGAAGGAAGGAAGGAAGGAAGGAAGGAAGGAAGGAAGTTCTATTGCTACATGCAGTATCTCTCTCATGTAAACAGTCTCTCTTTCCTATAGGCCCCCTTCAAGAAAGCTGCTATAAGGTGTCCCCAGTGTCTTCTCCTGTCCAGGATGAACAACCCCAACTCTTTCAGACATTCTTCCTAGAAGAGGTGTTCCAGTCCACTGATAATTTTTTCTGGCCCTTGTCTGGATCACGTCTTTCCTGTGCTTTGGTCTTCAGAGATGGACACAGTACTCCAGGTGAAGGAGGAACAAAATCACCTCTCTAACTGCTGGACATGCCTCTGTTGTTGCAGCCCTAGTCCCAACCCTCCTGCATGAGCAGGGACACTTTCCACTAGATCAGGTTGCTTAAGGCTCCCTCCAACCTGACTTTGAACACTTCTGGAGAGGGGGAACCCACAATTCCTTGGGCGACCTGTTCCGGTGCCTCACCACCCTTAAATTAAAGAATTTCTCTATGTCTATGTCTAAAGAATTTCTAGAATGTCTAACCTGAATCTTCCCTCTTCATGTTTGAAATAATTTCCCCTTGTTCTCTCACTGCACTGCCACTTACTTCCCAGATATAGAGGTGAGGCTGACCAGTCAGAAGTTCCCAGGGTCCTCCAATCTATCCCTCTTAAAAGTGAGTGTAGTTTCCCTTCTTCCAGTCACCAGGGACTTCATCTATCTGCCATGACTTCTGCCATGACTTTTCAAATATCATGGAGAGTGTCTTGGCAACTACATTAACCAGTTCCCTCAAGACTTATGGTGATACTCAAAACCTGAAATCCAAAGTTACATGTAGTGACATGAGGCAACCAGGTGCCAATAATTGCCAGGTAGTGGGCTTGACCTCGTGTTAAGCCCACCTGAGCCTAATTAGGGCAGGCCCCTACTACGCATGAGCAGGATTAGGGGGCCAATAAAAAGCTCACACCTGGGGAAGCCAGGGGCTGGTTTAGCCACCTTCGGAGCAGTAGCACTGATCCAGGCTGGTCAGAGCACCATTTGTGAGTTTCTACTGGGACACCTGGTTGGAGCTTGGAGAGCCACGCCCATAGAAGAGGTTCGCCTTGCTACAGTTACACTGATTAAAGTTTTGTTCATGTCTACCATTTGATAAGGTTTTATGCTAAAAATAAGCAACTGTAAGATTGCCTCAGAATGAAAGATCATTGAAATTAGGTATTTAAAAAAACTAAATTAAGACAACGGTTGACAAAAAATGTACCTTAAGATCTTCCTTTAAAGTCTTTCCTATTTTTCCATTAAAAAAAAAAAAAACCTGACATCTCAGTTAAGTTTTCTAGCAGTACTTCAGACACTATGAAATGCATTTATGACTTTCCTAGAACACATCAGTTAAAGGAGGAACACTAGTGCAAAAAGTTATGACAGTGATTTTCAATCCATCATAAGTAAGAGCACTTGTTAATTCTGTGAATTTCAAGCACTGGATTTTCAGTAGCTTTGTTGGACAGGAGGTGAAGAATGGAGTGGGATCAAAGAGCCTGGGAAACTAAAAAAAAAATAGGGGCCGAAACTGCAGTCCTAAATGGTGATTGAGTACCAGAATTACCTGTGTCATAGTCAATTGGATTATTATATCCTCTGACTATAAATCATTTCAGTATTTTTGATACAAAAAGTAGCTTTATCAAATTTCAGTGTTTCTGCAGATGACCTGCCTGCTTCTTTAAAATGTCAATAGTTATAGATACTGATGTGTTCTGAAGGAGGAAGGAAGTTGATATATAGAAGTGTATGGAAAGAAAACAGACCACCAATAATAATTTGCACAAATTTCTTATCTTTAATTAATCAGACTAACTCAATATTGCTGGTGGTGGTAGCAGGTTTTGGTTGTTTATTTTGTTTTTTGTTTTTTTCTCTCATTGTTTTCTCAGTTCCCATGTATTTCTTTTGCTCTAGTGTTGCATAGTAATTTCCTCAATAGTGTTGAGAACAATAATTTCATTTAGCACAAATCAAGTTTCAATCTGTGCATGAAAAATGTTAATACCTGAATGTATAAATAAGCTGTAAATTCACATAAAGTATTGTAACTGGACTTCAGAAGTTACAGCTAGCCTTTGCTTATGTCCTAAGACGACTGTTTATTAAGTCTGTCTAATTAGGATATCTGTACTTCAAAAGAAATGACACAACCTACCTTTTCCAAGAAACAGCTTGTTTTTAAAAAATATCTATGACTCTCGGTTTCGTTACTGAACTTTAGGCAGTGGAAATCTTTCTAGGCTATTTCATTTTATTAACTATATTGAAGAACATGTTGTCATGAAGCAATTAGGCAGCTGCATTTAAAAAGCTAGGCATGAATAAAACATGGTCTTCTAGGTGGGAGTGTTCAGCTTAGACACTCAAATACTAGGTTCTAGCAAAGTCATATAAAATTAGGACTTCAGTGTTTCTATCAAGCTTGTGTTGATACCTGGACCACCAAAACTTCATAATGTAAATTCTCCCAGTGATTAAGGAGAACACATTTTAAGAAATTAGTTGCCACAGAATGTTAGAGGCTACAAGGGACCTCAAAAGGTCATCTAATCCAACTGTTCCACTAAGGCAGGATCACGTAGAGTGGTGACACAGGACTACACCCAGGAAGGTTTTGAGTATCTCCAGAGAAGACTCCACAACCTCACTGTGAAGCCTGTTCCAATGTTCTGTGCCCTCGTAGTGAAAATGCCTTTTGTTACATTTATACTGAGCCTCCTCTGCTCCAGCTTGCTTCTGTTATCCCTCACTCTTATCACTGAATATCACTGAGAAGAGCCTGCCCGCCTCCATCCTCCTGAAACTCACTATTCACATATTTATAAACATTAATTAAGTTGGCCCTTGGTCTCTTCTCCATGCTAAAGACACCCAGCTACCTCAGCCTCATCTCATGAAGGAGATCTTCCACTCCCTTAATCATCCTGGTGTCTCTATGCTGGACTCTTTCAAGCAGTTCTCTGTCCTTCCTGAACTAAAGGGCCTAGAATTGGATACAATATTCCAGATACAGCCCCACCAGGGCACAGTAAAGAGGGAGGAGTGGCACAGCAATGACTTCTGCCAGTTCCATCAGCACCTATCAGGACCCATGTGTTTATGAATGTTCAGATTTCTTAACTGATTCAGTAACTGCGTTCTTTGTATCCTCTGTCACCAGGGCACCCCCCTCATTCAGCAGCAGGCCTCAAGTGTTAAGTTTTGTTTGAAATACATTTGAAGAAGCTCTTTCTGTTGTCCTTGGCTTCTCTTGCAAGGCTTAATTCAAGGACATCTTAGCTTTTCCCCCTACATACATTGACAACAGTCTTATATTCTCCTCCCCAGTTGCCAGCCCCTCTTTCCATGGTCTGTAGACTTTCTTTTTCTACTTTTGTTTGCCCAGAAGTTCCCTCTTTAACCATGCAGGTCTCCTGGGTCCCTTCTTTCATTTCCTACCTGGAGGGATCTGATCTTGTACTTGGAAGAAGTGGTCATTGAATGTTAACCAGCTATCTTGGGCTCCTTTACCTTCTGGTATCCCGTCCCATGGCATTTTCCCTAGCAATTTTTTGAAAAGGCCAAAGCTGTGCCTACTGGAGTCCAGGGTCAGGATCCTGCTTGGTATTCTGTTCCTTCTGCATGGTGTGTCCTGAACTCCACCATCTCATGGTCACTGCAGCCAAGGCTTCCCTCAACCTTCATTGCTTCAACCAGCCCCTCCTTATTGGTGAGTATAAGATCCAGCGGTGCTGCTCCCCTAATTGGCTCATCCACCATTTACATTCAGAAGTTATCATCAATACACTGGAGGAACCTCCCGGACTGTGAATGGGTGGCTGAGTAGGCCTTGCAGCAAATACCTGGGTAGTTAAAATCCCCCAAGAGAATCAGGGCCTGCAATTGTGAGGCTACTTTTAGGTGCTTGTAGAAGGCCTCATCTAATTCCTTGTCCTGATCAAGTGGCCTTTAATAGACACAGCAGTACTACCCATGCTAGCCTGCTTTTTAATTCGCCTTGTCACTCCCATATGAAAAAAGTTTTACATTTAAACGAATAGAATTAAAGGAAAGCCCTAGATGAGGTGAACTTTTACATTTCAGTTTCAAAATTTTTTTTAAAGTTTATGAAATTTTGAAAAAAATAAAATTATAAGAAAGATACTGAGCATCTCCCAATATGTAAATCAGGTATAAAATACCCTTTTTTTTAAGAGCTGAAAAAAAAAATGCTCAAAATGAAAAAAAAAATCAGCTTTGTTTTAAAGCTTTATTTTTGAAGAAAGATTACATTTAAGATTTTGCATAAATATGCCACGTATGTGGGTTTTAGGGTAGTATTTGACTTTACACATAAGCAAACTATAAAATACATTTGTTAGTGTTACTCCTAGTTTAGCTTGGTGTCAGAAAAGAGTTAACATTTAATATAAGTGGTATTAAACAATAGTATCCAATTTTCTGAATAAAACAGAAAAGATCTGGATTATTATTTTTTAATACAAATTAATTTCAATTTGTAATGCTTGTCATCCTAGAATATATTTAAATAGTTACTGAGCTTTTATATCTCAACATCAATGTTTTTTGTATTAAACTCAGTTGCTTAATTTTTGTATTCTAAGGTCAGAAGAAGGAAAGAACTAAGAAAGATAGCTGACAAAATTCTCTATATTCAGGCTGGAGTAATGAACAGAGATTTCATGTCACCTGGGAGTTAGCTTAGTAATGTTAATAGAATGTCCATTAAAAAAATGATGGTGGCAGTCAAATCAGTGTCAATAGCAGTTTGCAAGCATTTAAAAATATTTTCTAAGTTGTTATAAAAACAATTAAAAACTTCAATATGCAGTCCCCTTTTGATTTTTTCCTCCTCATACCTCAGTGCTGATCACCTTTATAGTACAAGGTGAACCACTGACATTATTTTCTCTCTAGGATAACTGATCAAACTGTTACCTAAGGGAATATACTCTAGACATCCTAACACTTGTTTTTTGGTTTGTTTTTTTTCCTAATTCTTCTTTTAGCAGCATCTGCTACTAATGGTCATATTTTCTACCAGAATTTGATTGAGTCCAAATTATCTGCTAGCATGAGACACAGAAGCCACATACCACTTACAGCTTTGAATTGGGGGGGGGGAGAGGGGGGGGGCAGTGGACTTCTTAGGGGAAGGGGGTTGATTTGGGGGCTTTGGGGAGGGAGAGTGCTGTACTTTGATTTTTTTTTTTGATTTTTTTTTTCCCATAGAAATTGCAGTGTAAATCTTACTGTGTAATCAAAGACTGTAAGTCCATTTTCACTTGAGATTTGTCCACCATGATCACCAAGATACATACTGGATAGACATTCATCACCCATCAACATTAAGCTCTTCCCAAAAGACTGTAGTCTATCGTATGCCAACCATTTTGTGAACAGATTATTCAATTTTGCAACCAAAAAAAGAGCCTTTAAATTTCCACTAGTGTTTGTCCCAGTAAACCTGAGACATGGCTGTGTAGATCCAATCCTGCAGAATGCCAGAGCACATTTCTAGATCATGTAGGAACAAAAAAGAGAATAACAGCAACAGCTAGTGACAGCAAAGCAGACCAAATTTTGCCAGGTGTTTCAGGCATTCATGTTCATTGGGTTTGGTCAAAGATTATCTTGAACAGCTTGATAAAATTCATGCAGTGTCACAGTTTAATGCTGGGCTAGCGATTAACTGAATGACAGATGCTCTATATTTATTAGACCCCCTCACCTCCTGATAAAGAAAGGAGAACAATCAGGGAGAGAGACTTATGGTTGGAAAGTAAAGTACATGTCTTAAATGAAACAGCAATGATAAAAAAGAGAAAATTATTAAATATACACAAAAATATATAGTGTCACATTCTTTCCACCTTCCCCCCAGCTACATTCATATCACCACTGAAGCTGTAGGGCAGCCCTGGGAAAGTCCCAGGTTGGGATCTCAGAGTCAACAACAGCTGGGAGCTGGAATCAGAAACATATGGATTCAGGCTAGCATGGATTGGGACCACAGGAAGGCGAATAGATGGAATCCTCCCAGGATGCTGGCCATGGGTGAAGGAGCAGAAGAAGGAAGGAAGAGTCTTGGCCCTCATGTTCCCTCAAATATATACCAAGTATAATGCATTTGGAATAGAATACTCTGGTTAATTTATAATTATATATATATATTAATATATATATATTAATATATATTAAAATATATTTATTTGCACCATCCTGTCGTACAACATCTCCTACCACTCCTCAAATACAGTGGCAGAAGGCAAGTCCCTGCTTTTTGTCCAAGACTTTCCCCTAAAGCATGAATTGATATCTATAGCTCAGAAAGGACTGTTAGAGCTCTTGTAAGGAGACACATACATGCTCCCAGATGTAACCTGATTCTTTGGGTGCGTAAAACACATTCTACTTTGTTTCTGCTCTGATGATTAACTGAAGATAGAAGCAGTTGTTTTCAACTTTTTTCAATAAGTTTCAGTTTTATTTTATTTTGCTTTTGCATTTTTTTCCATAAAAGGATTATTTATGAATTTTTACTAAAGATTTTTCATATTTACTCTTATGAACATGTACAAAACAGGAAAAGCATTACTAAATCAGAGTGGATAAACAGCTGTTTTCTGTCCTCTTTTCCTATAAGTGCTGGCGGCTAGAAAGGTAGGTAATAATTTTGGACTTCTTCCATATTTCATAAAATATTAGATTCCCCAATTTATCCTCTGGAATGCAAGAAAGTTAAGTGTTTGGGTTTTCTTTGTTTCTTTATTTGTTTGCGTTTTTTTCCCCTAAACAATGATAACAATCTATCAGGATGTAAATAGATACTGAGTTGCTGTAAAGCCAGGCTCAAGGAGTTTACAAATGAAAATGTTTTCCTGTTAAAATTACAGGTTTCAAACAAAATGACAAAAAACTCAGCACACCCTATTTCCACCATATAAAACCACATCCAGAATACAACCAGCTTTCATTTTAATCCTCACAGATTTAGTGGGAAACACTTTAATTTTACTACAAATTGTAGAAGTATATTTGTGCTAGTAAAATCTAGGATTACATATTTCCATTAAAATTAACGTGTGTACTAAGAAGGTCTCTGAAAGCTCTAACAACAATATTAATTCTTACCTATAATATGTTGCATTCAGATAGGTTAAAGTAATTAGCTTGTCCAGAGTCTGCCTCTTGTTTTTTTCCCCAAATCGAAGACAGAATATGGTACAAATACATTTTTTTGCTTATCCTTGCTTATCAGTATTAAATGTAACAGTGAAAGACAGAGAGATATGTCTCCAAAATCTGAGGAATAATGTAGACAAACATCATGGATCTGATTTTTGTCTTCACTAACTTGGAAGTGTTGTCTAGATAAAGACATAGTTACATCTTAGTGGACCATCAGTGCATATGAGTACTAAGGTCAGTAAAATAATTTTTAAAATAATGAAATATTCAGCAAAAAACTTTGTGTTCTGAAATTATGTGACTCTGCCAATGCCATATAACTTTCTGTGACAGGAAGTTGCCATTAGTCCTCAGCTTGAAGGGATGTATTTGGACAATGTCTTTCATTAACTTTTCCACAGAGCCTTTTATACTTTCTTCTGAAAAATCCAGTTGGCTGGATGTTGGCATTTATGCTTTATGTTGCAAGTGATTTTCCAGATTTCTGCTTCTCCACCTAATCTGTACAACAGCTGTGTATAGAATCTTTCATCCTCCATGAATATGATGCTATTTCTGAAAAAATATATAAAAATATATAAATATATAAATATCTTCAGTGAAACTTAAATTTTCACTGTCAGAAGACAACAGGCTCACTCTCATTCTTGAACTTCAAGACTGATGAAGTCAGCCATATGAATTCCTCTCCAGCTGTATAGCAGCAAATATCAAAAATATGTACCTACTTATGTTCATGTGACTAATGGCTAACAATTTTAATAATAAAAAAAATACATAAACTTTTCTTTTGACAATTTTGACATTCAGAAGGATAAATAGGTGCTGAGTTGATGAATTTCTTCTTTGACTTCAACAAGGGAAATAAAGAGAAAATCTTCCTAGGCGACTGAGGAGCACGTGCAACAGAAATATATGTAAATTCCAGCAGAATCCTCTGCTTCCTTTCCTGTTCCAGCATCACCAAAATGAGTATGGATCTGTCTTCAGAATCTCACAGAGAAGGACATTTCCCTTGTACCTCAAGGTCATGGTAAAGAAGTTGCCACGGGTATTTGCTTTATTTCTAAGTTATTGCCATCAAAAGAAGGAGAAAGACTTACAAAGAGAATGAAAAGTGCAAGCTACGTCATTAAAGTAGAATCTGAGCTTTGAACTGAAATAACTATAAAATTTATTCTCTAAACAGTTATTTTTTCCCTTTCTCATTTGCTTCTCTCTCACAATGTCCTTAATCCTTCTCCAGAAACATTGTTTACTTTAAGAGTACTGTTGCATGGGGCATAAACTGTCACCCAACATCATGTGATAGGAATTGAAGTCTACCCACCTTTAAGTCAGGTAATTTAGAGTTCTTTTCTTCTCAGATGAGCTAACTAGGTAAGTTTGTTCACTTTTTAATTATCACTGCACCCAGCTGGACTCATGCAATTTGAAGAAATGAGGCAATGGAATTGTAGGCAATGGAATGGAGCATTCGATGTGTTACAGCTCATTTCTTTGTCATTAATTCAGAACATAACTGTCACAAATTCTTAGTTATTTTAGTAATTAGAAAAGGAAATTGACAATGCTTAAAAAAAGATAGTTACTTGCAATTGTTCCTCTAGGATGCTTAATGTAGCATGTGTATATGCCTTAATCTCTGGGTGGAGAAGAAAGTGAAAGGATAAACAAATACCATTTTAAACATTACATATTTAGCTCCCCTGAATTCCTCTTTTATTAACTGTATACCAGGAGAGTACTTATCTCTTCTTGCTTAGACTGAAGTCAAAGAACCAGGGGGCCACCTGCTTCTTGGTGTGCAATTATGAATATAGTCTTTGGATGAAAATGCAAACTTGTTATACATGCTTAGGTTTTTTGAAAGTTTCTTTTTTGCATTTTCTTTTTAAAGGTTCAAAGTCATTCATCAAACAGGAAAAAAGATACACACTGAAAGTACTTATTGCAATAACAATAAGGTTCCTTTTAGAGTCAAGCAGGTATTTAACACTCATGAGCCTAAAAGTATATGGCCTCTTTTTCAAGAAGTCTGAAATACTTTAATTTAAAGATGATTGGAATGGAAAAGCTTTACAGGATCAAGCCTTGTCACCTTTTTCCCATTGCTAAATAAATTATATCTTAAGTGTTCAGTGAGGACTTGAGGAGAGACATACCAAGCTGTGCTCTCAAACTAAGAGAACAGTGGGCAACTCTCTGAAATTTCACAGCAAGGAGTACAACCATCAAGAATAATTTTCGTTGTCTCTATAAGGATATTGTCCATCACAGTTCCAGGTTCTAAGGACAAATATATGTATTCTTAGGAGCTGAATTCCATTAAATCAAATAAAAGAGAGTTGCTGAAATCAGAAACCCATACGCTACGCTTTGGGTGATAGATGAGTTTGGCCTTACAAGAGGAAGAGTGTATCAGTATCTGAGAGAAGCTGTCACTTACTTTTCTCTGTATGTTTCTTATTCTTTCCCAACTACTTTGCAGTATAAAACAGAAGACCACATTTTAGTGTGCTACATCTATGTTCTTTGCATTATTTGGGCTGAAACTAACACAAAAATAGAATTTGAAGGATCTTGAAGATAAATAAAATGTGAATATGCTTTCATTTCTCATGTAATTAAGCTTGAGGAATGAAATTTTTTTGACTGAATTCACAGAATTCAGGATCAGAAAACAAAAATAGGAATCTTTCCCTTTCAAAGATTGATGAAATCAAATAATAAATTTTTTTAATACTTTGCTTTAATTCACAGGAAATGTAATATGAATTTTTTCTCTGTAGTAAGAATAAGTTGCTTAAATATTTTAATGTAGCTCATTTCTATCTAACAAAAATAAATAAATACAGCTAAAGCATGCCCCATTCAAAGTAGTTTTATGCATAAGAACTTTATTCTTTATTCTACACTTTTATAATACTAGCTATTAAGTTCTGTTACTTTATTACAGTTTAAACATCTTATGTGTAAATACTAGGAACAGGAAAAACACAGGGAGAAAACATATGGATAATTTGAAGCATGGTACTAAAATGAGTATGTTGTACTAGTGCATCTGGTGATTAAAATGTGTGTAACTAATCAGACCTCAGCATCTGGTCTACTGAAATGCACAGAATTCCTGGTGGTAACTGTGGTCCTTTTATTTAATAATACATGATAGACAGCATGATTCACCAATGAGAAGCAGTCCAGAAATGTGCCAAATAATTAGGTGGATTACTTCTTAAAACTCAAGAAAAAACCTAAAAAACCAAAAAACAAAAAACTCCAGAACAAATAAAAACTACAACAATATTTAATTTGTGGGAGGACTAATGTGGAGAAGATAGATCAAATCAGAGTGTCAATTGCAATTTTTTTTAAGAAAAGATTTTAAAATAGAAATAATAGAAAAATTATTGAAGGAAAAAAGTCAGAGTATAGATATTTCCTTGTTTTTCTTAGAGGAAGGATCCAGTTAACGGGAAGCATTTTAAGAGTTTGCATTCAAAGTACACTATTTTGAAAATTCTTCTTTTTAATAAGGAAATATTTAACTTTCTGTTCTTAGACAACACTCCCCTTTTCCTTTATAACATCTTTTTCTATGACCCTCAAAGAGCCAAATCAAACGCAAAACAAATTTCTTAAAAGGTTAAGTATAATCAAGAATTTTGACTCTGATATCAATCAGAACAGTTAAAAGTGCTAGTGGATCATGCAATTTGTTTTTTGGCCAATGCCAAGTTATCATTGATGTATCTGCCATTATTCTGTTCATTCTGTTTTTCAATGGAATCATGCGCCTGTAGCGTCAGCTGACTGCCAGTAACCATTATGAGAAGAACTCAGTTCTTGACTGTCTTTAAAAAGGAAATTTACTGCAAACAGGACTCATGTGGATCAGTCAGAAGTAGCTGAAGGGAAATCAATACACAGATATCGTGTATGAACCCTGCAGCCCAGATGTCTGTGATGTGCGCCTTCTGCTGTCTTATATGTGATAATATGAAGGAAGAAGAGATTACCTGATTACCTAAAGACATAAAAATCTCTTTATTTTCTATTTGGTTTGGTTTGGTTTTCAGAGAATACGGCATCTCAAAGACTCAGAAGTAACCTCTGTTTAGCCAACTATTGCAAAACTAAGACCACAGTTACTTGACTCTTGTATGAAGATTTACTCTTAGAAAATTATATTTCATAATTAGGAACTGTCTTCTTAATCTTCCATTTTTACATGCTAAATTTCATTCTGTTATGAGATATATACTCCAATCTTAGTGACCCCTGACTTTTTTTTGTATACTCTGACATCATCTCAATGGTCTTGCAATTAATATTTTCATCTCTCTCTAATCATGTAGAACAAAAAACCAAGAGGGAATATTCTTTAAAATGTATTTGAAGACAACAGCACATACTTTATGCCATATACATAAGCCATATGTCATGCCTAATGTCATGTGTCTATTCTGATAATTTGAAAATTGACCTGACTTGCCCCTGATCTCTGTCTTGATATTAAGCTGTGGACCATTCCACAGATTTCTTCTCCACAGTCCATCAATCAAATGCATATCTCTCCAATTTATAGAGAAAGGTAATGTGGGGAGTGATGTCAAAGGCCTTACAGAAGTACATAGATGATATCTATGACACTGTGTCATACAAGGCTACTGGGTTGCTCAGTCAAGACTTGCTCAGTCAAGCCATGCTGGCTGTCTTGAATCACCTCCCTGTCTTCCACGTGCCTTATCAGAGCTTCTAGGAGGAACTGTTCCAGGATCTTCCCAAGCACGGAAGGGACACATTGACATCTCATGTTGAGCTTCTCATCAAACAACAACCCCAAGTTCTTCTCTGCAGGGCTGCTCTCAGTCCCTTCATTCCCCAGCCTGGAATTGCCCTGATCCAGGTCCTGCACCTTGCACATGGCATCATTAAACTTTATCAGGCTTCCATGGACCCACCTCTCAAGCCTGCCATGGTCCCTCCATGGATAGCCTCCCTTCCACCTAAGCCTGCACCACACAGTTTGGTGTTGTTACAACTTGCTGAGGGTGCACTCAGTCCCACAATTCATGTTGAAACAAAGCTGTTAAACAGCATTGATTCCAGTACTGACCCTTGAGGAATGCCACTCATCACTGAGTTATGAGTCCTGGCTAGACTATTGAGGACAGGACGCAGGCTCCTTTGGGATCTTCCCTGGCACAGAGGGTAGGCTGACAAGTTGGTAGTTCCCCAGACTCTCATTTCTACCCTTTTATAAAATGTGTGTAATATTTCCCTTTTTCCAGTCATCAGGGACTTCGTGTGACTGCCATGACTTTTCAAGGATGTGGAATGGCTTGGCAACTATATAAGGAAGTTCCCTCGGGACTCTGAGATGTATCTAATCAGTTTCCACATATTCAGGTTCCTCAAAGTGGCTATGAACCTGATCTTTTTTTATACTAGGAGAGACTTTACTCCCTCAGTCCTCACCTTGCACTTCATATATTCAAGAGGTCTGGGAAGAGAAGCTGACAGTGAAGACTGAAGAAAAAAGTTTTTGAGTACATCAGCCTTCTCCTCATCCGTTGTTACCAGCTGACTAGTCATGTTTGTCAGGAGGAGTACACTTTCTCTGACCTTCTTTTTCTGACTGAGACACCTAGAGAAGACTAAATTATTGTGCTTTATGTCCCTTATGAAGTTCAGCTCCTTTGAGTTCTTGGCCTTCTTGACACAATCCTTAAACAAGCAGGTAACATCCCTAAACTTTTCCCAGGATATTTGTCCCTGCTTCCACTGCCTGAGCATTTCCTTCATACTCTGTATTTTAACCAATAGGTCTCTCTGAGACATGTCAGGCTCTTGTCTTCCTTTACTGATTTTTTAACACACAGAATTGAGATTTTGCACTCTATGGGATGCGTCCCTAAAGATCTTCCTGCTATGTTCTTCTCCCTTGCCATCACAGGATCATTGCAGAATCATCCAGGTTGGAAAGGACCTCTGAGATCATCAAGTCCAACCCTTAATCCATTACCACCATGGTTACCAGACCATGGTACTGAGTGCCTCATCAGTCTCTTTTTAAAAACCTCCAGGAAAAGAGAATAAACCACCTCCCTGAGTCCCTGGGGGCAGATTCCAAGGGGGTCCCAATGACAAACTCCTTGAACTATGTCACCGTTTTCTGGCCTGTCATCCTTTCTTCTAGAGAAATTAAATTCTACAAGAGTAGCTTTTTCATTATTACTTTTCATGTAATGACTCTAAATGCCTGTGAATGACTAGAACTAATTTATAGTAGATTAGCACTTATTCCTGCTGCTAAGGACAGATCTTAAAGTTCTTTAGTTCCTATGGAGAAAGTAAGTAGAAAATGGAGTTTGGGAGAAAGACCAAAAAAAAATCAAAGCTCTAAAATGTGGCCTGAAAAATTATAATCAGCTGTGTTTTAATTGCTTTAATTATTATCCTTGGTGAATGCAACAAGACCTTAAATTCAACAGACCAAAGTGGGAGAACTGGGTGAAAAGGATAATAATCTTCTATAAAATATAATAATTTGAGATGTAAAAACCAAAACATTCTTGATGAAGAAAATATTCTGTCAATAAAAAGATAAAGATAAAATGCCTTGCAACTACACCCAGGTGGTAGGAGGTAATAGCAGTACACAGACAATGAAAGTTGCAAGAGGTTAACAGCCTGACCCAAGAACCCAATATTATTGAAAGTAATTTTCTCACTGCTCAGAACAGGATGAAAGACAGAAACCAAGTTCATACCTTGGGCCTCTGAAAAACTGCTTGTATACCACCCACAAACATAAAGATATTTGAAAATCTTCAAATGCATTGTTCAAACTACAAACTAATGTTTAAAAACATATAATTAGATAGTAAGTCAGCAATAACAACAGTTTCTTACTTTCTTTTTCTTGATTTATTTTTTAAATTTCTCCACAGTCACATTTTAAAAGACTCTTTTGTAAATGAACAAGTTTCCCCAAACTTCTCAGTATAATGTTTACCAAAAGCACTTCTTTATAAACAGAACAAAAAAGTAACAATTGACCTACATTCACCAGGTCATGTTCTGAGTAGGATTCAGAGTTCTCTGTTGAACAATATTCCTGTATTTGTGGAATGCTTAAGGCACCATATTGTTTGTCAGCATTGCTTGTTAAAAATAAGACGACACTGTTTATGTAGATGAAGTGCTGTGACAGTGCTCTTTAAAGGCATAATTTGTTAGAACCCCATCTGCAATATTTAATTCACTGTGGGCTTCTCCACACTCTCAGTTTGACCTTCTTCCTATTTCTTTTATCATCGCTGGTCTCTCCCATCATATATAACATTATTATATATTTGTGTACATATGCTTTACACTCTTAAAATGGAAGAAGGTTTAGAAGAGATGATCAAGAGAGAGGACTCACAGAATCATAGAATGGCTAGAGTTTGAAGGACCCTTAAAGATCATCTAATTCCAACTCCCTACATGGGCAGAGCAGTGGAAGGTTTCCCTTCAAACCCAGACCATTAGGTGATTCTATGTTTTAAATGATTTTCAGTTGTTTTATTTTCCTAAAGTATTATCTCTGTTGCAAAAATCACCTGTTCACATAAACAAGCTTACTTGATCCTTTAGGCATACCAGATAGATCAATTTCTCTAGGCAGATATTCAGAGAAGCGGTGTTAAGTGATGAAAAATTGGTCTTCCTTAGTTGTATCAATAACTTCCTAACTTTGCAGAGTTTTCCGTATGGTATAAATCAATTCATATGTAACTCATATAGTTGGTATTATACAATTCAGCTCAATATCAAAGGCCCAAATGCACCCCCATTAACTTTGTTGATCTCCAGTTCTAGGGCAGAATTATCATTTGATTTCCACGCTCTCCCTTCTTTCTTCCATCTAACTTCCAACTTTATGATAAATTGAGCAGAGCAAAAGTAGGTTTTTTAGTAGTTTTTTAGTAGTTATTTATTTTAGTTTCTCCCTTTGTTTTTTTTAGTTTCTCCCACTCATCCACATGATTACTTTGTTACTACATTGTCTTCAAAAGAAATTATTTTGGTTTTGTTTTCATATTAGTAGTTTTATATGCACACCTTGGTTTATCTTGTCATTCTCCAGCAACCTGAAATCACCATGGCAACTCAGTCTTGGACTACTTTTTGATATAGAAGCCAAGAGTATTTATTAAATTAAAGAAAAAAAAGAAGCATTTGTTGAGTAACCAAATATAGATATACAGTGAGCACGACTGGGTTTTACTGAATTAACATGAGTTATGAAGAAACAAACCAAGAAAAATGAAACAAAGAAACCTAAGTTTCAAGTGGTACTTAACACTTCATAAAGGTGAAATTCAAAATGCTGATTTTCATGCTGTGCAAGATGATCTGACAAACATAGTCTTGATGATGACAGAAACCGCACTTCAGATGTTATTTGCAAAGCTAATTCTTATATTCTGAACTACTTTTTTAGGGTGTCAATAAATGTCTTTACGAAGACTTCTTGCCTGCATTCCCTATACAACTAGGGATTGAATTGAACATGATTAGCAATCATCCTAGTCTTTTTTTGTACGTGTGCATGTGACTTTTCTGGCATGTACCACAAAAAAATTTTAAGTTCTTTATGCCAACCTGTGCATTTCCTGTATATCACAGAATCACAGAATAAGTGATTTGGAAGAGACTTTAAAGGTAATCTAGTTCTAACCATCCTTCCAGTGAAGAATTTCCTCATAGTATCTAATCTAAATCTCCCTTGTTCAGTCTAAAAGTATTGGCTTCTACCACTACATGCCCTTGTAAAAAGTCCCTCCCTGGCTTTCTTATAGGCTCTTTCAGGTACTGAAAGGCTGCTAAAGGTGTCCCCAGAACCTTCTCTTCTCCAGGATGAGCGACCCCAGCTCCCCCAGCCTGTCCTTATAACAGTGTTGCTACAGCCCTCCAATCATCTTCATGGCCCTCCTCTGGAGTCACTCCAAGAGCTCCATGTCCTTCTAATGGTGGGAGCTCTAGAACTGGATACGGTACTCCTGGTGGGCTCTCATGAAAGTGGAGCAGAGATGGAAAATCTCCTTCTTCAACCTACTGACCATGCTTCTTTTGATGCAGCCTTGGGTATGGTTGGCTTTCTGGTCTGCAAGCACACTTTGCTGACTCATGTTGAGCTTCTCATCAAACAATAACCCCAAGTTCTTCTCCTCAGGGCTGCTCTCAATCCCTTCATCCCCCAGACTGGAATTGCCCTGATCCAGGTCCTGCACTTCGCACATGACACCATTAAACTTCATCGGGCTTGCATGGACCCACCCCTCAAGCCTGCTGTGGTTCCTCAGGATAGCTTCCCTTCCACCTAATGCATGGCCCGCTCCACACAGTTTGTTGTTGTTACAACTTGCTGAGGGTGCACTCAGTCCCACAATTCATGTTGGAACAAAGTTGTTAACCAGCATCGATTCCAATACTGACCCTTGAGGAATGCCACTCATCACTGAGTTATGAGTCCTGGCTAGACTACTGAGGACAGGACGCAGGCTCCTTTGGGAGCAGGTATTTTTTAAATTGTATTATTTCTCTTTGTCTGTTTAATTCTTATAAATGTGAGATGATTTTGTCTAAGTAGTTTGTAAGTCTTGTTCCCAATTTTTCGGGCATGTGTTTTTTCACCTGCAAAAGTAAATAGCTTACTTCTTTTCACCTTTCATCTCATGCATCTCAGCTTGTAAACCCATTGGTATATGAGTTTATTCTCTACTGTGTACATTCAGTCTGGCTGCTATAACAAATCAAATGTCTTAAAAGCTACAAAGGTATCGAAAGACCCCTTACATAGAAGATGAAACTCGTGAAGACAGGTAAAATGGCCGTCCTAAAAAAAACAGCCTTCTATCTTCCTTATTTTGTGCTGTTGAGGAGGAAGTGTGAGAGCTCTTTCCACACTGAATCACTTTAGATTCCATTAGCTTGTGATTTTCAGCTGTGGCAGGCAAATTGTAACATGTATTTTTGTACCTCTCTGAAATGCATTTTGGCTCATTACCAGAGCCATTACTAAATCATTCCTTTCTCTAGTTTCTGGAATAGAAAAATAGTAAGAGAACATGCTAATTTTACCTCACCACTGCAAGAAACTCCTTTTCCAGAAGATAAAGGTTACTTTGAGGCAAAGACTTTTAATATATTGTGACAGTGTTGTGAAAAAAAACTTTATGTTGCTTTGTATCAGAGAGCTGAGTATACAGTCTAGGTTCCAGAGTGATTAATTTTTATAAATAGTGTAATAAAGGATGCTCTGATTTCAGAGGTATTTCAACATCTGGTTAGTACTTGGATAATAGACTCGGGGGGGTTGATTCTTGTCAGGAGTCTCTTGTCAGGGGTCTCTGATTCTTGTCCAAAATTAGTGTGTGCAATTATTTATTTTTATTGTGTAACCAGGTCACACTGGGACTTTTCTCCTAACGTGAAGTTGCACCAGAGGAGGTTTAGGCTAGATATTAGGAAACACTTTTTGTCAGGCATTGGGATGACTTGCCCAGGACAGTGGTGGAGTCAACCTTCCTTTGAGTTATTCAAAAGTCATTTGGACCTGGTCCTTAAGGACATGGTTTAGTAGTTATCTTATGTTGTTGGTCAAAGATTCGACTGGATGACCTTGGAGGTCTCTTCCAACCTGAAACACTCGATTCTGTGATTCTGTTCTTACACCCATTCTCTTTATACAGGATTTGAATGCTGGAAAAAAAGTTATGTGTAAAGGAAAAAGTATGTTGAACCCACTGCTCTAACGAAAATGAAGGATAGTAGAGTAGGTTTTGTCATTCCTCTGAGTTTGAGGATAATGCGTATTACCACTTTAATTTTTCCCTCAAAGGGCAATGCCCTTGATTTGTCCCTATTACTGATCCATCATAGCAATATTGCAGCAAGTATCAGATCAAATACTTGTCTAAATGAAATAATTAGACAAGTAATAATAACAGTAAACAATAAATAGGCAAAGTCTAAATGAAATAATGATCTTATATTTAGGGAATAAGTCTGAATATAAAAATGAATAAAAGTCTATTTTTTTCTGTCACAGCCCACTATGTTGCACTCTCAGCTCTGATCAGTACATGTTGCTATGTGCCTGGCACTCATCAGAATTTAGAGGACAAATCTTCAAGGTTTACAGCACAAAAATACAACACAGCTCACTCTTGCCATCATTTAATTTTCATTAGTCTAGTTCAGAACCCATGCTGCATTTTGTATGATGTAGTAAAGGAATTGATGGGAAGCAAGAACACCACTTGAAGTTTTTTTATCTTTTTTAAAACCATAATAGAGCCTTCAAAGCCTCATAAATAAGTCCTGCAGGAATTCATGTTTAGTGATTAGCACTAATACCATGAAAACCACTGACTTGATTTATCAGTAAATATAAAATCAAAGATCTATAAAAAAATAAATATCACAAAATAAAAGAAGATTGACATAACACAGTAAATTAGTATGCCTGTATATATATTTCCAAACTAGAAAGAAATCTATCTTCCTTTTATCTGGCAAAATGACCTAACATGAGTTAAACAGGTTTTGCCTGCACTTTAATTCAAGAAATTGACATATTGCATAGAGGAAAGACACTTTTTTTACAAAACTATAGTGTCTCTTCAATGTTGTAGGGATCGCCAGAAGTCTGATAAATGTTTATGATCAACATGTGTTCAATATAATGTATGATTCATCATTGTGCAGTAACTGTTTTGAACATCACCAGAAGTGTGATAAACATTTCCTGGCATCATGGCAACAAGATTTATTTAATGTTGACATTGATTCTATTCAACTTTTTTTAAAGCCAGTACTCTCTACCGGGAGTGTGTTACATACCAATGAAAATATCAGCAAGGGGATACAGTGCTTGGACCTATTTTTAACCTAAGTAGTTTTTCTGAAGAAGGCAATCACTGCACCATTAAGCTCTCAAAAGTTGCTGATGTAATTCCTTATTTCTTCTAGTATGTTCATCTAAGGTTCTGAGCACAGGGATTTAGCCACACAACTTCTATTAATGGGAAAGCCTTAGAACAAAAAACACTGGTACCTTCTTTACAATTTGTGTAATTTGATGACAAGTTTTGAACACCACTAAATCTCCTAGTACCAGGTCACATGTTCAGACCTCCCAGACTCCAAGTAGATATAAGAAGCCAAGCTGAAAGTGACAGAACACCTTTTCTCATTAGAGTGATAGAATGGTTTAAGTCTCTCTAGGTGCCATTATCTCATATTCAGCATGTGTGAATAAGAAAATTGTGTCCATTTTGCAGCCAATTCAGAGCCACATTTTCAATCAAGATCTTCCCTTCCATTAAGGAAGGCCAGTGAATATTTTCCTGAATAGTGTTTTAACCCCCTCAATCTCTCTTTTCCAGTCTTCATGGAATAACAAGACATAATCCTTGACCAGTGGGAAAAATAACCTTTTAGCACAATTGCCTGGTAAAATGGACCCAGATGAAACTCTTGCTTGCCTGGTCTTGCTTTGAATTTCACAGATTTTAATATTTAAGAACACTCTCGCTCTCATGAAATATCACTAATGAATGAGTATGCTTTGGAAATGGAAAACTCCAGGTTAGATTTCCCTCATATTAAGGAGGGAAATTTCCTGACAGCAGAAATAATTAATCCTAACTTTTGAACAGAAAAAGGATGCATTACATTCTCTTGATAGACATCAAACACAAAGACAAAAAAGCTAAAAAAAAAAAAAGCAGTTTTGAAAAAAGTATGCAGGTCTTCTCTGGGTCTGAAATTCCTTTGTTTGAAGGTATCAGGTTCAGAGATGTCTAGACAGAGGATTGTTCAGGTTACTGTAAATTTTCCTGGGAGACTGTTAGTTTTCCCTGTAAAACATAAAGCCAGCCCATGCAAAAAAAATTAATACTGAATTTCAGAATACAAGACAGGTGCCTAAACATCACTATTTAAAATTTACTTTCCACAGGCCTTGAGACGAAGCTCTTGTCTGCTCAACAGTGCAACAACACTTCATGCACTACCATATTGCACATCTAAGGTTGTCTCAACACGTAGGTTGTAAGCTTAAAAGCCAAGGTTCAAAGCCTAATTTTAAGTTTATTCCATGACAACAAAACCAAATTATTGCATACTTGTGGTGCAGATGTAAGCTTGATATGATGATGTATATTAAAGAATTGTTTGTTAAGTTTGGCATGTTATGGACATGAATTAGGAATAAAATAATGTACTTACTGATGGATATTTGCAGACACAAAAATTAAAAATTCTACCAAAACTAAAATAATATCTGAGATGAATGCTACATTTCAACAAAGCCAGAGAACCCATCTGTACCTCTAGCACATAGCATTAAATGTTCATAACTTAATTAAATTTCAAATGTTGAAGGGAGGGAGGGAGGGAGGGAGGGAGGGAGGGAGGGAGGGAGGGAGGGAGGGAGGGAGGGAGGGAGGGAGGGAGGGAGGGAGGGAGGGAGGGAGGGAGGGAGGGAGGAAGGAAGGAAGGAAGGAAGGAAGGAAGGAAGGAAGGAAGGAAGGAAGGAAGGAAGGAAGGAAGGAAGGAAGGAAGGAAGGAAGGAAGGAAGGAAGGAAGGAAGGAAGGAAGGAAGGAAGGAAGGAAGGAAGGAAGGAAGGAAGGAAGGAAGGAAGGAAGGAAGGAAGGAAGGAAGGAAGGAAGGAAGGAAGGAAGGAAGGAAGGAAGGAAGGAAGGAAGGAAGGAAGGAAGGAAGGAAGGAAGGAAGGAAGGAAGGAAGGAAGGAAGGAAGGAAGGAAGGAAGGAAGGAAGGAAGGAAGGAAGGAAGGAAGGAAGGAAGGAAGGAAGGAAGGAAGGAAGGAAGGAAGGAAGGAAGGAAGGAAGGAGAAAAAGAAAGAAAGAAAGAAAGAAAGAAAGAAAGAAAGAAAGAAAGAAAGAAAGAAAGAAAGAAAGAAAGAAAGAAAGAAAGAAAGAAAGAAAGAAAGAAAGAAAGAAAGAAAGAAAGAAAGAAAGAAAGAAAGAAAGAAAGAAAGAAAGAAAGAAAGAAAGAAAGAAAGAAAAGAAAAGAAAAGAGAAAAAGAAAAGAAAGAAAGAAAAGAAAAAGAAAAGAAAAGGAAAGAAGTCTACTAACATTTTTATATCATGCATTATATATTATTTATATTTCCTTTTCCTTTGTTGTCTTTTTCTTTCTCTTTCTCTTCATCTTTCTCTTCCTCTTCTTCTTCCTCTTCCTCTTCCTCTTCCTCTTTCTCTTTCTCTTTCTCTTTCTCTCTTCCTTTTGCTTTTATCCAAATGAAAAATAGGGCAATACCCTATCTTATATAGATACACTCTGTGTAAGAGAAGCTTTTAACACTTCCTGTGAAGCATTCAGTCTATCCTAATATTACTCTAAAAATAATGAACTTTGTTGTCACATCTTTAGTAAATGATATTTAAGATCAACACTGTTTATGATCTTAGGGTTGCATCAAAATTAAAGAAAACACTGATGCTTGTGCCATGAGGTGATCACCAGATCCTTGCATAAATCAGGTCAGTCTTGACTTCTGAAAGTCTTATTATTTGTTTTGAGAGTATAATGTTTTATGCTTCTATTATCTACTGAGTTAAATTCACTGAAGAAATCTCTGCTCATGATGAAGACATCTATTAACAGCACTAAAAATCTTCTTTCATGTTTATTGTTTGGTTTAATTTGATGTTAAATGAAGATTAAATTAAATATCAGAAATAGAGAAAATTTTGGACGACAGAATTTTTAGTAAATACTCAGAGCTATTTCTTTTGCTAATTATCAGGCTAACAGATGCAATAATAAATGAGCAGAATAATTTTCTCTGTGTAGGTTTAAATAAAGTTTAGATATTCAGAATGAACAAACTATAAAACATTACCTACTCCTAGGTTATTAGGAATTTAGAGCCTTGCCAGATGTCATTTGAAAGGTAATTTTCAATAAAAACTTGGATTTAACCTGCAAATGTGTATAAATTATGTTAAATTCATTTTCTGCATTCAGGCAAAATGGAAGGAAAAACATGAGAGGGTGAAAGCCCAGGAACAGAGAATTTCCCCTGAGTAATACCAATAAAAAGCACAAAAACACCACTGCAAGCATAGTAACACTGACAAGAAGGATTTGAAGTAGTTTTTCTACTATAAAATTATTTCACATGTATTTTAAATGCCATTCAACCCATTCTTTTCTCAGCTAGAGAAAAGAACCAGACTGTGGACTCCTTATTCAAGAAAAAGACATCACAGAAATGACTTGTATTCCTGTAAACTTCCATTTAGACATTAGGAAAGGAAGCTTAAAACAAGATATTTATCCATAGATATGTCTGGATGTATGCTAGCATACCACCTAGCAATAAAATGTGCTTCAGGTTTCTCTGTCTGGCATGTAGTCTTGCTTATTCTGATAACAGATTTGAGAAGGATCAGAGCTGCTGTTCATGCAGGTCTGCAGACATCAAAGAAGCAGGTTGAGGACTATATTGATCCAATTTTTTTTTTTTTTTATGTAACTGCAAACAAGTATTTGTTTGGCAACTCTGAAGAAGTCCACATCAACATAAATTACTAAAATGCCTAAATTATCTGAACTAGCATATTGTTAAAGCTTATTTGAATAAATGTTTCCTATTTCCTTAAAATAAATAAATTATTCAGTGTGTCATTTAAGCCTGTATTTTCTGAAATTCTCTTCCTTAATTCTTTTGAAAGCACATAGATATGTATAACTCAAGCATATGCAAGCATAGAGGTAGGTAGACATATCCATGACACCATTTTTGCCAATCCCACATTAATAAAGTGCAGTATTAAAAAATTGTTGCAGTGTAATGTTTTCCCAGCACATCCATCTCTAGCTGATTCTTTTCCATTAACAAGTCATAGTGATTTAGCAATTACAGAAGTTACTTTTTCCAGAAAGCATGAACAACCTTGTTTAAAAGAGGACCTCAATTTCCCATAGCTCCAGCTCTAAAACTCTTTCCTATAACTGAACCCTTTAGAAAATGATTGCTTTCACCTGAAAGTGAGACTTATTAGTGTTCTTTTCTCTGTGTCGTTGAGAGGGTGGTTAGCAATATTCACAGAACGGTGACCAGAAGCCTTACTTTTGAGAATGGAAGGAAGGGGGCAAATCTACCTTCATCTGGACTTCTTTTGCTGCTGGCTCCTCCTCTGTTTCCTGCTGTAAAATCGTCAGTCTGAACCAAGTCTGGAACTGAGGACTGTTTTTCTGAAAATGGAGAGGAAGGGGTGAACTCTGTGGAGACAAACGCACCTTACCAGAAGAAAGCCCCAGGTCCACATTTGTATGTAATTTATGATGGAGGTATTCTAGAATTAAAGTAATGAGGGATACTTGGAAGGAATTGTCTATTTTTGTTTGAAAAGGAAGATCGTAATATGCAGCCTGTGATATGCTGTGTAGCTGTTTGGCCTCAGAAGGACAAACAAGTATAATATGAGCACATATAGTAATATGGTGCAGTTTGTAATTATTCCAGTAAGATATCAGCCCTATATTTATTTCCAAAAAAGCCAAAAACCAAAAACAAAACAAAACAAAACAAAAAAACAAAAAACAAAACCCAAAACCAAAACCAAAAGGAGATACGGAAGTGGGGGAAGGGGAGAACTTGATATGCAATTGGATGAGATACAAAGTTACAATTACTATTTTAAACAGGGGGAAGCAATTAGTTATAGGGCATAATGATATGAGTAAGTATTTCAATGATGGGTAAATCTGGTTATGAATATTTAACATGCCCACAAACAGCCAAATACAAAGCAGATTTTCTTTTGGTTTATAGCCAGGGCACAAATACTTTCTGATTTTCCATTCACAGCACGATTTTTTCTCAAGTACAAAGCAGATTTCGTCATCTGGCAGTCAACTTCGGTGGTAAAATGAGTTTATCAGTTATCACTTAGCCTTCTTACTTGGGGAATATGTGCAAAAAAATCAGTTTTTAGCTTCCTACTGAAAATAAAGTTTTAAATTGCTTGCTAAAGTTTTAAAATTAAAAGGCTACATGCCTCTTTTTGTTTTAGTATATTATCCAGAAAGACTGACAATAATTATCTTACATGCTGGAGGAGTATATAGTACTCTAGAGCTAAATATTTTCTCTTTGCTTGCTCTATATGATAAAGTGTAGACTGCTATACATGATAGCAGGTGTTAACCTATCTCATTACTGTAGCCAGTACATTACTTATTCTGAGATCCTTATTTTAATTGCTTTGATACATTCTAAAATGAAACTTCCTAAACAGAAACTTATTCTTCTGTTTTGTTATGGCTGGAAATTTTGGCCTGAGTGAACATATATATATTACTGAATATGGAATATCTGTAAGGGAAACAGTGCTTTACCCAAGTTGACAATGCAGCCTTTAAAAGTGGTTGCAAAACATCTGCAAATAATAGCTGTGCATACATGTGATATACGGGGAAAGAGCCAACACGATTTTCATAGAAGGAAGGCATACCTTACAAATGTTTTAGCACTCTGCAGAGCTTGGAAATGTCAGAAATCTCAAGGAGCTTTATGACAGAATGTACCTGGATTTTTAGTAAGCTTTCTCAAGGAGACACCTTACAGACAGTGAGAATAAAAAATTTTGTATGGGATTATGCTTGCATGGTATAACACTGGAAAATAGGTTACTGTCATTACTTTTAATATTCACAGAATCGCAGATTCATCTGGGTTGGAAAGGACCTCTGCGATCATCAAGTCCAACCCTTGACCCACTACCACTGTGGTTCCCAGACCACGGGCACTGGAATCAATGTCTGATCACCCTCTCTGTAAAGAATTTCTTCCTAATATCCAACCTAATCCTCCCCTGGCAGAGCTTAAGTCCATGCCCTCTTATCTTACTGGCAGCTGCCTGGAAGAAGAGCCCAACCCCCCCCTGGCTCCAACCTCCTTTCAGGGAGTTGTAGAGAGTGATGAGGTCTCCCCTGAGCCTCCTCTTCTCCAGGCTAAACACCCCCAGCTCCCTCAGCCCTTCCTCACAGGACTTGTGCTGGATCCCTTCACAGCCTCCTTGCTCTTCTCTGGACCTGCTCCAGCACCTCAATCTCCTTCCTGAACTGAGGGGCCCAGAACTGGACACAGGACTCGAGCTGTGGCCTCCCCAGTGCTGAGTACAGGGGCAGAATCCCTTCCCTGGGCCTGTTGGCCACGCTGTTCCTGATCCAGGCCAGGATGCCATTGGCCTTCTTGGTCACCTGGGAACACTGCTGGCTCATGTTCATCTTCTTGGCAATTCAGACTCCCAGGTCCCTTTCTGCCTGGCTGCTCTCAGCCACTCTGTGCCCAGCCTGGAGCTCCCCATGGGGTTGTTGTGGCCAAAGTGCAGGACCCAGAACTTGGCTGTGTTGAACCTCATCCCGTTGGAATCAGCCCAACTCTCCAGTCTGTCCAGAGCCCTCTGCAGAGCCCTTCTGCCTTCCAGCTGATCCACACTCCCCCCAGCTCAGTGTCACCTGTGAATTTGGTAATGGTGGACTCAATCCCCTCATCTAAATCATCTCTGAAGATATTAAACAGAACTGGGCCCAGCACTGATCCCTGGGGGACACCACAGCCGCCAATTGGAGCAGCACCGTTCAGCACCACTCTCTGGTGGCCTCCAGCAGTTCCTAACCCAGCACAGAGTGCTCCTGTCTGAGCCCTGGGCTGACAGCTTTTCCAGGAGAATGCTATGGGAGATGCTGCCAAAGGCTTTGCTGAAGTCCAGGGAGACTCCATCCACAGCCTTCCCCTCATCCACCAGGTAGGTCCTCTGATCATAAAAGGAGATCAGGTTGGTCAGACAGGACCTGCCCTTCCTAACCCTGTGCTGTCTGGGTCTAATCCCTTGCCCATCCTGCAGGTGCTGTGTGATTGCACTGAGGATGATCTGTTCCATAACCCTGCCAGGCACTGAGGTCAGGCTGACAGGCCTGTAGTTTCCTGGGTCCTCCTTTCATCCCTTTTTGTGGATTGCTGTGACATTCCCCAACTTCCAGTCATCTTGGACCTCCCCAGTGAGCCAGGACTGTTGGTAAATGATGGAGAGAGGCTTGGAGAGCTCTTCCCTGGCTCCCTGGGGTGGATCCCATCTGTCCCGTAGACTTGTGAGGATCCAAGTGGCTGAGCAGGTCACAAACTGTTCCCTTCAGGATTACAGGAGAGACACTCAACTTCCTACTTCTCTCTATAAGCCCCAGAAGGCAGCTGTCCTCAGGACAACCTGATATTATTAATACTCTAGAGAATATTACTATTCTCTAGAATATATGGCCATGTTTTTTCTTACTCTACCTAGTACAATTCAAACTTCTTTCTAAAGTTCTGAAAAGGAGACAAACTGACATGATAACACTTGTAAGTGAAATAACATCTTTAAGGCAGGCAAGATGAAAATTGACTGTGAAGACTCTGAAGATTCTCACTGTGCTGAGTGTCTGTCCAAAAAATGAGAAATGAAACTCAGTGCCCTTACATGCAAATTAAAGCAGAAAGGAGAGAAAAAAATAAGCTAATTATAAATATACTTGGTTGAGATATTGCCAATCTGGGAAAGGTCCTGGTATCCTTATGGGTAGTTCACTGGAAATACCAGCTCAGCACTAAGCAGCAACAGAGAAGAAAATCAAATGTCAGGAATTATTAGAAAGGAATAAAAATGGAAAACTTTGTTACAGTTCTGTTTAAAGCCATGTGGCACTGAAAATTAGTAGAGTATATAAAGTCTTCATACATTTTTCCTACCTGCTTACTCTTTGACAAATTACATGGAAGAACAAGAAATAATTCACAGACTGTAAGACAAATAAAAAATATTTGAAAATTGACTACATTGAGAAAGATGACTAATTCAGCCACTAGTACTACTAGTGAGGTGGTTGATAGCATGGCTGATGCACCCAAAACTATTGGTTTGGAGCAGGACTGTGATTTTGAAGTATAGTTTCTGGTTGTACTCTCTTACACAATGTTAGTTTAATTTGCAGGATAGATTTGCTTTTATGGAAATTATATTCCTTTCACAGGAAACTGTGCTATAGAATCCTCTGTAAATAACAACTATCTGTTCCAAACCTTGATAGAGACATAAGGATCTGAAGCAGGACTGAGTCCTTCAGGTAGCTTCAAATTACTTTTGTGGTGGACACAAGGAGATGTCAAATAATATGATTATTAACTACAATATTTAATTATTTATTTATTTTAAGTTATCCAAAAGCACAAAGTAATTACCTTCTACATAAAACATCATTTAAAGTGGTTATATTTTCAGTCATATCATATTGTGGTTGGGACCAGAGCCTTATAAGCAAATTAATGCTTAAGCCTGTAAAGTAATAGAAAAAATAATGTAGATACACCTTTTGGTTCAAAGTGCATCAATATGTCAAGTTTCTTATGGCTGAGACAGTATCATACAGATTTACCTTATATTTGCATTTTTGCTAAGACTTTATGGCAGACTTCTGCTACAAGAAACAGAATGGTGGAATAGCAAAGCTTCTGTCTTGATTCATATGATTGCTCATACGTTCAAAACCTTGATTTTTTTTTTTTGAACTTGTATTTTGTTTTCTTTGCAATAAAGAACTAAAATCTAACAAAGTACTTGGATTTTGTTATATATACCTATAAATCAATCAATATTAATACAGTAAATTCCTAGTGTTTTGTGATAGTTACAAGGCAGAGAAAGCAAGGATGTTTACTGAAAGTATATCCCAGAGAATACTAAACAGCAATGCTAGGAAGACATAAGCCATATCTCTTTGGCTATTAATTACTTTCCTTCGCAACTGAAAGCCGAGCAGCTGGGAAAAGAACCAGTTGCTGAAGAAAGGAATATAACAGAAAAAGTACAGAAAAATTTGACCTGTAAGGCCACTCTGAAATTGCATATGAGGATGTCCACCTCCTCAGAACAGGTGCCTACAAGAATATAAAACATAACAAAGGAGGCCCTGAAACAACTAGTGCACTTAGCTCTGTTTCATTGTTGAAATAAGCCTGCTTTATCACACAGTCTATAATTGACATCTCAAAACTGCACTTTGAAGGTAAAAACATTTCTTATACTTTGTTTTGTACACAGAATCACTGGATCATGTGGGTTTAAAGATGCCTCAGGACCTCTTGAGTGTGATTCTCTGTTCCAAGCAGGGCCAATACTCAGCTCAGATGAGGAGACACAGAGCTTGTTCCATGTGTGTGTGAAAATCCCTAGAGACTGGGAGTCCCCAGCCACCCTGCGCAACATTTATGGGTTTCTTTTCTGTCACTCCCATTACACACAAAGTGCTTCCTAGAATCTAGACTCCAAAACTGATCAGTTTCTTACATTTTCAGTGAGTTACAGCTCTGTGCAAAGCCAGGGGAAAAGCGTGTGTAGAGAAACAATTACTTGGTCACCATGCTGTTGTCTTCAGCACAGAAGTTCTTCAAACCTTTTGTTTAATGAAATGTCCTTTCCAGAATCTATTTAATTCTGGGTCTATTCTTTGCTATGATAAAAAGGAAGAATGTAAAAATAAGTAAACTGAAGTACTTCGTGAATAAAAGTTACTTTTATATATGGTGTGCATGGATAAAAATCTGACCACATATTTAGAACCTTGCATATTTAGATGTAGGATCTCTCATTTTAGAACAATACAGTCAACAGTTTTCATGAGATGTTAAGCAAAAAGCAACATTGCATTATTTGCCCATGCATTCACATCCACAGTAATTCAGAAGCTTATCGGAACAGCAGTGAATTACGTGAGGCCTCTGAGAACTGCTAGAAATATACCAACCCAAAATCTTGCATTCAATCAGGATGACAGCACATAGTTTCCTCTTGTGAAGAAATACCTGGGAAGTTTTATGACTTCAGATAAAGCCAGGTTAGGTATCTAATGACATTTCTCAATTTCTATGGCATTTTTAAGTGGTTTGTTTTGTTCTGTCTCTTCTCCGGGAAAGACTTATGTTCTTCTAACTTAATGAAGTATTGAAAAAAATATGCCAACCAAAGTTAAAGTCAGTCAAAACTGTGCTCCTCAACTCATAATCAAATTCTGAAAGCATAGTTCATGTGGGTGTGTTGCTATTGATTAAATTCCCAAGTCTGTGAGCGTAATTTAAAAAAAACACCCTAGTCTTAACCTTTTTGAGATTAAAGACACAGATACAGTTACACAACGATGCAGTTCTGTAGAATCATAAAATTCTCAAGATTTTGTATAAAACTTAAAAATGTTGAGGTTGGGTTTTTTTGTTGTGTGTTTACACAGTGGCAGAAGATGCCACATTATCCATGAGGCAGGGTTTGTCTTGCTGTTAATGTACATTTCAGCTGTAGTGATAGCCTAAAATTATTGTGCTAAATATTCAGTGACTCAACATTTATCTAAGAATGCAAAGTACCTGATGAATTTTTTCCATTAATTTTTGTTGCTATATTGTCTTTCTACATTTCTCCTACTTTCTCTGTTCTTCAGTGCTCCAGAAAGAAAAAAACCTAGTAATTATTTGGTGAAGAGAACATTTCCAAGGCTAAATAGCAGTAAATGTAAGTATCCTAATTTTTGGGAGGGAACCTGCCAGGCTGGATTTGGACATTCAACTACTATGTGGAAGATCATTTTTTAATCTTGAATTAATTCTCTGGTTTCATCTCTTTTAGATAATATATTAATTTACTATAATTTGGCAGGATAAAAACAAAACCAAGAAACTCAACAAACAAAGCCAAACACACACACACACATAAAAAAAAAAAAAAAAAAAAATCGGAAGAAAGGGAGTTAGCTCTAACTCTGTGATTAAGCTGTTTCTTAATTAGTTAGAGAAGGCAATGTTGACAGAACTTTCCACAAAGCAGAAGACTTTCTAACCATTATAGAAAGCCTGGTGGCCATTATATATTACGTTCTGTTGTGTCTCACCTTCTTTCTCTCTCTAAAATATACAATGAAAAGACTTTCAAAACCAGGAGCTTTTCACAAAATATATGTCAAACCACTAGACAAGTCAAGACTAGAAGATTTCCTGTACTAAAATCCATCTAGGTGTCTTGTTGGTACCGTTTTCAGTTTAACAGTTAAAATGTAAACAGTTCTTAAAAAAAATGTAATTTTTAAGCTTTTTAGTCTGACTTTCTGATAAATTAATGGCTTTCCACCTGAAATGTTTTTACCCTTAGAAATGCACTCTGTCACTAGTGTTGAGTACTCATACTCCTCTACGAAAATGATGTGTGTGCCCATCTTCTTCTGTCATGACATGCAAAATCAAAACATGAATCAAATGTAGATGATTAACCTGTTGTACAGGCTAGAAGGGAAATTCTTTAGAAAAATTTATTTTTGACAGGTCTTCAGCTATCAGACTAGACATGCTTACAGCTTATCACTAAACTCCTATGTGAGCCCCTCTGTCACCCCTGGGATTCCTGTTAGAGTTTCAGAAGTAAAGAATAAATGATTATTGACACATCATGAACTGACTCACTTACTATGTAGATTCTTCTGGTTTGTCAATATCAAATGCTACAAATGCATTTTTTGCAACAGACAGCAGAAACTCCTTTTTCCTGGGCACAGAGGCAGGGAAAAAGAAAGAAGATATTACTGATACATAAAAATCAAGCTTATACTTTTGTTATATAAAACTCTGAAGTGAAATTGTATTCTTTAAAGAAGAGAACACTAAACTGTGTTTTATATTCTATTTGGGATACTTTTACTTATATCTTTACTGAAGTGTCAAAATGAAGTCACCATATCTTTAGTTTCCAGTCTCTTTCCTTGCATACATCTTAGAGAGTTCATGAAGCACTACTGGGACTAATTAGATCTCAATTATCACAATTTACATATCCACATCTTCTGCTTATATAACTATGACCATTCTCTCTTGCTCAGCTAACAAGGGCTGATTTTCCTTTCTTTCCCATTTTCACTGGGTCACTGCTTGAGACCTCACTATCTCCAGTGAGAAAATAATTCTCAGGCTAATACCTTTGCAGGAGGGGTTGGAACTGTGATTTGAGAAACTCAGCTACTAAGCACCTATTTGTTTCAGTAAGTCACTAGGTCACACCCATCTATTTAGACAGAAGTAGATCAGCCAAAGCTGCATTTTCAGTATCTTCAGAGAAGCATATTGAAGAAAACTTTTGCAGACTTTTTAAGGATCTGCAGAGGGGTCTACATGAAAGGACAGAAAATAAAATTAATACAGAAAATTTCAGTGAGAAGAGAGGAGCAGAGTCACTAGCAGAGCTTCACAGGGTCTGCTCTGGAACCAGCCTGACTTAATTTTATTAGTAACCTTTTAATAAAAGAGGCACATGATGATTAAATTTCTTGATGATACAAAGGATTCTCAATACAAGAAAATTATCAGGGTGATGCTGAAATACAGACTTGCCTTGAATCAAGGAAATAACTGACTTGCCTTGAAGGCTAGTTTGGAAATAAGACATAATTAAATATATTCTACAAAATACACTCAGGAATTTGTAAGAAAATTCATTATAAAGAACTGTGAGTCTAATGCACCTGAATAGTTGAAAAGGTCTTTATTGTCATTACTGATTACAAGATGAACAAGTCAACAACATGATGTACCTAAAAAAAAAATAATAAAGAAATGTAGAATGTCTTGGTTAATTCCCTTAGAAAGGTGGTATGGTCTATGTTGAATAAAGTTATGAACTTACGTTCACAGTTCTAAAGACACATTTTTGACAAAGCTATTCTGCAATGTGAGCAGGTGGGGAAAAAGAAAATAATTAGAAGTTACACAAAATTTATTTTGAGACAAAACTAGCAAAGAGGCCTAAGCTTTCTGAGACAACCAAAACAGATCTGTGTTAAGGATGTCATTTTTCTTCGACTAAAATGTGCAAGTAACAACGGAGGAAACTAAAGTACAGAGAGAAAAAAAGCTGTTAAAGAAAAAAAGAGACACACATACCAGTGTAGAAATAATTATACACATAGTCTGGAAGCAGAAAAAACTCCCAGATGCTGTGAGGCTGCTAACCAGCAGTATGAAGTCACAGAACCATAGAATCGGAGAATCACAGAACAGCTGAGGTTGGAAGGGACTTCTGCAGTTCATTGAGATCACTCCTGTGCATCTATGGCCTTATAGAGGTGATAGCCTAGGACTGTGTCCAGGCAGTTTTTAATATCTCGAAGGACAGAGACTCCACAACTCCTCTGGAAAACCTGTGCCAATATTCAAATACATTTGCAAGAAAATAGTTTTTCCTAAAGTTCAAGAGGAACCTTTTGTGCTTCAGTTTATAACTGTTGACTCTTGACATTGGATACTGATAGCAACAACCTGATTTTCTACTTCGAACCGTCAGATATTTTATCCATTAATAAGAGTCTCCTCAAACTTGATCTTCTACAGGCTGGGCCCTGGAACTATCCCAGCTTTTCCTCTAAGGAGAGATACTATAGTCCCATCACAATCCTCGTGGCTCTTCACTAGACTTTCTCCATTATGTCCATAGACGTTGTACATCCCTGACCTTGCTTGACAACACCCCTTGTAACAGAGCCCAAAACACCCTTGGCTGTCTTTTTGCAACAAAAGCATATTACTGGCTCAGGTTTGACTTGGTGATCACTAGGACATAGATCCTTTTTTACAAAGATGCTTTCCAGCTGGACAATCATCAGCATACACTGGTACCTGGATCTGCTCTTACACAGGCACAGGATTTGTCTTTGCCCCCATTGAACTTCATGAGTGAATGGATCATTCCTTCTACCCCCAACATCATTGAACTCTGCTCTAGAGGGCTTTTCAACAAGATGATAGTGTTTTCAAGGTTCTGGATCTCAGAATCTCACCCCACCAAGCTGTGTGGTGTGGCTGACATGCTGGAGAGAAGGGATGCCATCCAGAGGGACCTTGACAGGCTGGAAAAGTGGGCCCATGCCACCCTCATGAAGTTCAACAAGACCAAGTGCAAGGTCCTGCATCTGGGTCAAGGCAATCCCAAGCACTGATATAGGCTGGGCAGGGACTGGCTTGAGAGCACTCCGAGAAGGACTTGGGAGTGCTGGCAGATGAGAAGCTCAACATGAACCATCAGTGTACACCTGCATCCCAGAAAGCCAACCAGATCCTTGGCTGCATCAAGAGAAGTGTGGCCAGCAGGTTGAGGTAGGTGATTTTCCCCCTCTGCTCTGCTCTCCTGAGACCCCACCTGGAGTACCTGGACCCTACTTCTGGAGCCCCTATTACGAGAAAGACATGGATGTGCTCGAGTGTGTCCAGAGAAGGACCATGAGGATGATCAGAGGGCTGGAGCTCCTCACCTATGAAGACAGACTGGGAGAGTTGGGATTATGCAGTCTGGAGAAGAGGAGACTCTGAGAAAACCTTATTGTAGCCTTCCAGTATCTGAAGGAGGCCTACAAGAAAGGTGGTAATGTACTCATTAGGATCCTGGGTAGTGGTAGGACTAGGAGGAATGGATTAAAATTAGAGATAGGTAGATTCAGATTATACATTAGGAAAAAGTTCTTCACCATGAGGGTGGTAAGACACTGGCACAGGTTGCCCAGAGAGGTGGTGTAAGCCCCATCCCTGGGAGTTTTTAAGGCCAGGCTGGACAGGGCTCTGAGCAACCTGATCTAGTGGGAGGTGTCCCTGCCCCTGGCTGGGGTGTTGGCACTAGATTATTTTAAAGGTGCTTCCAACCCTGATATTCTATGATTCTATGATTCTCTATCCTCCATATCAGTAGCTACTGAACTCCTTAGGAAGATATATGGCTGCCAGTATAATAAACACAGCAACAGGAGTGGTAATTTATAGCCCCTATAAAGAACTGGTTGCCTGAAAAAAAATTTCAATAGTGAATATCCAATTTGTGACACTTTTATTCAGTTCAGCAAGCCTGAAATCCTGTATGCAATTTTAAGTAACTTTCATTCTATTAATTCTTCTTGTTTCGTTTTATATATATTCAGTATGCATACAGTATTCAGATACTGTCATAACATTTTTTAGCCACTGGAAAAATTAAATTCATATTAGGACATTTTATGCTCCTAACAGAAAAATATTACCTGCTTATTATGTAGTTTATTAAGCTCTGACTAGCACCTGATAAGCTGATCAAAAATCTACATGTTCTTTGAAAGTAGGCACAAGATAATTTTTAGGAAATGCATTCTTTTAATAAATATGAAATAATTCAAATTTCAAAAAACCATAAAATTATTAAATTTTATTTTCAATGTCAGAAACAGAAAATATGTAAAGAAACAGAATGTTGATTTCCAAAGCTAAACCCTTTGAATGAAAAAATTTCTGACTAGCTATGATGCTAAGTTTCATCATTACTTAGGTCAAATATTTGTACAAGCCATACATCACACTTCAGTCTTTAATGAGCTTCCTTTTTTTCATTTGTCAACATTTCAGACTTAAATTTTATGCAAATGCATTATAAGAATTCTTCTTGAAGGTGAGAACTGTGGTTCCTGCCATCTACATCAATCAGTCTAGAACCGATTTTTTTTCATGCAACTTGTAATGCAAATTATAACAGACCATTTATCCTTTTACACTCTGTTTTACAGATCACAGCACCAGTTTATTGAAGCATTTTAAAAACACAACTGGCAGAACAATGAGGTATAGGAAATGGACAACAAGTAGGTGGTATCAATGGGCACAAAATAAAGCAGAATAGTCTGATTATTTATTTAAACTTGCACTAACCCATAAACCACAGCTACATTAGTGTTTAGCTAATAGTAATAAGAGCAATAAATTTTTAGACAGGATCTAATTTAGATAAAATGCAGATTGCAAAAAAATTAAGATTCCCATGATACTAGCCAGTTTTAAATTTGTCTCTTTAGTCATAATTTTTAACATTTTTTTAACTGGTTCACATAAGTTACTTAGAAAAATAAAAAGAAATCTTGATTACACTCACACATTTTCAGTATTTCTATTTCATAACTCAAATTTTTCTTTCTTATGTAAATGTGTTCTCAATATATATGCCAGCCCCTGCCGTAACATACAAATATGACATAGATATATGTCTGCAAGAATATAAGTATTTTCTAAGAAGAGCACAAACTGATGTACACTGTGTAGCATATATATCTATGCAGCATATATACCTATCCTTCCTCATCATCTTGTGATATTTTGTCCTTTACAGAGTAATGCTAATGTACAGAGTAAATGGGAAGAAGAAATTTTTTAAGTCATGGAGTGAAAAAAAATGCCCAGTTGTTTCACAGGATGGAGTAAGAGAGATACTAACAATAATACTGTGGAAATCAGATCCACCAAAATCCTGATCCAGGAAAACTGCTCAGTCTCTGAGATGAGTAGGACTCCTTGAGATCACTGTTTATGGATATCTAGACATAGCTACTTCACTTCTTACAGCCATACTGTTAAAATGCTCACTAGAGAACTTGTTTCAATGTATGCATAGATGAGAATCTCCTCTGATTTCTGGTCATCTGGGAATTATGAGTTCTTACTTAAGGGACATAAATGTATGGGCAAATTTAGCTATAAATAAGTATGAATTAAAGTCTCTTTATACTCCAAAGCAGATAAGAAATTATAGAAATAGATAGAAAGTTAGGGGTCAGAAGGGACCTCAAAGGATCATCTTGTCCGACCCCCCCTTGCCAGAGCAGAGTCACCCATAGCAGGTCACACAGAAATGCATCCAGGTGGGCTTTGAATATCTCCAGGGAAGGAGACTCCACAGCCTTCCTGTGCAGCCTGTGCTAGTGCCCTGTCACCCCCTCACAGTGAAGAAATTCTTCCTTATATTTACACAGAACTGCCTGTGCTCCAGTTTATAACCACTGCCCCATTGATTCTGCTGTCTCTTTATTTTACTTAGCAATGCTTTGCCCTAGAAGTTCGTTACTTCCTTCCCACAGTGATGAAGTACTTCACAACCATATATGCCTTTAATCACACAACACATAAATTAAGAGTGGGAGAGTTTTACAAATATTACAGATGCTGAACTAAGAGAAAAACTAACACATTTACTTAAAATTCAGTATAAAATCTGACATAATCAGTGCTTTTGGTTCTCAAATGTTTTCCAATGGCATCTATAAATTCCTTCAAGAGTTCCCTAAAATTGATCTCTTAAACAAAAGTACACAAAGTAATAAAAAGAATTTGCTCTAAGAAGAAACACTGCTACACTTACTGGAAATTTTTGACAAGACCTTCTTTTTTTTTCCTCCTCATTTTGTTCCCCATTAACTTAGAAATTTTTTTGCCATCTCTTCACACCAGTTCTGTTAAGCTCTATAGATTTTCTGGCTAGCAAGGAGACTAGAAAAGCCTGTGTACTTGAGTGTGACACAGGAGCATTTGCGTGGTCTGGGTTGAGCTATAAACTCAAATCCAGGCTGGTCCAGTAATGACCAAGTTATCAATGGGAAAAAGTACATTTCTTCTTTTTTTTTTTTCTTTTTTTTTTTTTTTATTAGAAATTAGAACCTACCTTGGCCCTATTCTCAAGTACCACAAAAAGTCCAAAATACTAAGGTCTCCAAAACTTATAAATGAATTAATATAAAACATCTTCTATGTGTATTTTCTCCTGTTGTTATGAAGGTAAGTCAATAAGGTTAAATGAAAATATTTCTGAAGAGTAAGTTCATTAAACAAGATTTTATGCATATTAATTTAATGCATTATATTTTGAGATAATATTAAAAATTTTAGAAACTGTCTTGCCCTTTAGTCTACTTGTCAGAAGGCATTGAAACACTAAATGTGAGATCATCTTTAAGCATGTCTGTCACTGCATGATTGAAGCTGAATATAAGAAATTGAGGTTTTTTTATAACCTGGTTAGAAGATGTAAAGTTAAAACCATTACTCAATTACATTTTATCATGTAAACATTGCAAAAATACACTAAAAATATTCTGTGAAAAGACTTTTGTTCATATTCAATAATGGGTATATCCCATTAGCATGTTTTAGCACTAATATCACATGCTTATCGGAAATAGAAAAAGAAAGTTTGCTTTACAGGGAAATATATTTGTTCTACGATAAGATATGAGAGAAATAACACCCAAAGCTCAAAACCAACAGTATTTTCTCTAAAACTGTTGACTACATCTGATATCTGAGAACTGTTTGAAATCTTGATGGACAAAAGCCTTGATTACCACAATGTCAGCACTGAAAAACCTTACAAAACAAATCTTACAGGAACATTACCAAAGCACACAGGTCAAAGCTCACTTACATCTATTGTGAGGATGCTGGACCACACAAACAGCTGAATTTTTATATGTGAGACATGTCCTTTTTATCTGAAAATATTAGTGTTATTCTTTAACCAAACACATTTCCATTGAAAAATAAAAACCCCAAAACAACCCAAAACAACAAAGCAAAACAAAACAATAAAAAAACCACACCACAGACACAAAAAGACAAACAAAACCCAAAAAAACCTCAGACAAAACCACAAACTTCACAATTAAGTGCATGGGTTTTGAAGAGAAAGAAAGAGTTACAATATACGTAGGGACATTGTGAGAGAGAAAACTTAGAACACAAAGATGTTACATGTCTGCCTAAAGAAGTTTAATAACATTACTTTCCAATGACAGATAAAGTCAAATGACATTCTTGCTGACCTTTTGAAAGAGGAGGAATGCAATGGATTTTTCTTTGCTTGGAATGAAAATGCTGCTAAGAATACAGACAAGGTGGTCAAGCATATCCTGCAATTACGGCGTAGATTGGGATCTATCATTATAACCTCTTCCATAATATTTTACACCATATTTTACTTCCATAATATTTTACACAGAGATTGACTGCAGTGTTAAATTCACAGCATAGGAAAGTTATACTAAGGTAAAACACTTTCAGAAAAGAAAAAAAAACTTTTTTTTTTAACATTTGTGGACATTTTTGCATACAAAAATGAGTACATATACTAAAATAAAACATTGTGGGCATGTTTATATCACTACAATTAGGTCATTATAGGAAGTAAGAATACTAGTACAATCACATCAGTCTGTGAAGATAAATGAACATTGATAAGAGCTGAGTAGAGTGAGCAAAGGCATAACAAGTATCGGTAAAATGTTATCACACATATAAACAAAATTTCAAACCACAAATGCTTCAACATGGAAGTTAATTCCCCTAGGAATCTAAAAAAAAAATACTTAGCTACATCAGCAAGCTTCTTAAGTGGTAAGAAAAAAAACCCCAACCTTCTTTGTTATTTCTTTCATAACATTATCATTCTGAAACATATCACAGCTTCTAAGAGGTGGGGTTCTGTTAGGGGGAGTCACATTCAGTCAGGAAAGGACAATGGGAAATATATTAAAACTTGAATACAAATAACAGGAAGTATTCATTCTATATGTAAAAATCAAGGCACATTTCAACTAAACTGCTGCCACCAACTCCAGGACTTCTGTACATACATATGTAGTTTCTATCCACTTTCTTTACTTTCTCTCTACAACAGCATTTTATTGTTTCCATTTATGTTCAATATTTTTTAAATGTAGACCTCTAATTTCAGCATTTCTCATTTCATAACAGCTGCGGTGAAACAAAAACTGCATGATACTTAGCAATTGAATCCTTACTATTTCCTTTTAACAAGTTCATTTAGAATAAATGAGAGAGTGATTAAAAACAGAGCCAATCTTGGTTTCTTGGCTAGAAGTAAATAATACTTTTTGTGTAATAATCTCTCATACAGTTCCTTGATAAGTAAGACTGACTTATCTATTCTTTCACTGACTGCCAATTTGTCTGCATTTCACTAACGCCATTTTTTTTTTAACGTATGGACAAGGTCCAGGAATGAAACACAGGAAAACACAAAAATAAATGGAGAGATGTATAGTTAAAGGTATAGGTAATACAGATATAGACAGATAGATGATATTGATAGACATCAATACATTTATACACATAGAGATAGATACACAGGTAGACAGACAGATAGGTACATGCATACATACATACATGCCTATATAGATGAGATAGAGATAAGATTGGAAGAGGGGGATAAGAGGGAGGGGAGGATGTAGATAACCATGCAGATACAGGTATGCAGACTCAGAACTTCTGTGTCTTCCTTAGAAAAAAAAATTAAAATATTCTAAGAAAACTTCACAGGGAACTGTGAGAGTGTATGATGCCTGTGAGTTTGCCTGAGGCTGGAGGAGGTTGGCAATGACATTGAGAAGAAGATGCAATGATCACAGATTGTAACCTTCCATCATATAGCACAACAGTGTAGGTGTCACTCCTGGTAAGAGTGACTCCTGATTTTCAGTGATGAATTCACTTGAAGGCAAGTCACTAGAGGCAAAATGCCTTAAAAAAAACCCCCAAAAAACCAAACAAAGAAACAAACAAAAAAAAGGAGCATATTATGAGTTTCCACAATTCTAAAAAAAATTTTGTGTGCATTTAGTGAAGTGCAGCAAAAGATTCTCATTCCTTTCTACTGGGTGAGCTCATACCCTGATCATATAATTTCTCCATTATAGCAGCACTGCTGTTTATTTAAAAAGTGAATTCTTCACTTGAATTTAACACTTTTCTTCACCTCAGGCTGCAGTGGTATTTTTTCTTCAGAAAATTTATTTCTTCTCTTGCTAAGTGCTCATCTTCGTACTCCACCAGTATAACTTAATGTACATGAAGCATAAAGAAGCAAAGCAGTGAGTGCATTAGAGTCACACAATTGCAAAGCAACACTTGCTTTGGGCAAGACATCTAGTGATGTAGTAACACATACTTTTCTTGTGAGCCAAAAGAGAATAAACATTTCATCACATATTATCTGCTTCATTTAATCCACAGTGGCTTTAATTGATAATGTTCTGAACACAGTGTGCTTGAATGAGCATGGCATTTATTGTCCTAGAGTACCTACTTGGACAGGCTGGAAGCTATATGATGGCAATTAACATTTATCATAAATCAAACAAGGCTTTTTGGCAACCAGAAGACAGCTGCTGGAAATGCCATTTTCAGACCATCACAAGGAAACAAAGAAATGGAAAAAGCTCTTAGTTTTCAATTTATTTATTTATTTTACATTAGTAAACTTTTCAGACAGAGAGCTAAAACATTATACACATGCAGAATAATGAACACCATGAAAACATAATGAAAACCAAAATTACTGTACAGAAAATTGCAGGGAAGTTGCTACCTATGTGCTTTTTAATTAGATGTTCTTTAAGGTACATGGTGCACACAGTGACTTATGAAACTTGTCACACAGAGTGACCTACTGAGATCATGTATTTGAAGTATTTGACATGTATTGTCATTTTGGACAGTAAATACCTTGAGAAAATGGAGGATAAATGTCACAGAATACACTCAGGAAAGAAGGGAGGTTGAGAAAGTTCAAAAAGGGAGTTCAAAAAAAGTCTGAGAAATTCCAGCAACAAAATCAGAGAGTTCTGAAATCGACGTTCTAGTTCATCTAGAACATCCCAGACCAAGCAACCTGTCACACAACAATGTTTTGATACAACTAATAATCAAACTGAAAACTATTTTCTTGATATTTTTTCCAGTGTCTTAAGCATGCAGCTTTTCATCTAGGCCTTTTACAATATAAGCAAATTGCATAGGTAGTGTGTGCGTGTACATACACAAACATATCGTCACACACATCATCTAGAATACATCTCATCTCTAGTGTGCATCATCTGGAACCCAAATTTATTGAAGAACCAGGAAAGCAGAAATGAGACTAAAAAGGCAATCTGACACAAAATTAAGCACGGAGGTGACTACTTCCTGGATTTGGGAATAATACTATATTGCCAATGAACACTGTATTGCCAATTTAAGCTTTTGCATTGGATCATATTCTGGTTTATGCCCTTGGCAAAACTGGATCAATACTGAATACCTCTCCCCTGATATAGGTCCTTGACAAAATCAGGCATGCTAGCTGACACACTACCATAATTTACATAACTGGAATCTGCATTGACTAAAATTTGGAAAATGAGGTGGGTGCTGAAAATTCACAGGCAAGCAACTTAAAATTTAACTCAGGATCCATATTTGTTTTCTTGTCACAGCACAGACAATTTCTTCTCTGTTTCTTGACCCTTCATCATGTGAAGATCTGCTATCATAGTAGATGGTACTTACTAAATCTTCTGGGAAGTGACTTATTTTCTCCAGCATAAACTTCTCTCTTGAATAGTCTCCATTTAGCTAGCATTGTCAATGTAATGACTAACACAAAGAGTAAGTTATTTCTCTTTCAGAGTATGTCTTTCAGTCATCTTTTGCACTCCCTGTAGCTGTAGTGAACAAAGAAACCTTATCTCAATGCCAGAGTATTTGGAATGAAAACTGTCCTTATTTCAAATGGAACTGTGATGCCTAACTGTATTAAAATTATGCTGAACTGTAGAAAAGTCATGAATTGTTAGGGGAAAAAAACAAATAATAGGACAAAACAAAAAACACAAAACAAAACAAAAAACATCAAAAAACCCACAAAGAAACCCAAAAGATAATGAAGAGATTTCTGTTAACCTCATCAACAGCCGAATGTCAATATGAAAAAGCAAAAAGTTAAGAAATATGTGGAAAAGAACCCACCCAGCTAACAAATATTAATTAATATTCAATTGGTACCTTAAAACATTATTTGTTCTTTAATAACTTAATTAATTCCTGCCATGGACAGATAAATAGCAAGCAAATGAATCAGAAGTAGCTTTGTGGAGAATCAATGATTACATAACATATACATCATGAGTTTTCTTGATTGAATTTCCCATTAAGAAAATTTACTAATTACATATTCATTTGAAATTATGTGGTATTTGTATACTTTTTAAATTATGTAGTTTTCAATTTTATGTTGAGTATTTCTAAGCATCATTTTCCAAACAGGGATAAATTTTCCCGTTTCTAAAGCTTTTTTTTTTTTTTTTTTTTAATCATCAAATGTAAGGGGCCACCCTGAAAGTAGGTGATCCTAATAGCACGTAATTTTAAAAAAAATATACTTTTTTAGATATTTTTAGGTATTTTAGATGGCTAATTACCACTCTTCTCAACCAGAAAAGTGTGCATGTCTGTTTTAAGTAATTCGAGTCCTGTTTTCATGTCATTCAAGTATGAGGGTTTTTCTTTTCTGTGTAGTAGCATCCAGAGAAAGATTATCAGTGTTTACACTTCAGCACTAGAAAGGAATGATGAATTTTGGTGAACTAGAAAAAACAAGAATTTACCAAAAGTTATAGTAGTGTATCTGGTATTTCTTTTAGTAAAGCTCTCAGATTTTAAAGTTCTTACAGGCTTACAGTTTAATATGTATGTGTAGAACATAACAATATCTTTATTTGATTTTTCTTCCTACAAGACTTTAAGCTTTTTTAGATGTTACTGTTTTTACTTTTGTCTTTTCTGATCAAAGATTAAGCAAGTCCAGTGCATTCTGCGTGGACCTGCACTGGTTACAAAGAATAAACATATCTTCCTGCGTGAGTTCTTTATAAAATCTCCCTATATATAAATCAAATACAGGAAGTTGCATAAAAGTGGTGAAAGGAAAGTTAACAGTGTCTGAAATCAAGCTTATTCAGGGAGTTCAACAATTTACTTTATTCCCTCAAATTCCAGCTTAGAAAACCCATATAGAGCTGAAAAACCTCATGGCCTTACAAATCTTGATGTTTTGCAAATAAAAAACAATTCTATAATGCAGACATTAATTTTCTGATACATTCACAAGATTCGAGTCCCAGAAGTACTTTTCTCCTAGGAATGTCAAAACATGGTAGAAACATCAGGAGAGGCGGAAAATGTCTCTTTAGTGTCTTAACAGAAGCAGCATCTCAACAGTTCCCTGAGAGCAATGAAATCCTAACTTGTGACAATCTAAATATCTGATTAATTCAGTAGAGTAAATTTATTGCTTTTTCTAATAAACAAGAATGTCAAAAGATTTCTGTCATTGACAGAATTCAAACAATAGAAGAATATTTGATTGAACAGGTAGCATCCACTTTTTCCCCCAGAAAAAGATCCTTCTAGTCAATGTAACAGCCCCCCTGGAAACATATAATATTGATCCAAAACACTGAACAATGTCAGTTGCACATCATAATCCACTTGTAAGCATCAGGTGTCCCCTTGAAATGCTCATATCACACTCAGATGAAAATTACAGAACTACTTAAATCTCTGTACTCTTTCAAGTCTTTCACTTCTTCAGTATGTAAATTGTTACGATCCAGCCTGTGGTTGATGTAGCTTATTATTCCAATCCCTCAAGAATGAAGTCCAAACAGAAAGGGTCAGGTGAAAATAGAAAGTTTTATTTGTTGGACAGCAAAGACCACAAGCAATATCAAGTGACCTGGTGAAGTTGTGGCAAGCGTGCTGAGAGAGAGAGAGAGAGAGGGACAAGGAGATAGAGAAAGAGATAAGAGTATCATCACCCAAGGATTCTTTGACATCCCGATAATCCTTCTTCCTGGGGTGGTGGCCCAGCCCTAGGCAGGCTGTCCTGTCCTAGGCAGACAAGAGTGAACACATCAGCATTCCTGATATACTCCTGGAGTTTCCCATCTCTCCTGTAGTAGATTCAAACTTCTGGAAAGTTGCTTCTTCCACATTTCTCATCCTGTTGTAAGCACTACAGAGCTATTGTCTGGACTGTCCCTTATCTAGCCCTGTCATTAGCTGGTCTGCAGCCAGTTTGGAACCAAAAGCATCAGCACATTGCCAGCCTTATCTGGGTGAGAACCCTCACTTCAAAATCCAGTCTCTGTGCTTATCATGAGACCAATGTGTAGAATTACCCTTTCCAGTTATCTTTTGAGGCAAAGACAATTCTGCTGAATGGAGCCTCACATAAACAAGACTTGCCCAAGACAAGTTTCAAGAGCAATAGAGTACACAGAACACGTTCATCCTGATGAAAACAAAGATCACAATTGTTACATTCACACAACTTCATGTTTGTCACATGTATGTGACACCCCCAACATGACACAACAAAGCATTGAGTTGGATCAACAGACAAAACTACTGTGATAAGAAATCTGATATCTTAGGAAATAAGATTTTTGCAGTCTCTGGAAATAGCAGAGCAGGACCTTGACGAATACTTCAGAAGTGAAGGCCAATTTCTAGGCTGAAAGCTTCCATCACTTTTAAATGACAACGTTACCATGCAATATCAGACAGTATTGCTCTCAGAAAATTTCTCAAGTCTTTTCTATAGTCGTGAAGGCAATGTTTCAGAAACAACTGATATGTGGCATATTGAGGCATGGACTCAATCACTTTTCCATTCTGAGACAAAATTTTATTAGTTTGAGGGTCCTATTTATAATCTAGCCCTTCCCAGGACCCTCCCCCTGAACTCTGTTGAAGGTTTTCCACAGGTTTCCAGTAATTGTCCACCGTCCCTTTTTTAAGCAAGTGGCTTCATTTGCATACATTCTTTTCTTATCTCTCACATAATTTTTGCCACTTCCCACACTGATAAGTGAGAGAAGTAGCGGGACCATGTAGTGCGGTGCGGAGAAAGACCAGTGTGAGATTGGATAATGAGCTGGCCAGAAATTTTGGGGTTGATTGGTTACATCTCTACATAGCAAGAACCCCAAAGATTAATAATATCCCCCCTCACAACTAGCCAAAATAAATATTATTCCATTTGAAATGAAATGTGTCAGCTTTTGAATTATTATCTAAAAAGCCTTCATACTTTCCCCTTCCCTCACAACATCCTTGCCTTCAGACTTAGATATAGCCACCTAGAGTTACTTTCTTGAATTAAACAGACACAGTATATGCTTCCCTAGTACATCTTTTTGCTATCACCTTTCATACATACATTGCAAATGCATTGAAAAGCACTTGTCTGCAAAGTACAAAGGTTGAACAGGATAGAATAAACGTGAAAGTGTAAATATTCAAACCTGCTTAAAATGCTCATTTATTTTATGAGTTTGAGGAAATGACAAAGTGACTTTCTAGAGCCAAAATAATTCTGTTTATTATAGATACTTTTGTTCAGGAATAGAGAAACTATTTTAGAGAGGTGTTACAGATATACAACTTCTATAGTAGAGTTAGTTTTAGAGTTTTATTTAACAAGAGGTAGATTATCTGTCTTAATCACACAGATTCAGTGCACATCTATGCTATACTAGTGAACTTTTCCTCCAAAAAAAAGCTTCAATTGAAGTCCCATGGCAAAACATTAGAAATTCCTGTATCATCCAAAGAATGAATTCAATTTCACAGAACTGTCAGTCTACCCATGCTCACATTAAGGAGATTTGTGGTTCTAGTCATCCAAGAACTCAACTTTTGGCATGTATTTTAGAATTACTTTCTATCTCTGTGCCTGTGAATGTGCATCAAGTAAACGTTCATATTTCTTGAGCCAGGTGGGCAGATGTCAGTGAACTTCTATCTGAAATTTGAAATCTTGGAATCTTCTTTTAAATGGGAGCTTTTTCTTACCTTTAAAATAATAAAGGCAGGATACATTGATTTAGAGACTTTAAACTCTGAATATCATGTGGGCTAGCAGGGACTGCACTTATTTACTTATCCTGATAGACATTTTCCAGGAGGAAGGACACAGGAAATAGTGTAAATATTGTAATTTTCTAGTGTGTCACCTCCTTTTTTTCATGGTCCATTACTCCTCTCAGGTCCACAGAGCCAGAGGGAAACAAAGGCTAAAACTGATCAAAAGTGTAACCTGCTCTCTTTTGCAGTAGGAAAAAATTACATGCACTCTTGGTGCCATTCACTAATTGCACTGAAAATTACTGACTCTGTATGAGATAATTACTGACTCACTATACCTAGATTCAGACTCACAAAAATTCAAGTAATCTTGAAGAGGAAAAAGCAAATAGAGCAACTGTCACGTAACAGGATCTTTTTTCTTCCCACTGATGACACAGTCTTTTTAAAGATGAAGTACTCATTTTAATGAACGGCTGCAAAAGAAAAGCTAGTAATTACTTAGCTGTTCTTTAGTTTTAGCCACATAAAACCTGAGATTATGGCTTCACTCCAAACAGTGTTCTCATATTTCTAGCCACAGAGCTGGCCTCAGTCTCAGGTAGATACACAGTCACCCTTTGTGGTTCTGTGGTTAATTTGCTGCTCCAGGCTCTCATTCAAAGAATATTGAAGTCAATAGTGTAGTTATATTAACTTTGGTAGACTACGGAGCAAGCATTAAATGAGCTTTGATTTATTCCTGTAACAATACAAAGCAGCAAATTTAAATATTCCAGAATATCATGACTCTAGACATTTCTGGATATTTGCTGCCTTCCAATTATGTGGTCAACACAACACTGGTGGTAGTAGGAAATTGCCCATCTATTTTATGAAGTGCTAATCCACATCATCAAACAATATTGAAGGTCAAATTTCAAAAAATAAATTTTTCATAGTATGAGATTAACAGCTAGATCCTTCTTTTATAAATTATTTACTTTTACTTTCCCATCCATATTTAAGGTTGTCAGTGTCAGGCAGAAAATCAATATTTTAAGAAAAAACCCAGAGAACTTAACTTTTGCCCTACAGTTTTAATTCTAGCCAGGTCAACTGCCAAAAAACCAAACCAAACCAAACCAAAAAAACCAGCAAAAAATAATCTAGATACAGTTTTATAGACACTTGCTGAGAATACAGAGAGACAACTGAGTACAATAGTTACAAAGGTATTTGCTAGCTGTTCTATCACAGAATCTTTTGAAAAATATTGCCATGTATTTTAGTTTCAACATGAAAGAAATCAATTAGACATGAGCCCTAGTTCTACAAATCTATTCTAAACATTTGCATCAGAGAAGAGTATAGTCACATAAGGTCCCTTTTTTTTTCTTAATCTAAACAAATAGACTGCTTGCTTAGTGAATAAATAGCATGACAGAAATTGATTTTTTTAAATGTTTTTAAAAAGTATCACTATCAGTTTCAAGAATATTACATTTTACCTCAAATTACTCAGTAACATACATTTATATATATAAGTGTGTTAATGATCCATACTGTTTTTCTTTTCTTTCAAAATTGCCTTCCCATTGGAACCACTCAGTTCATGAATTCCAGTATTTTCTTTTTCTATTAACAATGTGTGATGGGTAGATCTTTTTCCAAATACATACATCTAAGTAATTTCTTCATGCACCTGTATCTTGCTTTCTGAATAAAAATGAAAAATGGGACATGAGGTGACATTCCAGGTGGTAGCATTACAGATCACGCTAAAGATGACAGAAAATAATTTTTAAATTCAGAGTTTTAATAGAAAGCACCTCTGATATTCTCAAATTTTCTCTATAATATGTGTGAGAACTGCACTCTCATGTGCAATATGTAATATAATTTTTGAGCGAACAATCTCCAGGAGTTTTTAACCTGAACACTGTGTTACAAGGTTATATTTCTTTGTTCAGAAAGAAGTGCTTCACCAGAAGAAGATGAATATAGGGAAATAAGTCTCAGTCCCATTAATATATGAGAGAAAAATAATTTTACATACAAATTTTAGACTACCAACACCTATCCACCCTTAGTAGACATAAGGCTAAATAGCACCACATTTTAAAATTCATCACTTTATGTTTGCAAAATAATGAGATAATTATGGCCCTCATTGAACTTATGGTAATGTCTATCCAAATAAGTTAATGATGCATTCCCACTAACACACAAAGGACTGAAGTGCATTTAGTCCCTGTTAAAATAGATACAGAATTTCCATACCGTGCCTGATAATACATGCCAGGGCATGTAAAGCTCATATTCAGAGCTCTATTGCTAGAATTTTTACAGGCTAATCATGTAAGTTTAGGCAGCACAACCAGTTTAGCAAACTGCAGTGTTTGCTGCACAACTCTTTACTTGGCATCTGTTGGTTGCATTGGAAGTACATTGTGCATTCTGCAAAAGAGACAAATATCAAGGGTCAGACACATGGATTAAAAACTGATCATTACACTGGATTGTAATTATTGGAGAGAAAGGGGGGAAGAACGTGGTATCATTTTTCTTTATAATTGTATATACTTAATAATTTTTCCTTTTTTATCATCACTGTTTAATTGGACCAGTGTAGTTTAGTTTCCAACCCATAAGTCTCTCTCCCTTACTCTCTCTCATTTCTTTATCAGGGAAGGGAGGGAGATTATTAGAGAGCATCTGGCATTCAGTTTATGCTGGCCCAGCATTAAACTGTGACAGGGAGGAATAACTCCAGGTACCAGATGAGCTTGAGGGCAGCCCAGAGGTAGAGCAGCTTTGCATAAAACAACTGGGGATCCTGATAGGCTCCAAGTTGAATGTGACTCCAAAGAAGTCTAACAGTGTCCTGGGCTACATTAGAAGATCTGTTGCCATCAGACTGAAGGAGATGATGCATCCCTCTCCTCTACTCCAGCATATGGCCACAAGATCCATAAGAATGACTTCAGAACAGGATCAGGAGTCACATTAGAAAATGCTGAGAGATGTAGAACTTGCCAGTCTGAAGAGAAGGTTTGAGAGGGATCTTATCTATATATACACCTATTTCATGAATGAGAGTAAAGAAGATGTAGTCTGTCTTTTCTGCTGCTGTCCAGGGACAAGATAAGAGTCAATAGGCCCAAGAAAGAAATAGGTTCCCTCTGAACGTCAGAAAACATTTTTTACCAGGAAGAATGACTGAGCACTGGTTAAGGTTTCCCAGAGAAATTATGGAATCTCCATCCTTGGAGATTTTCAAAACTGTCTGGACACAATCCTGGACAGTCTGATCACTGATCACAGTCACCCTTCATGACACTTAAGCAGGGGTTTGAACCACACAGTGTCCACATTTGTCTGCAACCTCAGCCATTGTATGATTGCATGACTATGTTTTAATACAGACAGAATTTGCATTTCAGGTCCTTACATTTTATGTTGTTAAGGTCAAACATAAATTATTATCATCTAGGCGTGTTTTTAGTATTTTAAATATGTGGCCACATAAAATTTATGGTCATGCATGCTGAAGGTCTGCATGGAACATAATAAAATTCTGACTGCTTAGAAATTAATTTTTGTTAACAGGTAATAGCAAAGCATTTGCAGTTCCTTAAAAACAAAAAAACAAAAAAATGCAGATATTATATATTAAGCATTCTTTGGATTTAGCATGCTGATGTCAAACTACAAGCTTTGCTTACATGCAGGTGTTTTAATTTCACTTTATTGCTGACAGAAGCATTTTTTAGAAACATGAAGAGGTTGGTTCCTCTAACATCCTTCCAAATGTCTTTGCTAGACCTTGTTCTCACATACAGAGATGGGCTGGTGAGTGATGTAAAAATTAATGGAAACTAGGCTGCAGTGACCATGACACTGTAGAATTCAAGATCCTTAGTGCAGCAACAAAAGTGTGAAGTCAGTTGGAAGGCACTGGATTCTTAAAGGGCAGACCTTAGTCTCTTCGATGATCTGCTTGGTAGGGTTGAGTAGGATAAAGACCCTAACACAAAAGGAGCCCAGGACAGCTGGTCCATATTCAAGGATCCCCTCCATGCCCAGGAACAATGTTTCCCAATGAAGAGGAAGGCAGGCAGGAGTGCCAGGGGGCCTGCATGGGTGAGCAAGGAACTCCTAGACAGGTTTAGGAGTAAAACCAAAGTTTACAGAGGATGGAAGCAAGAACAGACCTGGGAGCAGTACATGGAAGGAGTCAGAGAAGCGAGAGGTCAGGTTAGGAAAGCAAAAGCACTGAGAGAATTGGATCTGGCAAGGAGGGTTAAGGATAACAGGAAAAAATTCTCTAGGTATGTCAAAGTTAAGAGGAAGACTAAGGAAAATGTGGGTCCTCTCCAGAAGATAAAAGAAGAGCTTGTTGCCCCAGATGTAGAGAAGACCGAGGTACTCAATGACTACTTTGACTCTGTCTTCACTAGAAAGGACTATGGTCACACCCTCCATGTTACAGAGGCCAAAGGCAGGGATTGGAAAAGGGAAGATCCTCCCAGTGAAGATGAAGAGCAGATTCAAGATCACCCAAAGAACCTGAAAATGCACAAGTCAATGGGACCAGATGGGATTCATCCCTGGCTCCTCAAAGAACTGCCAGATAAAGTTGCAAATCCACTGTCCATTATTTTTGAAAAGTCATGGCAGTCTGGTTAGGTTCCTGCAGGCTGGAAAAAGAGGAAATATAGCCCCCATTTTCAAAAATGGAAAAAAAGAAGACCCAGGAAACTACAGACCAGTCAGTTTGGAGAAAAGGAGGCTCCAAGGTGACCTTATATCAATCTTCCAATATCTGAAGGGTGCCTATGAATAAGGTGGGTTAGGGCTTTTTGCATGGATGTGTAGTGAGAGGACAAGGGGAAGTGTTTTCATAAATGTTTTCTCCCTTGAAGAAGGGAGATTTTGGCTAGACATTAGAAAGAAATTATTTAATTTGAGGGTGGTGAGACACCGGAACAGGTTACCCAAGGAAGCTGTGGCTGTCCCCTCCATGAAAGTGTTCAAGGCCAGGTTGGATGGAGCCTTGAGCAGCCTGGTCTAATGGAAGGTGTCCCTGCCCATGCAGGGGTTTTGGAACTAGATGATCTTTAAGGTCCTTTCCAACCCCAGACATTCTATGACTTTATGATGTAGGGGAAAAAAATTTAAAAACTTAGCAAGAATTACATAGTTATTTACTTTTGGGACTTATGGAAAGACCTCTAGCCATCTCTAGCAGAATCAGTTCTCCAAGGCAGATCTCCAGCTAAAATAATCCTTCCATTTTTGCAACTCCTGTCAGAGACTTAAATATACAATATTTTATGCTAAGAGCCATACCTATCTCTGTTCATGAATTCAACATCTTTGTTAATATTTCTACTTTGACATCTGGCATTTTCAAACATTCCTTTGGAGCCTAATTAATGCTTCCTTAGTAGAAACACGTATGGAATTCCATTATCTGGTAAAATGGAAAATGAAAAACCTTTTGAAAGTAATGATACTGTCCATTTTTCATGGACACATTTAGTCCTTGCAATGTGAAATCATACTTTTTGCCTCTCAAAACACCCACAATACTACCCAGCCAAGTGGCCAGTCTGTTCTTTTTAATGACACAGAATGGTATTTGAATATTTCAGCTTTGATTTTTATTAAAGTGAGCTTCAGAACTTTGTAAAATGGTTCTACACAGTTTCAAAGGTTCTCTTGGCAGTGAGCAAGTGAAAGAGGTAAAAATTCTTAAGTCAGGATCTTATATCTCCAGGAGAAAAGAAGAAAACTGAAAGATTTGGTAATAAATCTCTATTATGCTTTCACCAATTGAGTCACAAATATGTGGGAAAGAAAGCCAGCAACATAGTCTGCTAAATAAGCACTTGTACAATGATATAAAAGCCTATGAAAACTATGGAAAAGCAGCAACTTAAGTAAAAGTGCTACATGTATTATATTAAACTGATACATCCTACATTTGCTGGATGTAAAGTTCAATCAGAAGACTTCTAGAAAAAAGACCAAAGAACTGAACTGTACTGAAATACAGAAATAAAATAAGAAACATAAGAAACAAAACACTAAGAAACAAAATAAGAAACAAAACACTACTCAGGTTTGTCCTAGTTTAAAAATTATTTTCCTTCAGAAATAAATCTGTAACTACATCCATGTAGCACTCCCCTTGTGGGAGGAATTTATCTTCAACAAATGGTGTTTGTTATATAGTTCCTAACTGAACATGACAGTGAAATATTTTAGAAACAATAAACCTGAAATATGTGATTGTGAAATAGGATCTGAAAAGCATAAAAGACGAGATACAAGAAAACTTGTTTTCCATATTGCTTAAAATTTCTATATTGAGGGATTTTGAGTATTAAGGAAAATATTTTGGCTGCCAGAAGCCAAGATAATTTTCACCATGTACTATCCCTGACATTCAAAGACTGAAAAGCTGCCTGTGTGCTTCCAGGCCAAAGCCACATGTTCTCCACAGACAGAAGTTTAGATGCTGTTAATTTTGAAAGGGATAAAGTCAACATTTTTTTATTTCACATTCTTATATATGTTTAAAGCATGATTCCTGGAGAAGCGAGGGTTTAAATTTTCTCTCCCCTAATCCCTTCTTCATCTTCCCCAGACAGAGAGCATCTGTCACCTGGTTACTCACTAAGACCATGACAGACATGCAGACAGCAAACAAAAACAGCTAAGTTATTCCAAAGGCTCCTTGTCGCTGTTGTATTTCCATGGGCTCTTATGCTCTCTAGCAGAAAAGTCAAACTTCATCATACTGATAAGCACTGCAATTTAAAGCCTTAAAATGGCTGTGACATTATGTACTGTTGATTTTTTTTCTTGATTATCTGTTTTGTGCAAGTGGATAGAGGTTACATACCCAACACCTGAGTGCCTTGTATCCTTTCCACAGGTTTATTCAGTTTAACACAGAGAGTGGCTGAAGGTTAGTGATCTGTCCCTTGTCTATTCTCTACATGGCATAAGAGGTATTTAAGGAGAGATACTAACAGAATATATTAATGAGAGTATATAATGTCTGTGCCTTATGTTTATTAAAGTGTATGTAAAAGAAGTTGAATAAAAAGTGCCTAACAGGTAGACAAAAACCTAGACACAAAAGAACAGTAAAACAGAGGCAAAAATAATTCTTGTTTTGTTTATGAAGCTTCCAGGGTCCCATATGAGCATCCAAAGCCAAACTCATTTCAATCCTTATAACTTTTCATGAGGAAAAATTTTAAGATTTTCAGGCAGAGATTTTAAGCCTTTCAGCATTTAATGCCCAATGGAGAAGAGAAACAAAGCAATCACTATATACACATTAAGTTTGCCCAATGGGGATCATCTCTCCTGTTGATAAGCATCACTGCTACTATTCTAGAGCTCTAGTACCTCAACGGTCTGCAGACACAACAGTTAATCTTGTAGCCTTTGAAAATCTGTAAATACTCAAAGTTGGACAGTTTGTGTAATATTGTTTCATGTGACTCTTTGCTATATCACTTTTCACTTTTCCATATTGTCTAACACCCCTGCTAAAGCACATTCCCCTATAATGGCTTGCACAGGATTCCATCCAGGCAGGTTTTGAACACAGATGAGACTCCACCACCTCTCTGGGTAGCTTATTCTAGTGCTCTGCCAGCCTCAAAGCAAAGAATTTTTTCCTCATTTTCAGAATTAAAAATACCAGATTCCACAATAATGTCTTTCTTTTTTTTTTCTTTTGATGTTAATAAAAAGGTCAGTACCACAAAGATCTTCATTACCTTTGCAAAGATAATCTCCTATCAATTTGTTCTTGATAGAACCAACCAGACAAAATCTCTGTAGATGAAAAAAAAAAAATTAAAATATCAAAATATTGAACATTGTTCTAATTCAACGTATTTTAGTTCAGCTGGCACTTCTTATTGTCAACCTTACAGAGCCTGATATGGGAAATTCTTCAAGCTGGGTGAACATAAGCAGTCACTTCAAACACTGTTTTCATCAATAATGGCGAAGACCTAGGTACATGATTAAAATCACAGAGAGAACTAATTTCAGGCTGAAAAGTCTGTTCAGAAACTAATCCTAGGAATGCACAAACATAATACTACACAGTATTAATTTTAAAAAAAATATTGCATAATTACAAACAACAGGGAAAGTTTAGAATATTAAGTAGTTTTCATATAATTTCATGCTAGAGGGGTCACAACCTTGATCCAAGTAAATCCAGGGGTGGTTTCATTGGGCAAGAAGCTATAATTTGCGTATCTATTAAACCAGCATCTCAATTCTGAACAGAGCTGTATCAAAGAACATATAAAAAGCTTGTTTTGAACAGTGTAAGGACTTTGCAATTCTGCCTAATGTGAAAATGAAAAGCATTTTTGGTGCTTTAGACTCTCACTATGATTTAAGAATAGTCAGACCCAAGTATTGATCACGCATCAGAAATCTTGGAGCTGTATGTGTTTTTCTTCTTTGAAGTATGATCATATGGGCTGTCTCTACATTAACTATGAAATACTTAAGTTTCCCAGTGGCTAGCATTTGCTCTTAACATCTGAAAAAGAGACGTTTCAAATACTGGTTTTTTGTGTGTTTGTTTTTTTCTTTTCCTCCTAATATCAGCATTTTTGCTCATGACGGATTACTATGTCATCTATTGGCTGGAAATACAAATTAGTCCAATGGCAGCAGACAGCTAAAAGCTCCAGAATAGTTCTATTTAGAGACGTACACTGTCAATAAACGTTGGAATATGATGTAAGCTGCTCTCTAATCATAAGTCAGAAACAACCTTTCATGCACTCCAGATACAAATCCAGCTCATTGAAAACAAGAAAAAGAGCTTGAATGCAGGAAGCTAATCGAAGAAATCCCAGTAAATATACAAAAACCTTTTAATATAACATCAAAACACAATTAGTTCTAACAGAGAATGATCATTGGTTTATGACTGATGTGAACAAAGCAGAGGTACCTGGCACAACTTTAATTTGATGGATTTTATCTATTAACCACTGCATACATGAAAAAGTTTGACCTTTCATCATTGACAAGATCTTGATGTGAGGCACTTGTTTTGTAGTAACCCCATGACATCACTGTAACTGTTCACTGTAACAGTACAGAATAGTTGATTGCTGTTATCTCCACCTTTCAGTGATGTCTTTATGAAATGTGAGTTTCTCATACAGAGAAGAAATAGCTCAGAATTGTTATACCAGTTCTGATTTTAATTCTTGTTACAATACCTAAATTTCGAGCTTTTTCTTTTGAAGTAAACAGCAGTGCTTTTAAAGTATACCTTATCTGTTCAGGAGATTAGTCTAAAAAAAATCAGAAACAAAATCTTTGACTGTCAGCAAGGAAGAGAGAACTTGTGTCAAACGTGTCCACTAAGGAACTGAAAATTCTTTTGCACTTGAATCTTTGCATCACCTACCTCCCAATGACATATACTTATGCCCTATACTTTGGCTGTAGACATTCTATCTCAATCTGCTTCCAAATACATATCACATTAGAGACAAGATTTATTTCAAACCCTAGTTTCCAGTTATGTGCTGGTTTTTTTGACTGCATCTGAAGAGTCAATAATGTAAGATAGGCAACTAATTACATGAGATATGGATGGATACTCTGGTGATCTGTTGCTGCAGAAGAAGCAATTGCTTCACAGAAATGCAAAGAGCAAACAGATGAGGAAACAGAGTAAACAAAATCCCTAAGAATCCAAAAACTTTCTCTTGATTTAGGTCCTGCCTTTGACACTAGCGTACAAAGAAATATAATGTATGAACACCCAGGCAAGGCAAGACCCAGTAAATATACAGAAGTGCAGTCAGACAAGTTCAGAGTCCAAACACTGCTTCTATCTCTTGTCTGATACAGTTACTCTGATAGCAATTGTATGCCTCTACTGTAGAGGAATTGTATGTTTAAAAGGATATATAATCTGTATCTTTTACATAAGTATATGTATATATTTAATTTTTCATAGGTTAGATCTATTTCAGTCACAATACATGAATTTTATGGAAATGGAAATTGAAAATATTCATTAATCAAATTTAAAACAGTCTGACACATTTTAGCTAAAGTAACATGATGCTAATTTGCTGGTTAGTGACTGAACTGAAAAGGAACAAGACCTACAGCCTAAAGACTCAGCTTTTTCCTGAACCAAAGCCAAAATTTTAAAAATTTATACTAATTTCCACTAGATGTTTTTCAAAATGTTTCAGATACAATTTTGACTGTTAATTTAAGAAATAGTATTTTTTGGTAACTACAGATGTGGAAATTTAGATAGGACCCACTGAGTACTTTAAATCAAACATTGACTCTTAGTGAAACAGTAAAAAAGGTATTTCGGAACATTATTTTTTTTTTTAATTTTCTGTCCTCAATGCAATGTCTCTCCCACTATTTTTTTTCTTTGACAGCATTTGTCCTAAATTTGTCCGTAGCACAGTCTCATTGGTGATTTTTCCTGTAGCCCTCATCAGCTGACAGAGTATCACTCACAGGTTTTTTTATGCATTTCTATTTACCCTCTGTTTGGTGTTTTTTTACATTATAGGGAACGACAGGTGTTGATGATAATACCTAGTTTAGTGTAATGCATGTTTTGTTGCCCTGTAGAGGTTAGGGAACAGATGTTGATAGTTGTTAAGCCAGTCTAGATACTTTGTTAATTATTGTGCTTAATGGAAAAGAGGAGCTATACTAAAATAATCTCCTGTTGCTTTAGGGAATAATTCACTCTCTGTGCACTGGTATATCTTCTGTTAGTGAGAGACACACATATGCTTACAGGAGATACGCTGCTCTATTTTCTTTCAATAAGTAGCATGATGTTTTACCGGGCAAAAATTCACCACAAATACTGATGACTACTAGCACTTCTATCATTATCTGCTTATTGCATGGTTTAATGGGTTGCTATTAATTTCCTCCTGGCACACCTGCTAAACTATTTCTACTCTATGCTACCATTAACAAAATACCTATAATCCTGTTGCTGTTACAATGTGAACATGTGCTGAATATTTAGCAATAACAAAAGGTATATCTTATGTAAGTTTAATGATCTGAAAATGTTTCAGAATTGTCAGATAATTTGTCTCCATACTGCCTGAAGCCAGCCATGAGTTTTGATTTTGTAATACTATTGGAGAGATGGAAGTGGAGAGAATTTCACAGAAAGGTGCAAGAGGAGGTGTCTCTGAGTCAGGATCAAAACTAAGGAAAATCTGAAACTTGTAACTACTGGTGAAAGGTGACATATGTTATCTTCTTCTGTGAAGCAGCTGAGCAAGCCACAAAGGACTGTATTTATCTTCCTCCCCACATAGCATTAACATATAGCACAGGAAGTTTCCAACAGCCACCTGTACAAACCTGAATAAATACACACAGCTCATACACCTGTGGCTTTGCATGCTGGGCAGTTTCAAAAAGCTCTTGTAAAAGAAGCTAAAGAAACCTAATGGATATTTCAGTTCTTCAGTTTTGTCATTTCTGACACTCAAGGTCTCAGAGATCGTGTATTTAATTTCTGCATATGGCTTTTTGTCACTCACTTCCCAGAGACTGGGAAAAGGACTATGAAGCAGCAAGTCCTATGCTGTCAGGAACCATGGTTTCAATCAGCACAGTCTGAGGCAATCCCTTGAGAAGCACTGTGCAACAGTGCTATCTAACTATAGATGGCCTGTGATGTATAAAAAACTTCACAGTAAATATACAGCAATAAAGACTTGGTATCTAGCTGATCATAAATCCTAAGGTGTCTAAAATAGTAGTCCTCAAAGGACCATGATCCTGCCCTCAAGGCACAAAAAAATGAATTCTGGCATGTTAGGGTGTTTAATAGTCTTTCTTTTTTTTTTTTCCTTCATTTATTAATGAGTTGATGAAATGGCAAACATTGCTGTACATGAAACTTTACCTAAAAGTGCCAGACAACAATTGAAATGTATCCGAAAGGTACCAGAAGAACCTGATTTTGTTTCTAAGGTTAATTGAAAGTTTCCTATCTTGTTCCCGTAACTTTGAGGCATTCTTTCTTCAGTATACAGCAAAGTTCATTAATGCTTTATAGAGAATCTAACCTATGAAAAATGAATCATTTTTAATGGGTTTTTCGGTAAAACCCCAATCTGTTTTCACTCATGAGGGCTACTGACCTATATATATTTCATATCCAATTCTCCCAGCACCAAATACCCATAAAAAGGTGCAAACATAAGGATTTTTTTAACCAAGATTGGAGTACACTACCACTCATATTAACTGGCATAGTGATTGTATTACTTAGTATTATAAGCATTGCTTAAAGTGTAAAAGTATCCTAGACATAATGGTTAAAGTACAGACACCTGCTGTTTCAGTATCATCCATTTCACATGTAGCTTTTTCATGTGACATACCTGTTAATACTGAATTCTCTCCTTATTCACATACACATATTAATACCTCACACAGCACACATTCTCTTGCATTCAGAAATATTAATATTAACAAGAAAATCTGCTGAATGCTGCAACCAAGCAAAAGATGTTTAGCTTCATATTTGGTTATAAAACACTGCATAATTCTGTGTCTGAGAGGATAAGTTTTTTCACTTTATGTGCTTTATAAAGCACAATACATAATTTTCTCAATAAGAAAGGGAAAGGAAAAAAGTATCTAAATATCTTATATTTTAAACAGGAGAGAAGGAGGTGACTAACAAAACTGACAACGGAAAAACTCTTTTCCCCCCCAAAAATTCAAGGTGACTAAAAGCCATTACTAACTGAGCTTGTCTACACTGCACTTCAGGAGGAACCAACCTGGTATTAGATGCAGGCGTGACCAGAATGACTGACTGTGTCTGCCAGTGATCAGGAGGGTGTTGATCCCAGCCTGCACCTCTGTAAAGACAAGAAGAAGGGAGCAATTAATCAGTTCATGCCAGCTAAACTGTGCACAGCTTGCCATGTGCAGTTCTGAGAAAGACTTGTCCTTGACTGGCAATAAACCGAGGTATAACAGGAAGCAAGGCCTGTCTTCAATACCAAGAAACCAGAAGACATAAATCTAATCAGCATTATAAACTTTTGATTTAAAAAAACCTGTTCACCAGGTCTTCAGACGAAAAATATTTTTGCAGCAGCTTGACTGTTTTGTTTATTCTTCTTTCGCTTTTTTAAATAGTTGTGTACTTTTATGCCAGCCTTTTTGGTTTTACTATATCTTTCTGACAAAGTCAGGCTCCAGTGAAATTCTGAAAACACTAAAGCAACTCTTGAATATGAAGTTGGAAGCCTAAAACCCATAGAAACAAACTATTTTTATGGAGAGTTGAAAAAACTTTCCCTTAACAGAAAAATGTAGGTTGTGTTTTGCCTTCTCACATCAGACTTGAGTCTATTTGTTTTAGTGCTTAGGGATCCTTTCAAGTGCCCATCTGCACTTTGTACATGTAAACTTGTAGGAGCCTAAATGCTGACATATGTTCAGTGCCTCTGACTCACATCTGACAAATCAATAACAAGATGAGAGAATTTCTTTGGTAAAACTTAGCATTTTTTACAACTTTACCAAAAAAGTTTTTGAAATGAACTGGAGGTTGCTGAGTCACATCATTGTCCTTGATAAATTTTACATCATCTGTAGCTTTGACTGTATGAAAGGTATCATCACCTTTGTCTTTGATACTTTCTGTAACTTTTAGGAAAGAATATTGATAATTGCCACATAGAAAACAGCTTGTAAAAAAAAAAAAACAAAAAACAAAAAACAAAAAACAAAAGTGATTTAAATTGGTGACTAGATAATTTTCTTGTAATTTTTGTATTTCATTTTTCCTGAAACATGATCAAAATGGTATGTACTAGTAGCACAGTAAAAAGTTGATGGAATCATCCCAGTTAAAAATCTACAAGTGAAAAGAAAAGACCAATTGCCTCTTTCTGAGATTTTCATATTTTATTGACAGGCACACGTATACTCTGTTTTATTGATCTTTGTCTACCTTTCACAATATTTTATTGACTTAGATAATATTCACTCTCTTCATTCATGAAAAGAAGTGATTTACTTCTCTGTTCAGTCACAAAAAAAAAACCAAACAAACAAACAAACACCTTACTCTTGATCCAGCTTCACTGGTGCATAAAAAAACATTAGTTTGTTTTGTTGGGGTTTTTTTGAGGGAAAAAATATTAACATGAGTATGACTCAGTGATATGGAAAAGAAGAGTCCTGTGTTCTGGTCCCAGCTGGCCTAGTTGTTGACTTTTCTTTTGTTAGAGAATCATCACATGAAACAAAACTGGAAAAAAAAGCTTTGCTGCAGCTAAAGACAAAATTCTAGCAGCTGAAGACAATTTAGAACACAGCATGGCCTTTAAAAAGGAGATTATAAAAAAAAATCCATAATTTTCTCCTGTTAATGAACCCTACTATAGTAGCTAGGTTATTGATCCATGATTTGGAGAAAAAAAAATGTTGCAACAACTGTCTTCTTGAAAAAATGCTATGATTATTTTCATGACAGCTGACATGTAGTTCAAAAAACTGAGTGCCAGATGATTTTTAAAAGATTTCTTCTGTAAGATAGAAAGCATAAAGATAAAACAATAGAAATAGAAAAATTTTTAAAAGAACAATAACAAAACAAAACAAGACAACAAACAAAACAAACTATTTTTAACTAAGGAAAGAGACGGGATAAATTAAAGGACAAGTTCAAATTGTTTTCCTTTTTAACCAGGTAAAAAAAAGCTAAATTGTCCCAGAACAAATTATTTTAAAATCTTTTTATTTTTTAATAGTTGGGCTAGCAGTGTTCATGTTGGTATAAACTGTAGATTCTGAGGAGCTGAAGTTAATTTTAAATTTCCTTAACATGATATTAAGGAAGAAACCTTCAGAGGAGCAGTAAATATAATTAGTGGGTGCCTTTCTAGAGTAATAAACAGCTGTTATATCTTACATATATCTGTGTTGTACGAAGAATAAAATTTGTTGTGTAATAAATGGAGAGTGTTGAATGTATCATTTATAAAGAGAATAAAAACATTCCTAAATTAAGGTCTGAGTAATCTGCTTCATGGAGAACTTTTCACAGTTCAAGATGTTTTTGTTGTAGTAGAAAACTGCTACCTGATAAGGTAGCAGTTCCATTTTCCATTTTCAAAGAGGGACATTCCAAATAACTACATGTTTCACAGAAAATAAATTGAAAAAATATTATATATATATACTGAAAAAGCATACAAGACTCTCTGTCAATAGATCTATCAATCAATGTGGAGATTGATCTCAGCTTCAGTCAGTCATGTGGACAACCTATTGGATGGTTTGCAATTTTTTGGAAGAGTTTCTTGTGTAGTCTACTAAGGACAGAGGTTTTCAAACAGTAATTGTCCATATGATGCTGGTGTTCTTTGTGAAGCCTGTATCCTACTCAGAGCCCTCAATCCTAGCTGGGTAACCAGACTACACAAAGAGAGTGCTAGAACACTAGTGGAATTCATAGTCACAGGCTTCCTCTCGAAAAAAAAAAAAAAAAGTTGTTTTGCAGCAGCAATACTGCTGTTTCCACGAGTTATCAAATAGTTTTGAGACATTTAAATTAACATCTATGGATAAACATTAAATAAATGTGCTTCTTTAGCTTGATTTTTAAGCTCTGACTTGCTTTTTGAGAAATCTGAAGTTATCTCAAGATCTATAAGTGTTTATCTACCAAAGCCGTCAGACAAAATGCTTAATCAATGCTGCATACTACACGGTTCCTGTGCATCAGGAGCCAGGTTTACCTACAAGTGATAACATCTCTACTAGACTTTAGTAAGTACATTCAAGGCTGCCATCAGATGAAAGACTAGACCTCCATTAATCACACTTTTTTCTTCTTTGCCTCAGAGTCAAAAGATAAATTAGCCTGTATGTCTGATGTTAACACAATGCAACATGATGTAAAAAAAAAAAAAAACCCAACAAAAAAAAAAAACAACAAAAAAACCCCCAGATTTAAAAAAACAGAGAGTAGATCAAGATGAGTTATATTGCTTTTTAGAAAACTCAGTTCTGAAATCCTAATTTGTGATGTGGTTTTCTTTAAACTGGGTTTTCCATGGAAATGAAAGCTACTTATGGGAAGGAAATCAAGAAAGGGAACTAGGAGACCTGTATGGTTGAACAGGGAACAGCCAGGTAAACTCAAATGGAAGAAGAGAACCTATAGATCATGGAAGGAAGGGCTGGCCACTAGGAAGGAATATCAGACTGTTGTCTGAGAATGCAGAGGCAACTAGGGAAGCTAAAGCCTCCTTTGAATTAAACCTTGTAAGAGATATTAAGGACAACAGGAAGGGCTTTTTCAAACACCTAGTAGATAAAACTATCACTAGAGGCAATGTAGGCACTGCTGAATGGGGTGGGTGCCCTGGTGACAGAGGATACAAAGGTGGAACAGCTGAGGCACCTTCTTTACCTCTGTGTGTCCTACTGGAGGATGTCCTCAGAAGCCCCAGGCCCCTAAGGCCACTGAGGGAGTGAGGGTGAAGGATGGGTTTGCCTTGGTTGATGAGGACTGGGTTAAGGATCAGTTGAGTATGGACATCCATAAATCCATGGGTCCTGACAGGATGCACTCACGGGTGCTGAGGGAACTGGAGGATGTCATTGCTAGGCCACTCTTCCGCATCTTTGGTAAGTCCCTGGGAACAGGAGAGGTGCCTGAGGACTAGAGGAAAGCAAATGTCACCCCAGTCTTCAAGAAAGAGGACCTGGGTAACTACAGACCAGTCAGCCTCACCTCCATTCCTGGGAAGGTGATGGGACAACTTATTCTTGATGCTGTTTCCAGGCACATCAAGGGCACGAGGCTTATCAGGAGCAGTCAACCTGGCTTTACTAAGGGAAAGTCATGTCTGATAGCCTTCTGTGAGGATATAACCAGGGGGATGGATGATGGTAAACATAGTTTAACTTGATTTCAGAAAGGCATTTTACACCATGTCCCACATCATCCTTGGAGCTAAACTAGGGAAGAGTGCACCAGTCAGGATCATGTAATGGTTTACTTTGTGCTTTGTCCAGTGAAATTGTGAGTACCTTCATGGATAGAAAACCTAATGCTCCTCTGGGCAGCCAGAGATAGACCTCCCTCCTAGTAAACAGGTTTTTAAAATTATATCTGTTGAGAATTTCTTTGTCCTACCATCACCCACCTTGAAGAGGAATGAGTCTTCCTCTTTGTAACCTCTCTCCAGGCAGCTGTAAACAGCAGAGAGATTTTCCCTCCCCCTTCCCTTCCTCAAGCTTCCCTTCCTCAACCATTCCAGTCTGCACACCCTGTTCAGCCCTGACCATCACAGAGACCCCACACTGGACACAGTGCCATGGAGCAGTGTCTGTCTTGACTTTGAGCTTCCTGCCGCTCTCCCAGTGTTCATTTCCATGGTGTAAGTATACTCAAAATTTAAAAGAAATACTGCTACTCAACCTGAATTTATTCTAAGTCCAAAGTTAAGTTCATACTCCAGAACAAGATCATTACTTCTGAATTACTCTTAATGTGAACATTACCTCATTTTCTTAAAGTGACTTGTGGTAACTTGGTATTCTCCAAAATGCAGGATGGTTAAACAGGTGTAATAGCAAAGTTACTTGCTAGAAATATCTATACAGCCTTTGTGATTTCATATGATGTGATAAAAATTTGGACTGCACCAAGAAGAGACAGCACATACAGGGAAATGCATACTAGAAAAGGCAATTAAAAGTATTAGTTTGTTGTTTACTAGGAAGCTTAAGAATGACATCTCTGTTGGAAAACAGGTGTTTTGGTAAAAATATTATGATAAGATAAAGTAACTTATAATGTAGTTAGCCCGGTTTTAACAATGTGTTAGGAGAACTCACAACCATAAAGTCAAGTGTTATTAACACAGTTTCATGAAATTGATCCTAAAGTCCTCAGCACAGCCCAATAATCCAGGAGGTTAAATTTAGATGCATGGGTTTTCTAATTGATACTGTCAAAAACAGGGAGTAGGCAGAAGAAAAAATGTCACACATTCATAAAGAACAGCATGTGGAATCTCTTTAAGGCTGAAGTTTCATTTAAAAAAAAAAATTACCTTAATCTATGCTTTAAAGTAGTATGGTAAATGTATATTGCAAAATGAATTTTGATATGAGAAAAAGTTCAAGGTAAATGTGACGTTTGAAACATACTGCCTATATCCCTAACATGCATATGTGTATGCATAAAACCACATACATTCATGGAAGCATGTGTTTATACAAAACCATGGCCAGTTAACTGTTTCTGGTACAGTCACAGACTTTTTTGTTTCATATTTCATTATTATTCATTCATCCACAACATTTTGTCTGTGGGAATTATCCTACAGGGAACAGAAACCCAGCTGTTTTACAGATTCGGTACAAAGAATGAGTGGCATGCTTTTGATCCCTTTTCTTTACTCTGACCTCTGAAGCTGAGAGCACTCTGCAAGTCCTCACCTCACAGAGCTCTGCTGTTGCCTTTCCTGCAACAAGTTCTGATGTGCCATGTCACAATACTGCCAGATACCTCTGCCTTATGCCCAGGCAGCTCCACAGTGTACTGACAATACCTTGCCAACAACCTAGTGGAGATATCTGACAAGCAAAGATGTTTTGAATCTTTAAAGAGCTCCATAACTTTGCAATTGCTTAGCTCAGTTTAAGGTATTGACTATTCTGGAAGACAGTTTTATTAAAGTATAGAAGTAAGATTTCCTATTATTTGTGTTTGCTTACTGAAAAACCCGAAAACCTCTACTGTAAGATAATAAGGAGTCTATCAATGTTGCAGTACGTGTTTCACAGAGACAGAGACAGAGACAGAGACAGAGACAGAGACAGAGACAGAGACAGAGACAGAGACAGACACAGACACAGACACAGACACAGACACAGACACAGACACAGACACAGACACAGACACAGACACACACTTTTTTCCTGAGGCCTCCTTGTTGATTTAATTGCAACTGAGATGTCTGTCTGTGCCAGGGAAGAGAATGTGATTCCACAGCAGTGGTGAGATCCCAATCCAATGTTAAGGGTGGTTTCCAGAAAGAAAGTCTCACATGATTTTATTTTCACAACCTGGCCAACTTATGGGCCACCAATAGTCTGATCATATGTTTGGTAAGTGTCTCCGTCACAGCTTTCACATGCATATACAAACCCTTGCCTCTCAGACTGCTTCTGGAAACCCAGAAGAATGATGTACAACACATGCTTGAACAACACATCCCATATGCTGTTTCAAAAGGGATCTAATGCACCTGCTCCTTATAACAGGAAAGGCAGCAAAACCAAAATCAGGTTATGAATAAGTGTCATTTTATGTCCAATACCCATTTTTAAATGCTTCCCGTAACAAAACTGCCAATGGCACCCACAACCAGCATTTGATCTCTCTTGTACAAAATATGAACTTCTCATCTAAATACAGTTAAACTTTTACAAAGTATTTTTTCACTTGGAAAGCATCACTATGATCACCAGGCAGCAAAGGGGAACACAGTCTCTTATTGTGATGGCAGCAGGATGCTGAGGCACAGAACTGGCTTTCTCCCTCCCTTTTTTTCAGATTTCTTCAGAGATGCTGACCAAGTTATTTCAATCTGTGGTTCACAGCATCTTCTGCAATCTGTCTTCCCAGTTTTCTAATGCACAGTACAAATTAGCAGGGTTCTTTTTTGAGGGTGAGACAATCACTCACCTTTGAACAGAAGTTAAATAGAGGTAAAAAAATGGAAAAGGTCTGAGATCTCAGATGATCCATAAATGACTGTGCCACCATCTCAGCTCCCAATGGTGCTCTGAAGACAGATGGACTGCTCATCACTGAAGCACTCAGGTACGAGGAAAAGATGAATAAATCTGTTGTCAGAGGAGCAGCCGAACAATGTGTGGAAAACAAGACATGGAGCACATGATAACTGATATATAAGAAAATAATAAAATGCAGCATGGCATCCTAGGGTTTTAACTACTGTTTGTTCTGAAGAAAGGAGAATGTGGGTGGGGGTAAAACAACACCTTAATTCGTGTCACATACATATGTCAAGGAAGTCAAAATAAAGTTCTTCAGGCAAGCTTAATTCAGGATTTTCACTTTTTTTTAAGTTTGCTTTTATTTCTAGATTTACATTTTTTTGTGTGTACATGCTTGAGGTTTTCATTGCCTTATATATTAAAGGACACTTCCTTTCACTTTTCAGGCTTCAATACACAATTTACTTCCACAACAGTTCTAGTTGTCACAGATCCTAAGGCAATACAGCATCAGCTTAGCCCTATCAGTGCCAGTGGAGCTGAACCAATTTACATTTGTGAAGCATGTGCCCTTACAAACTAAAGAGCTGATTGGATTTTGATGACAATACATCAATTTGAAGAAGAATAAAATCTGTCAGGTTTCTGCGGAATTGTCCCAAATAATTCTTTGTTGTCTTTATTCTCAAATAGCTCACCTACTCTTTCAAATACTAAGTCTTTAGAAGGGAAGCAGATTCAAAATAATATGTAGTCAAAGGCAGCCTTATTGTTCTATATTAAAAAGACACTTTACATGACTCATTAATAGTCAGGACCTCAACTCTGTAATATGAGATTCCGAGATAAGAGGGTAAGAAGTGACAAATGATGGCAGGAACATTATCTTTAAGTTTTTGAGCTGACCTTGGATAATTGACTATCCATGTACTTGAGTTTTTACATTTGTTCAGCATCCTTTGCAGGTTGCACACCTGAAATTCACAGATAAAATTTTATTTTATATTATATTTATTATATTTATTGTGTGTCAAGGAGCAAAATTATACTACTGCAGACAAGCTTAGTTGTATAAGTAGAAGTTTGTGTGTGTCAGAGAACCTAAAAAGGTTTTTATATGTTCAGTCAGCATCACAGAGGAAGAGGATTAAACACTCCTATTGCATGATCTGGATCTGTACAGGAACTTTTGACATAGACTCTTCAGTAACATAAAACTCTTTTTTATCATCCAGTGTGGATCCCTTTAAAACCCTTATCATTCAAATATATATATATATATACACGTAACTTTTTCTGCCTCCTTCCTAATAAGAAAAAATGGGTCTAACAACATTTGTAGTGTATATGTTAATGATGTCAAGAGAATAAATGTAGACAAAATTTCCCCCGGAGCTGTGTAGACAGACGCCTTCTAGAATTGTCACCCTTTGTGTAGCAATTTTATATAAGTACTTTCTTTTGAATACTTTTCTCTGTTTAATATTTTTTAAGCAACAAAATACAGGCTGATTCTCCGTAGTTAATTTCAAATGCAAATGTACACATTGTCATCACAGGTGAGGCTACACCTCAAATACAGTTTTTGGCCCCTCACTACAAAAACAACACTGAGTTGCTGGAGTGTGAGAAGGGCACACTGCAGAGGAGTGGCTGAGGGAACTGAGGTTATTTAGTCTGGAGAAGAGAAGGCTGAATGAACCTTCTCACTCTCAACTCCCTGACAAGAGGTTGTAGTGAAGTGGGGGCTGGTCTCTTCTTCCAAATAACAACCAATAGGATAAGAAAAAATGGCCTGAAGTCACACCAGGGGAGGTTTAAATTGGATATAAGGAAAATACTTTACTGAAAGAGTTGTCAAGATTGGACTCATGTCAGGACACGTTTTATTGGGCATGGTGGTGTTGGGCTGATGGCTGGGCTTGATGATCTTAGAGGTCTTGTCCAAACTTAATGATTCTACGAGTCTAAATAATAGTTGGTAAATTGCATTTGATAGTTTTCTAGAAATTAACAAAATAGGATTTTGTAGATGTACTGCTGATAGAAGTCTTTAAAGACTGGTGTGCTTGAAGACTTGCTTAATTTCCAGCTCTGTTAGGTGAGCTAACAAAACTTAATATTTTCCTCTACAAACAGTAACACACTGAAAAATTTGAGTCTCAAAAAGACACAATGACAAACTGCACAGACTGAATAGCAGCTAGGTTGAAGGACTGCTTCTTTTGGGTTTGGGTTTTTTTTTCCCTTCTAAACTCAGTTTACTTGCCTGCTTTACTGGTACTGTCCAGCCACAATTTTCCCCTCATTCATTGTGTACATTTTTGGTTTCTACAATGTTCTTCTTTGAGGAGGCTAATATTCCTTGTTTTTACTTTCCTTCATTGCCAAGCATCAAACATTCCAAGCACCTCTCTCCTGGAGTAGAGCAGGGTTAACATTGCTAAGAAATGCAAAGATCCTTGCTTTATTCTCTGCAATAAAGCTGTATAGACCAGATGTCCTACAATAATTCTACATTTTTTAAGGAACAGAAGTTACAAGGAACCAAAGAGAACCAGATTTTCTCAAAGTTCCAGGTTCAAATATAATAAAAAGTGGTCTTGTACTTCGATTAAACAATATTTTACTTTGAACGGTCCCATGCATAGCTAAAATTCTTTGTGCAGCAAAAGCTATGCCTTTCAGCAAAAGAAAAAATATATTTCCTTATGGAAAACACTACTATATAACCCCTGACATGATGCCTCACATTTTATAAGTTTGGTATTCTGAGGCTACATGTTTCTTTGTCCTAGCATCTGTCAGATCCATTCATAGTTATGTCCTGCATTTCAGCTGCACTGTGGGGAAATCCTCGTTGCCAGAGGCAGAATTCCTCTCCTGACTCAGCACTTACTAATCTATTAAAAAAAATAATTATGAACAACCAATGTAAATAATAAGATCAAGGTGGTAATTTCAGATTGTTCAGTGCTAATCAGGGTGGTGGGAAGAAGGGGAATAGTTCAAAGGTTTTCACCTGGTGCTTTAGTAATACTATTAAGTCATTTACAAACAGTACTAAAGAAAACAAAAAGAGAAAATAGTCTTTCTTCTCATCTCTCACAGAGCTTTGTGAGTTGAGGCAAAAATACAGCACAGAATTTTTAAATTTGCTGGTGCCTGTAAGGAATAATAGTGCTTCTTCAAATATTTATTCAAATGTTTATTCAAATTGTAAATGTTTATTCAAGCAAAGATGGCCAAATTTTCCAAAACTGTTAGAGATAAATAAAATCTATACAGATACACAGATATCAACTAAATATTAACTTCTGAAAGAAGTCCTATGATCCCAAAATTCCTGTCAAATACATAAGAAAAATGTTTTCTTGCCTAAAGATTTATAAATTAGAAACAGGTTAACAAACCTGTGGTATCCCAGAATGAATTATTTATTACTGTTGAGGGAAAAGACATAAATATGTAGGTTAAAGGACAGATTGGAATGGAAAAATAAACTTGCATACCATTAACTTCCTCAACTCCACTCCTACTTCTCATTTCAGCAAGAGGCAAATGTGTCCTGCCTTTGTGTAATACTTTTCTTTCAAGTTTTCTTTACTTGAGGAGCTGAGAAGATATGCATACTCATCTTCCAAGCCAGCAGACCACCTCTGAAAGAGAAACCTGGATCACTTCTTATGTTCTGTGTTCAAAAATTCCACAGCCTTGATTGCAGCTGTCCACTGTGAAAGTCAAGTAATTTTCAGATCACATCAGCAAATCATAATACTTCAATTTCACCAGCACACAAAACAGAAGATGGAGGTGTATATTGCAAGGAGCTGTGTTTTTCAGATCAGGACATGTAGTCACTGAGATTCCTTCCCCTAATCAAGATGTAATATGATCCTGTGCAATCATGTTTTTTAAGCAAACACACAACATTAAGAATAAGGATTATTTTAAATTGCTGTGATTTCTGTCAGTAATTTTCAATATATTATTCTGGTATGAATGTTTTCAAGAGTCCCTCACTGCAACTTAGCTGTCCTGCTTCCAAATGCCACTCAAATCAGTGTGTTTGAATCACTAAGTCTGTAATAGTGACCCTAGAAGAAGAGATAAGTTGGGCTGTTGATTTCATTTTATGTCACACCAAAACTCTAGCTGTGAAAGTCTCTTGCTGGTGACAGTGAACTTCATTCCCCCTTTCCTAATCTATAAACACAGGGAAATATTGAGGTGCTGACACCCTGCTATTAAAAAAGCAGAATGATGGTGTCAGAATGATTTATTTTTAATGGGTTTCTGACAGCTTCTTCTGTGTTAAGACAGCTCTCACACAAGAGAACATGACAGTTATTTTGGCATATCCCTTACAATGTGAGTTATTAATACAGCTTCATTTTATTGATTTCCCAGATAGATAATCATTCCTGAGTGGCTGATAATGCTGTCTGAGGTGAATAGTAGATGGCACTAAGTATTAATGGGCAAGATACAGCAAGACGAAAGATATGGCATAAGAAGCTCTGGCTGATGATACAAATGGATTGAAGAAGCAAAAGCTGTCAAACCCAAAATATCATGTGATTAATTACTCCATTATAGTATGCAGAGAGAAAATAGAAAACTTGGGGAGAAATGTGAGGAAAAACCTCAATTAAACCCACTTTGATTCATTTGCATGCATTTATACCTTCCATCTTTGCATGAGTAGTGGCTTACACTAAGTTGAAAAAATTCTTTTGTTAATGATGCATGCAAAGACAAAATCTTAAATACACTGCTCCAAGTATCCAGCTATCGGAAATGTACATCCACATACAGAAATGTATGATCTGACTTATTAGAACCTGCCATGGCTCTTTTTCCAGAGATGTCTTTACTGCAAACTGATTCCTGAAGGAAAGTGTTTAAAGGAATTGCACTGTATGTGTACACTCCTGTCATTGAAGGAGCTCATTGTTGGCTTTGAAGTTAGTGAAACAGAAAGTTTACTTTATTCGGCAGGTGACAGTAGAAGCAAGACTGGTATTTGCAAGTAGACCCTGAAAGCAAAGAATTTGAAGGATTGTTATTGCTAAATTTATATTGTTACTAATTTTATGGTTAAAAGCATCTAAATCCTTAAATAAATTTTGATTCTGAGTTGTGAGAGATATGAGTCTACCAGAAATCTGAGGGTCATTGAGATACATTTCACAGCATAATCAGAAAGAGCATGATACAAAATATAGCATCATCTTTCCTTAAGAGAAATACACTAGAGTTAATCATACCCTGCAGAAACACCACGGGATGCTAATCAGTCTTTGTAGATGCAGGTACTTTTTGAGACTGAATCTCGTAAATGTCCTAGCTTTTAAGCTTCAGTGAATCTACCTACTTAAATTACTTGATATTCTTCTAATTGCATGTGCAAGGGACACAGCACTGGGCCTTCACCAAATGTGATATTCTAGTTCCTTGCTTTTGATGATTTTATACTCACCTTGAAAAGAGGTAATTACTTCAGTGCTGAATAATCACCTGTGACTTAGAGACTGTACACATTAGGAGTTATTCACCAAGTGTATCTATAGTCTCCTAATGATACATGGAAAGATGCTAAAGTTAGCATGGCAATCACAGTAATTTACATTAGACTATGGGTTCTAGTTACTTTAATGAAAAATGAAAATGAAAATCAGCACCTGTATTTTTACCACAAACTACTGAAAGCCCTGGAGCAAACCCTGAAAGTGCAAGAAATTTGGCATTCTCTGTAAAATACTATTGCTTCTACATTTTCTCAAATAAATTCTACATTCCTGGACACTACTGGAGTATAGTGGTGTATCAGGCATCTGTTGTCTGAAAATTTGTGACATGTGTTCGTGGTAGCAGACAACTCTTGTTAATTGCTAATTAAGAGCACATGCTGCTGGCATGTGGATTTTCATTAGAAGACTAACAGAGCTCCTCCTGCAGTAGCTGGGAAAAACTTCTTATGGTCATTCAACAGCAGCTGGGTTATTCTAGTTATCCATAATATCCTTAGGATAAGGCAGCTCTGTCCATTTCAGAAGAAACAATTATTTTGCCCTCCTTCTTCCTACCCCACTGTAGTGTCACTATTTTGTTCTGCTTTCTACTAGTACAGATCACCACATCACCCATGATGTACATGGCTCCTGGAAGAGCCATTAAATCAACAGGCATGGAAGAGTCACTGAAAACTCTGCTAAAGGCTGTGGAACCCTGTAATGCAAATGTAAGCAAATATATTTAGTTTCCTGATATTTTCTGTTTACAAAAAAAAAATACAGGAATAAATGCAACACTTGATCACAGTCCTAGGACGAGTGCTTCTTAGTTCTGATGCAGCAATATTCCCCTACTTACAAGCTTCAAAGACATGAATTTCCCATCTTGATACTCTTTCATGAGTATTTGCTGATCAGAATAACTTGTACCTTTAACAAAATAATTGCTCCTTACTTCCCATTATCATTTTTTAAAATGGGGGCTGACTGGTGGTACAGATTCAAAATAAAATTTCTTCTCATAAGAACAATGGGAAAATCATAAACTAGGCATCTAGAAATGTCTTCAGAAATGCTAGTCTACATCTTCAGTGCACTTGAATACCTTAAAAAAAAATCAAAAGAGCATCATATGTTTTGACCTTTTGACCTGAATTTACCACTGCACAGCTTGAAGAAATATAAGATGCAGATGAAATTCCAAAAAACAAGCATCCTGGATGTTGATTGCAAATGTGCATCAGGGATATATTTTGTGAAGAACTATTCCAAACTACATGAAGAATCAAGCTTGCCCATTAGGATATATAATTTAAAAATGCCATAGATGTGGTTATAAAAGTGAAGATCACTTTCACTTTTCATGTGGGAAAACTATGTGCAGACTAAATAACAAATTTTGACCCAGTTCTCTCATATTTTCTTATTCTGCTGACTTGATTAGTGCACCACTCCTATGCTTCCAGTTGTATTGAATCCCTGAAGGGAAAGAATTTGATCCAAAATTTGCAAGGAAGAAAATGGGCATTGAGTGCATCTTTCATAGGGAGAGGAGACTTAAGAGTGATTTAAGAGGCACATTATTATAAGTTTACCTACAAGTAAGGAGTTTAAAGTTATATGAGATTTGAGATGAGCTAGCACAGGATATACAAAAAAAATCCAGGCATGATGTCACTCCCCTGCATATCAACAACAAAACACAGGAGATAGAGATATGGTTTTGATGTCCAGGTTATCACTATTTGGAGAGAAGTATTTCAACTCACTGTAGAAATATGTTCATATTCCTTTTTCAGCCAACCACTGAAATGTGTTCCTGGACAGCAAGGGACATTCTTCTTTCTTTTTGCCACCTGATCTTCCAAGATGACTGTCGGGTTAAAAGAGGAGTAAAGAAATTTGGCAGAAAATAAACCCCCTTGCAGTCCATCTGACCCTCAGATATTAGAGGAGCTGGGTGATAGTCAATTCAACTTTAATAGGCTGGAAAACAAGGATCTGGACCACCACACTATGCATCCAGTTGTGTCTAATAGGAATTATGGAGGCCACACACTAGAGTTCAGTTGCACTCAATAAGAGTCCTCCAGACAAATCCACCAGATTAATGAATAGTGTGATTTATTAAAACAACAGTATGCAAGTTCTTTTGGATTGCCAGTGATAAAATTACTCTCCACAAAAGGACATGCAAAATACCTAGGTTATTAATAATACAGCCTAGCCAAAAACATTCAAAGAAAGAAAGTAACTCTATAGAGATTTTCTGTTGACTGTTCAAATCTTACCCAGAGGCATGCCAGTGCGGGGGGAAGAGAGGCTCACACCATTGACTGGTCCCACAGGTTTGGTATCCCTGAGATGATATCTTCCATAACATCTTTTCCCACCCTTGGCTAATTTTATACTATTTTACCTGTCAGGTGGAGCTTGAGTGACTCTAGTCAAGCATATGTTAATATGATTGGTGCAAAGTTCTCTCGCTTTTCATTTAAAGGTATAGGTTAGAGAAAATTTATAGCTCAGTCTCCATGAGGGTTGGTCACACCTTAGAATTGGGTAGCTTTAGGGATAGAGGTGTGTTTTTTGTATTGTAATGAGATTAAAATGAGAAAAGTTCACCTCGAGAGTAGCATTTTGTGAAAGGGTGGCAGGTTGTTAGCCCAGAGTATCAAAAGTACAACTAGTTGGTATTGATGCCACAGAGCATGACCACAGCATCTCCACTCCAGCCTCCATACAATTTCTCTTGGAGTTAGCTGAGTACCACTGAGTACACCTGATGATGCCAACATCTCAGGTAGTCATGGTACACTAGCCCTGTTTCACCTGCTTCCAGTGCTGTACCTTTCCTTAAAAATACAAAAACAATCTAAGTAACTTCTAGGAATTATTGCCATTATTCCAAAATGACTCCTAACTACTGAGGCTGTACAAAACTGAATAAACTCTCATCCACGACTCAGATATGCTCAAGGAGTGTGCATGTCAATTCACATGATCAATACAATTTAAACCACTTGAGAATTCAGTAAAAAATTAGGTAGATAGACCCCACACTTAATTCCTTGAAAAATAGGATATTAAACAGTTTTTTTTAATATTTTTTTATTCCTAGTTCCATTGTTTCTAATCTTTTATAGAGAAATACTTCAATGAAATGCTTTAACTATTTCTCTAACTTCCATTAGTTAGAGATCTATCATGCTGCAAGAGACTGTGATTATCACACATGCAGAAGAGATTATGACTGTAGACTAAAATTCAGAACTTGCAGGTATGAAGAAGGACTTCTTAAACTTCAGCATCTGGATTCAAATGTAGCTGTAAGATCCCCTGACTTCTAAGTGGGTTTGTATCTCAGCTCACTGTTAAATTAAAATAATCCCAGGTAATTAACTTCATAATTAATTAAGGGATTGTAGTATGTATATTCTGTCCTGTATATTTATTATCTCCTGTAGTATGTATATTCTGTGGAGGAAGGATCACATACAGAATAGAACCTTAATTCAGAGGAACATATTACATGTAACTGCTGCTTATATGTTAACTTTTCAGTCACCCTTATTATTGCAGGAGATAATGCATTTAATTTCTTTTTACAAATTTCACACAGAAGGCTTTCTGCCAGGTGATTAGTTCACAGAATTAGTTTTGGTATTAGTGAGACACAGTGGAATTTATCCCCCAAGTGGAATGCTTGGATGGAGAGCTACAGCCTGTTCAGGAGGGAAAGGCTAAGAAGGTGAAGTGGAGGTGTTGCACCTTTTGAAAGGAAGAGGTTTGACTGTAAAGCCTGTACACAGCTGTGGCTGAAAGACTCTGGGTGAAGATTAGAGGTAAGGAAAACAAAGTAGATGTTGTAGTGTGTTTCTACTACTGATAGTCCAGCAAGGGTGACAGCACAGCTGAGTTAGTGTATAGGAAATTAGGAGAAATCTCTGCATCAGTAGTCCTTGTCCTTGTGAAATATTTCATATTCCCAGACATTAGCTGAGAACATCATGTGGCTGTGATGAGCAAGTCTGGGAAATCCTTGAAGTTTGTGAGAAATAACTTCTTGTTGCAAGTTCTCAGTGAGACAACGAGGAAAGATGCCCTCCTAGAGTTGTTTGTGAATAGACTAGGACATTTAGGACATTCCTAAACATAAGTCAGTCTGTTCCATGAAACTTAGTATTTCTATACCCTCTCCTCCTCCAGAATTTTAAAATCAAACATCCAGCCTGTTGTTTATAGATAAACTTATTGGCCAGTGTAACAAAGCTTGATTTAGTGCAATAGCTTGCCAGTCTAAATTGTCTATTCTCAACAACTTCTTTGCCTCAGTCTTCAATGGCAATACCTCTCCTCATGGCTCTCATGTTGATGCCCACAAAATGGAGACCAGAAAGACGAAGTCCTCTCACTGTAAGTGAAGACAAGGTTTGTGACCATCTGAGGAACCTGAAGAATACAAGCCTGCAGGACTTAATGAGATACATTCCAGAGTCCTGAGGAAACTGGTGGATGCAGTTGCCAATACACTCTCCATGATATTTGAAAAGTCACAGAAGTAAGATGAAGTCCCTCATGACTGGAAGAAAGGAAATATCGTGCCCACTTTTAAGAAGGGTAGAAAGGGCAAGCCTGGGAACTACTGACCTGTCAACCTCTCCTCTGTGTCTGGGAACATCATAGACCAGATCCTCCTGGAAGATATGCTAAGGCACATGGAGGACAGGGAGATAATTCAGGACAGCCATAATGGTTTTACTAGAGGCAAATCCTTCCTGACCAGCCTGGTGGATTCCTTCAATGGAGTGACTTCATCAGTCAACAAGGGAAAAGCAGTAGATGTCATCTATCTGGAATTCTGCAAGGCCTCTGACACAAACCCCCTCTATATCCTACTCACCAAGTTGATGAGATAAGGATCTGATTGTAGCAAGACAAACCTCTTTTAGGGCACGGTGCCCTAAAGCACCAAGGTGTTCCAGCAGAAACTCACGAATAGTGCTCTGAGTCTATTGCCCTCAGGACTGACCAGCCTGGATCAGTGCTATTGCTCCCAAAGTAGCTAACCCCCTCCCTGGCTTCCTCAGGTGTGAGCTTTATTGGCCCCCTAATCCTGCTCATGAGCAGTAGGGGCCCGCCCTAATCAGGCACAGGTGGGCTTAACACAAGCTCATGCCCACTACCTGGCAATTAGTGGCACCTGGTTGCCTCATTTCACTACATTTGATGGGTGGACTTTTCAGTGAATAAGGAATTGGCCCATCCAGAGGGTAGTAGTCAATGGCTCAAAGTCCAGATGGAGACCAATGACAAGTGGTGTCCCTCAGGGGTCCACACTGGGACCTGTACTGTTTAATATTTTTATCAGTGATACAGACAACAGGATTGAGTTCACCATCAGCAAGTTTGTGGAGGACACCAAGGTGAGTGGTGCTGCTGATAAGCCAGAGTGACAAGATGCCATCCAGCAGGACCTGGACAAACTGCATAGATGGGCCCAGGTGAACCTCCTGAGGCTTAACAAGACCAAGTGCAGGGTCCTGCACCTGGGTGAGAACAATCTGCTCTATCAGAATAGTCTTGGAATGAGGTTCTAGAGAGTATCCCTGCAGAAAAGGATTAGCGGGTGCTAATGGTCAAAAAGCTGGACCTCACCTGGACTACTTCATCCAGCTCGGGAGCCTAGACCTGGACCAGGACATGGACCTGTTCAGAGGGCTGGAACACCTCTCATGCAAAGACAGGTTGAGGGAGCTCCAGGGAGACCTAATACTGGCTTTCAGTACCTGAAGGGAGACTACAGGAAGGTTGGAGATGGATTTTGCGCAAGGGCCTGTAGTGATAAGATGAGGGGCAATGGTTTTAAATCAGAGAAGAGTAGGTTTATATTGAATGTTACAAAAAAATTTGTAAAGAACATAAGGGCACATAAGGGTACTGGAAAAGTGGAACAGGTTTCCCAGGGAGGCAGTTGAGGTCTGATCCCTGGAAATACTCACGGTGATGCTTGATGAGGCTCTGAGCAACCTAATCCAGTTGAGGGTGTCCTTGATTACTGTAAGGGTGTTACATTACTGTAACATTTACATCTACATTTCTATTATTACACTGTTACATTGTTACATTGATTATTGCATGTTATATCTACAGTTACGTTACTGTAGATGATGTTTATTTAGAGGTCCCTTTCAACCCAAATTATTCTATGATTCTATGAATCTAAATGCTATTCACTTGATTTTAAACCTGCTTTTAAGCAATATTGGGGATATGCTTAGTAGCAGAATAGGGATGCTTACAAACAAGACAAATCAAAAAGTTAGTCAGTTCACACAGGAACATGTCCAGGTAACTTTCAAATATCTCCAGAGGAGACTCCACACTTCACTGGGCAGCCTTGTTCCAGTGCTCTGTCACCCTCACAGTGAAAAAGTCTTTCCTTATGTTTACATGGAACATCCTATGCTCCAGCTTATGTCTGTTACCCCTTGTTTTATCATTAGACATCACCAATAAGAGCCTGGTTACCTTGTCCTAGCTCTCTCCCTTAACATATTTATAAACATTAATGAGGTCTCCCTTAAGACTACCACTGTCCAAGATGAAGAGCCGCAGCTCCCTCGAGTCTTTCCTTAGAAGGGAGATGTTCCACTCCCTTAATCATCTTGCTCTCTCTGAGATGGACTCTCTGAAGCAGTTTCCTGTCCTTCTTGAACTGAGTGGCACAGAACTGGACACAATATTCCAGATGTGGCCTCACCAGGGCAGACTAGAGGGGGAGGAAAACCTCTCTTGATCTACTAATCATCCCTCTTCTAATGCACCCCAGGATGCCATTGGCCTCCTTGGCCACAGGGTCACATTTCTGGCTCATGGTCATCCTTCTGTCCACCAGAACCCCCAGATCCCTTTCCTCTTTTCCACATGCAAGACTCTACAATTGTTCATATTGTATTACATTAAATTTCTGCCCACACAAACCTCCAGCCTGTTTAGGTTTTGGTGAATGACAGCACAGACTTCTGGTGTGTCAGCCACTGTTGATGACTTTGTGCCTTCAGAAAACTTGTTGATAGTGCAGTCTGTTCCTTCATTTAGGTCACTAATGAATATATTGACCAGTACTAGCATCAGTACCAACCCCTGGGAGACTCCACTGATATAGCCCTCCAACTACACTCTGTCTCATTGATCACAACTCTCTGACTTCTTTCCTTTAGCCACTTCACAACTCACCTCACCATCTGATCATCCAGACCACATTTCCTCAGTTTAGCTGTGAGGATGTTGTGGGAGATGGTGTCAAATGTTTTACTGAAATCAAGATAAATCACATCCACCGCACTACTGATATCTAGTGATTTTATTACTTTTCAATAGACAGGAAAATGGCAAGTTGGTGAATCTCAGGAGCAGAATAAATTTTGTTGCTACTTACATCAAAATTTAATTGAAATAAATATATGAAGAGCATAAACTGTGTTTTAATGCAGCTACCAAAGCCTTGACATCAATAAAAAAAATATTTTGCAAAATTCTAGATGATAAATGGATTGAAAGGAGCCTTGTGGAAATGGATCTGGAAATCCTGGTGGATTTAGAACTGGACATGAACCAGTGATGTATGCTTGTAGCCCAGAAACCTGACAGCATACTAAGCTACATAAAAAGACATGTGACCCGCAGGCTTAGGGAGGTGATTCTGCTCTTCTACTTCCCTCTGGTGAGATATCACCAGATCTATGTCCAGATCTGGAGTTCTGAGCACAGGAAAAATGTGCACCTCTTGGAACGTCTAAAGAAAGGCCATGAAAATAGTCAGAACACTTCTTATGCAGAAAGGCCTAGTGAGCTGTGACTGTTCACCGTTAGAGAAGACAAAGCTCTGGGGACAGCCCTTCAGTGTATAGCAAGGGTTTATAAGAAAGATGAAGAGAGATATTTACCAGATAAGGGGCAATGATTTTAAACTGTAAGAGGATAGCTTTAAATTGGACGTAAGTTTTTTATCATGAGGGTGGTGGGAGACCATTCCAAAGTCTGACTGTCCTCACTGAAAAATTTTCCTCTCATGTTTAATTGGAATTTCCCCAGGAGCAACTTTCACCTGTTGTCCCTCATCTTGTCCAGGTGACTCCTTGTGAATAGGGAGTCTCTGTCTTCTTTGTAGCCCCCTTCTAAGTACTGGAACACTGTAATAAGGTGTCCCCCAAGCCTTCTCTTCTCAAAGCTGAACAAACTCAATTTTCTTATCCTCTCCTCATATGGCAGGTATTCTAGTCCTCTGATCATCCTCATAGCTCTTCTCTGGATCCTCTCCAGACTGTCCTCATCCTTTTTGGACATCAGCGATGCAATACTACAGGTGTAGCTACAGACAAGCACTGAGTAGAGTGGGACAATGACTTTGTCTCTTCTTGTGATGCCCTTGTTTATGCAGCCCAGCAACTTATTGTCTTTTTCCTGCTGCAGCACACTGTTCACTCATGTTAAGCCTGTTGTCCACCAAGACCCCTAGGTCCCTTTCCACAGGGATGCTCTCTAGACAGGTTAATATACATTATTTAATTTAATTTTAATTTAATTTTATTTTATTTATTCTATAATACAGGCATGGAGTATAAATCCATGGCTACAACAAACATCAATAAAAAGAAACACTCTGTAGTTATAAATTTCTGGAAAAGCCTCTCAAAGAATATTTTTTAACTATGTAGAATATTTTATATTCTATGTATGGACCAGATCTAGACGCTCCAAATTAATTTTTGCATTATATGATCTTCAACCATTGTGTTCTTTCATTAAGGCTTATATGTAACTTTAAAAGCAGGTGCATCTTCACTGTAAAGTGCCCCTGAAAACTGCATCAGGAAGCTTTTCAAGACAGAAGGAGAACTCTCAAGGATGTGGCAGCATGAAAACTACAGAGTAGAGTTGCTAGCATGGCTTTTGTTAAATAGGAGCTATTGAGCCTCAGCTCATGTACTAGCCCTAATTTAATCACCTCAAAAACTGAGTTAATTTGTGAATTTATTTCTGATTCAGAATATATTTTTTTGGTCTCTCTCAATAATTTCATTGATTACTATTAAAATATGAGTTGATTTTGATCTGGAAATCTTCAGCATTTCCTAAAGACTTTGGGTTCTTAGAGCCACCTTGTATTGGAGAACTTTACCTAACGTGAAAATCACTTTGTATCTGCATAAAACTTGATCTTTTCCTTTAGGTGCATTTTTGAAGACAGAAAGATGTTCTGAAATACAGAAGAAAGAATTCAGAGATTGAAATTGTTCCCTGCATTTTGTCTGCAGGATTTCAAAATGGTAATTTGTAGAAGAAATTACTTTTATGCAACCTAATCAGAGTGACGCAAAAGCAGAACTCAGTGACATGGAGGCTACAGGGAAGGTACCCCAAACATGACATGAAGCTGCAGAGCCTTGTCCAAGTCTAAGGAAATTAATGGAATTATCCGTGCCATATTCCTATTCTGAGTCTTCATGTTGAGATGAAAAGGAGTGCACTGATGGAAAAGGTGGAGAGAAACTCAAACCCAATGGTAAGCCACTTGAGAAGCTACGATCTCTGATTCTGTTGGAATGCTAAAAAATGCTAAGAAAAGACAGGGAAAATAGATGCAGCAGAATTACAGGAAAAGGCTCTGTGGAGTTTAGTATGTCCCAGATGATATATACTGTCCCAGAAGGGTTTCATTAGTGCCCACTTAAGACAAAAGATCTGTCTTGCTTGCTGTACATGAGACACTTAATGACATTGAAATTGTTCAGTTAATTAAGAACTCACAGGGAAGGTTGGTGTTCTTCCTAATGTTCCTTGTAACATAGCAAATTATTGACTTTTGTTCACATTTTAAAATGAAATCACTGAATCTTATTTGCAGCTAAAGAAGAGTAAATGACATCCTAATGGGTCTCTCTCCATTTTATACAATGGGCTATGCTCTTAGCTCAGTTTGGTGTGAAACTTCAGTAGTTTCATCAAATTAATGGATTTTTTCTATGGTTACACAAGTTTATCAACGTAACCCTGTCAGGGAAAAGGCCAGAGGCTAGTTGTGCTGACAGTCATGTAGTTGCTCTGGATACAATGAAACTACAAAGTGGCTGTTTTTCAAGATGGGTGATAAAGATTTTCTCTGCCTCTCTCTGCCTTGCCACCTGAGTCGCTGTTCTTCTTGCTTGTCTTGCTGCAATTTGATGCTCTTTTCACTACTCTTTTTGCCGGTGGCTTTGATGCTTTTTCTTCTGAATTTTTATAGTAAAAAGTTCCTTCTTCTCATCAATTATTGCCATAGCTTGCAAGACAGTAACTGTGGGCCTTCCCTTTGTATTCAGTTTTTCCCAGAATTCGTTAGCTCTTTTGTTTGATACCAATTTACATTAAGGGTCTGGCAGCTTATAAGGAGTCATTCTGATTAGCATTTTATTTTTTTAGTCCTGTCAGAGGAGGGGTTTCCTTGATGAGATTAGTCTTGATACATTTCAAAGACTGCAAACAGGGGAAAGGCAGTGACAGTGTGTGTGGGGTTTGCTGATAGAAATAACTTTGATACATTTTAGAAAGACCAAAGGATGCCAGCGCAGCGTCATTCTAGCTTATATGTAATTTTGCTGATTCAAGAGGCAATTTTTTTTTATTTTCAATGTATCCACATTGCACAATGTCTCATCAGCCTCACAGGAAAGAATTTCTTCCTATTGTCTAACCTAAATCTCCCCTCTTCAAGTTTTAAAATATTTCCCCTTGTCATCTCCATACACATCTGTGTAAAAAGCCCTACCACATCTTTCTTGTAGTGATACATGCACTTAAGTAATTCAGTCTATCAACAAGAGGCATCAGAAAGTTCTGTCTTCTGTACTTCTTTCACTCACACAGATTTAGCTATTGAAAAATATTGAAGCAAATAGGTGCACTCAAATCATGGTTCTGACACTGATTCTTTATTTTCCTTGAGCAAATCTAACACTTCAGGGTTGTCTCTGAGGTGAAGTAGGTTGATGATGGTGTTTGAGCTTTTAGGTGGAATGCCATTTTACTGAACATTTCACTGAAGAAGTCTGAATCTTCACAAACCAGGTAAGTGTTGCACAGAAAGATGAAAAGATTAGGCCAGGGTTACTTACCACACAAATTTGAAAGATGGTAAGGTCGGGAACTTCTGAGTTCAAGTAAAGGGGTATATAGGAGTAATTTAGCCCTCAGTTAAACATAAATATAAATTTTAGAAAATAATTAGAAATATAAATAATTTCATAATATTTTTACAATAGGACAATCAGATTGTCAGCCTTATTTCTAGGTTGAAACACAAATTTCTGGTGTGTTTCATTTTCACTTTTCTTCTTTGTCTCAAGTAATTGCAAGTGCTTGCTGAAAATGAGTCTGTTCAGAAGCTGATTTCCCTGATTTCTTGTGTGTATGTCTTGGTTAGAATAAAGAAAACAAACAGAGAAGTATGATGAAGGTTTTTGAGGTGGTGGTTTATTTTATGTCAATTGCATGTTTGTGATGGTCAAAGTTGCACTGCCATTTGTGTTTATATAAAAAGCAGAAGTCCCATCTCCAAAGAAACAAACCATGAGACCTGATATAAAAATGCTAGCTTAGACACTGTAATCTCAGTCTCTAGCCAAGTCTGATAGGTTCTATCTATTCACCTGGAACATCCAGTTACCAGTTCTAACACTGAATAAATTAATTTTCCATATAGAATGGAATAAATAAGGTGGGTTTTGGGCTTCTGATTAATTAAAATTGCTGCTGTCAATCCCTGTGATTCAGTGGGGTCTCTAGAACTGCTGGCTACCAGCCGTTGGACTCCAGTCCCCAGTTGGATGCTGCTAAACTGCCAGGTCTCCATCACAACAACTCTACATGGATCAGAAGATGGACAAGATGATATGTTGATCCTCCCTGCACCACTCTTCCCTGCTGGGTGGGAATGTGTAAGTTGAAAACACACAGAAGAAATATTGTGTTTGTGTGAAGAAACACACAAATATTTCAGTAACTGCCTTGTGGTGAGCAACTTTTAGGACTACCAAATGAACCCCATTAAAATGCTTCCCTTCAACTGAGGATTACAAATGCCTAAATTAGATCATATTATCAACTTCCTTTTTAAACTTGTAAAACTTACCTGAGAACAATGAAAACATATGAAATGTTAAACTATCCACTTTATGATGACAAAATATTTGTTTAGAACTCTTACAAAGTCGGTAAAATCACAAATGAAGTAACAACAGTCTAAAACACTGATGTACATCTGTTAAATACACAGTTAAAAATAATTTTCACATATTTAATGGAATTGAATATCCAGAATGCTTTTCCTTAAGCTTTAAACTATATAGTAATCCTATAATAAATCTTATTTTAAAAATAACAAAACAAAAACAAATAAACAAACAAACAAAAAACCTAGCACCCTTCCCACCTCACCCAGCTCAGGTTTTTCCTGGTTGGTGGCATGATAGAAATTAGGTTTTAGTTTCAAGGCACAGCTGTTTAAATCTTGGTACTTATGAATTTATGGCACATGGGCTTGTGGATCACAAAGCAAGCAGACTGCTAAATCAAGAATGAACTACAGGTTTTCTGGAAGCTTAAAGCCAACCATGAGTTAGTGTTCACTGACAGGGATTCTGATTTTCCTTTCGTCTCAAACTTTAAGCAAGATTTCTCTGATTTACCTCAGTGCTTTGTGCTGTGTGTTCCCATTCACTCACAGCCTCTGCCTGTCAGCTTCCAGACATAAATATTGCACTTGCATATTCTAAGTGTGATTTGTGAAGACTTAGTGTGTGTGTTTTCATATGTCTCACTAGTCTATCTAATTTTCTTCTCTTTAACAGTTTGTGGGAAAGACCATGGTCTCTTATTGTAAAACCTTAACCTAGATCTAAAATGCCTGCATAATTTTGAGAGAGGAAATATTTTAAGTATCTTCTTATAGGATCATCATTATTTTCTCCTCCCTTAAAAATCTGTGATCTCCTCTACAATGAAAAGGGTATTTATCCTGGGAATTGTGATAATTTCTTCTCTCCCTCCTTTTCTTTATCATCCTTTGTTTTCCTTATCTTCCAGGAAGGTGGTGTCAGGGTTGTGGTTTTAGTGTAGTAACATTTTCTTTACTGACTTAAGCTTGTGTTAATTTCTGTCTATCTTGTTGATCTTTTCTTTAATTCTAATTATCTAAACCAATATAGTATATATAATATACTATATAATATATATGTTTGGGGCTATGCCCTATCCTACCCCTTTTTGTTTCAGTTCTAAGGATAAGCTACACCTGAAAGGCCTCCTGTTATACCAGCAACAGGGGTAGTCTGTTTTAGAGGATAAAAACCCACCTGGACAGGAACACTTATTCACCAGCTCTATCAGGTCTTGTGTAAGGAAGGAATCATTCTGTCATCAAGGTTGATAATTAAAGGAAAGAGGGAAATAATGGAACCAAAGGAAATTTCAGTATGAAATTCTAAAGGGACAGTATTTCATGCATAGCTTATGACTTCATTAAGACTGTAATATTTATATTTATATGTCTCCTCTAAATCTCTGAAGATGTACACTCAGTTCCTGAAGTATTACAGCAGCCTGAGCAGATTGGGAAGATAAAGAATTTGCACATCTTTAAGTAGGAAATATTTTGCATGCTAAAAGCTGCAGTGAATATCTGGGTATAATTGTAGTTCAGACTCAGTCTAAAGAAGATCAATCTTTTGTTGTGCTGTTTTTTCTTTGTCTCATGTACCAGATAGAGACATAAGTTCCAGTTCGTTGATTTCTTCCCCTGAGAAGAGTAAAGCCTTTAACACATCATTATATCCCTAGTTCCAAAGAGAGGAAGATGAGACTTACACCTAGCTCTATTGATTCATTTGACCATGGTTTACAGGCCTGGTTTTACAAAAAAAGGACCTTGCTTAGATTGTTTTGTATTTTAATTACTCTTGAAAATAATAATTTTTGCACAAGAAATGAGTATTTACGTTAATTATATTGAATCATGCCTTTATCTAATAAAACCTTCCTTATCTAAAACAAGGAGAGGGTGGAATAATACAATGTAGAGGTATACAATATAACATAAACAAAATAAAATTTAAAAAGGAAAATCCAAATCCAATAAAATTTTAAGTGAAAAAACAATGGGAATATTAATGATTTAACTGGCTTAATTTCCAGCAGACAAGTGACTACAAAAAAGATATTGAGGTATTGGAGCTTGTCCAAAAAAAGAGCAGTAAACCTGGTGAAGCATCTGGAGAACAGATGAGGAGCAGCTGAAGGAACTGAATTTGTTTAGTCTAGAGAAAATGAAGCTGAATGGAGATATAACCACCCCCTACAACTACCTAGCAAGAGGTTGCAGTGGGGGCTGGCCTCTTCTCCCTTGTAACAAGAGATAGAACAAGAGGCAACTGCCTCAAGTGGTGCCAGGGGATGTTTAGATTGGATATTATAAAATATTTCTTCACCAAGAGCTGTCAGGCTCTGGAACAGGCTGTCCAGGGAAGTGGTTGAGTCACTTTCCCTGGAGGTATTTAAAAGATAGGTAGATATGGTGGTTAGAGACATAATTTGGGGGTGAACTTGGCAGTACAAGGTTAACAGTTGGACTTGGTGATCTTAAAGGTTCCAATTAAATGTTGATAATTCCAATTTAAGTGATTCTATGATTGATTCTACGGTTCTTCAAAATTAAATTAAATTAAACTAAATGGAATGAAATTAAATTAAATGGAACTAAATTGAATGGAATTAAGTTAAATTAAGGTTTGATACCGCTCTTCCAAGTGAAGATCTGTGCTTCTCTTTTTGTTTCTCTCTAGTGATAAGAGGTCTTTTTTTCCATAAGGAATAGCTGGTCTAATGCAAAATTTTTGCAAGTCACTGGAATGTTTTTGTCAAATCCAGGAGTCAAGGGTGAAGGAGAAGCAAACATTTATGATCTCCTTTTTGCCACATATGTGATATCTTGTTTTTATTTCTAGTCAGGTTTTTTTCATCTTTTATCTGTTGGTACCATTAGCAGAACTGCTTACATTGTGGGTAATGTAACTCCAAACATAGCAAGATGCTATACAAGTCTCTTACCTTCAGAGACTTATACTGTCCTCCACTACTGAGTACAGTTCATTTATCTGATGCCAGGATACGCAGAAATATTTTGCCTTGCTTCTTTATGGAATATGGATCGCTGAAGCATTTCTAGTCTCATCTGATGAGGCTATTAAAGTGTTCATTGCCTGACTCAAATTTCAAATAGCTTGCTTTATATTCACGAGAAAAGACTTATTTTTTAATTAAGAACAATAGAGAATAGCCACATTTGAAGATTATTTATTTTATTATCTATTAATAGTAAAAAGAGGGCTGGGAGGAGGACCCTGGAAAGGAATATAAGTATTTTCCCAAAGTACTATTAAAATAGCATTGCTATTTAAAATGTCAAGGGCAACAACCAAAACAAAAATTAAATTTTATTTTACAAATATATCGTTAATTGTGACTTTTTCCTCTAGTTTTAATAAACAGATATTATTGAACTTCTAATCACCACCAGCTCTGGGTTTCTTCCTTTAAGTAGTATATTTGCAATATGTCCTTTGTTTCATGACCATTTTAGCCTGAAAAATGGTATGTTCAAAATTACTTCAAAAAACTTTACTTGATCCTATTAAAAACATTTGAGCACTCATTCCCGATAAATTACAGTGGAAAGACAAATATATGCAGACAGATAAAGCTTGTCTTACATATTTGTATGTTCTGGCATTCTTCCTCACTTTTTTGTTGTCAAGCTACAGGACCAAATCCTATCTATTATAACCTGTGTGAAGTTAATGGAGAGGGTTTCATGGTTGAATTATGTGAATGAAATGTGCTACTAGGTAAAGCAAAAACAGAATTTATGATCTGCTTAGAATACCTCCTTCGATTTTTATTCTGTACCTATTCCCTTCCTGTTCAACATCTTTACCTTATCCTGACCTACATTTACCCAAGTATGATAGAATTGATTTCTTGACACGAGAGAAAAATTGCTTGAAAAAAAAGCAATTATTGCACAAAGTATGTGAATTTGAGAAATACCTGTTGATTGGCTAGGTGAAACTTGAAATGTCTTAACATCACAAAGAGATGCTGTGAATACTGTCTTGCTCTCTAAAAACAAAAAAATGTTTGTCTTTCTTGGTGAAATTTTGTTTCAGTCATATAAGGGAGTTTTGCAGTGTCTCTCTCACTCTTCCTCTCTCCCTACCTGTTTCTTTCCCTCTCTCCCCCTGCCCCCCCCCTCCCCCCCCCACTTCTTTCTTGGCTCTCTTTGTCTTATTTCTCCCTTTCTTTTCCTGTTGGCATAAATGACAAAATTGCTCATGTTAGTTGAATCCTTTGTATGTTTGCTTGAATTAAATACATTTTAGTAGAATATTGACTGAATCGATGTTGAAAGTTATAGGAGAACAGTATTTTAAAGGGATCATACTGGCTAATTCTGGAAGAGTCAGCAAGCTTTTCATGCAAAGGCTTTAAACACATAGAACAAAACTTTTTAAAGTTAATTTTTCACTTATTACTTTTCAGAAAGAAAATACTTCTTTCTGTTTATGCTGTTCATTTTATGCTAGGTTTCTGGCATTAATCTTTGGTAAATGATGGTGGGTATCTTGTACCTCCTTAATTCAGTGATGAACCAAACAGAATAGATAGCAATTTGTAAATAAGGTAATTTTTCAACAAAAGCTGAGAGTGAAGGAAAGTACGCAGACTTATAGATAGCTCCAAAGATACAGAAAAATTAAAAGTAAGACTGTCACAGTGATATGAATAACAGAAGAAACAAGACTGAGTTTCAGGAATAGGCTGGATGCACTGAAATGTTGGCAGAATGTGGTTCTTCACTTGGCAAAGAACGTATTACAGTTTTCATAAAATATATATTAAAGTCACTTCCAAGTTACAGTTGTGCTTAATGTCTCAAATGAAAAAGCGAAAGTCTGGTCCTTGTGGATATCTCAGACTCCACGCCAACATTCTTGATACGAATCTTTTACACCAAGGACAAATCCTTGTCAGATATTTCAGGAAATGAATGATTTGCCAAAACAGAACCAAGCAGAAACCATTCTCAAAACTGCAGCCATATGCAAATGCTTAAGTATACCATACCTGTGAAAGAATGAGAATATACTATGAATAACAATTTTTTTTTAAGTCCTATTCAAGAAACTGAAGTAAGGAAATTTCACTGTTCTTAGGTCTGTAAATATAGATACTTCTCTAAGTAGAATCACAGAATGGTTGGAAGCAACATCTAGAAGTGATCTTGTCCAAGCTCCTGCTCAAGCCTTCATGGAGCAGAAGCTCAACATGAGCTGTTAGTTATCTTGAAGCTCAGAAAGCTAAATTGATTCTGAACTGCATCAAAATAAGCACAGACAGACAGTCAACAGAGGTGATTCTCCTCCTCCTACTCTGCTCTTGTAAGACTCCACGTGGAGTACTGTATCCAGTTCTGGAGTCCCCAGGATAGGAGCTCCTGGAATGTGCCTACAGGAGAGCCGCTAAAATGATCAGATGGCTGGAGCAGCTCCTCTGTGAAGGAGGAGCTGAGGCTGAGGAAGTTGGGGTTTGTTCAGTCTGGAGAAAAGGAAGCTCTGAGGTGACCTTATAGCAACCTTCCAATATCTGAAGGGGGCCTATGAGAAAGCTGGGCTAGGGCTTTTTACACCAGTGTGTAGTGAGAGGGCACTCAAGGGGGAATTATTTCAAACTTGAAGAGGGAAAATTTAGGCTAAATATTAAGAATAAATTCCTTAATTTGAGGGTGGTGAGACACTGGCACAAGTTGCCCAAGGAAGCTATAGCTGTCCCCTCCCTGGAAGTGTTGAAGGTGCGCTTGGATGGGGCCTTGAGCAGCCTGGTCTAGTAGAAGGTATCCCTGCCCATGCAGAGAGGTTTGAACAAGATGATATTCCAGGTCCCTTCCAGCCCTAGCCATTCTCTGGTGCTATGATTCTATGATTCAAGTACAATAACCTAGAATCTGTTGCCCAGGGATGCACCTGGAGCACTTTTGGATATCTCCAAGGACCCTGACTCCACAACCTCCATAGGCAATTGATTCCAGTGCTCAGTCACCCCTGTATTAAAACAGTGTTTTCTAACGTTCAAGAGAAACTTCCTGTGTTTACTTGCCTTAGTTAGATTATTAATTAGACTCTACTAAAGAGCACAACAACACTTCCAAATTTATGTTGCTACCTAACTTCCTTTTGAAGCTTGATGGGGTGTCAGACACATTCAGGTTGCTTAAATATTTCATTGATCTGACACAAACATATGAAGGAGGATCCTTCATTTTTCTCTAAGAAAAGATTTATACCAATAGGCTTTATTAAAGCTATGTAGAATTTGCTGAAGTATTTATCTCTTCATCAAGTTTCAGTAAGTTCAATGAAATGTTCTTGAGCTGTGTTCTTTTAACTATCTAGCATCACGTCTCACAAATTCTTCCTTCATACCTCTAGAAATGGAATTTTCTCCCTAATTGAAGTCAATTTCAGTCTTCCACAGTTTAAGATTCGTTAATTATTTCAACAGTCTCTTTGAGTAGCATTTGACATGCACATACAAGTCACCTGTTCCTGTTGATCTAGTGTGAATATCAAACTTAGTCTTTCAAAAGCTTTTTTTTTATTATTATTTTAATTTTTTTGTTTGTTTCTTCTTTCTAATATCTGTTGAAAATGTGAAAATCTCTAAGCCTGTAAATGGGTTTGGCTTCTCAAAAGTCTCTTCTGAAGAGTGTCTAATGACATTTACAACTAAGCACTGCCATTGGCTTAAAGAAGAGAGGAACTGAGCCAATGCAGCATACTTAACACACTTCATCAGCTCAGTAATTCAGCTGCTTCCCTGTCATGTGTTAAGCATTTCCATCCCTTGATTTGGTGCTTTTTAAGTGCCAAACACATATTTCTATTTTTTTCATGGAATAAAGGAGATAGGATATAGAATTTTCAATAGGAAAAAAATGTTTTCCCACCTCCCCTCCTTTTAAAAAAAAGCATCATTTTTCTAAAGAAGAATACCCTCCCCCCATTTTCCCTCTTATTCAGCAACTGTGGAACATAATGGAAGTACAGTGTGACTCTATTTGCACCAGATGAGAGTATGAGGCAATCAGAATACAGCATTAACTTATCTAGTTTGCATTGTAAAATTAGTGTGGGGGAGCGGAGTCAGATCTTTTTCACTTGTTTCAGTGTGAACTGAAAAGAATCTGCAGAAAGTATACAGTTTTGGGGGAAAAGGCTGTCAAAAATGCACAATGACTCACAATTTATATTTTATGTAAATAGACAAGGAATGACAGAAACAAAACATTCATTGCTTATTAACAGAATAAAATATTTCCTATCATTGCTAATGCTCATCATATATGTCATATAATAGGTGTTCACTCTAGTCCTGACAATTTTTTTCCTCTATTATACACTTCTCTCACTCTCCTAGTATATCATAAAATAGTCTCCAGCTTGTTCTACCCTGAATTTTTACAGTCTGCTGCTTGTTGTGTTAAAGTGAGTAAAGAGTGGTTATCAATGGCACAGAGCCCGGATGGAGAACTGTGACTAGTAGAGTCCCCCAAGGATCAGTGCTGGGTCCAGTCCTGTTCAATATCTTTATCAATGACCTCAATGATGGGACAGAGTGTCTCCTCAGCAAGTTTGCTGATGACACAAAGCTGGGAGGACTGGCTGACACCCTTCCCTTCCCTTCCCTTCCCTTCCCTTCCCTTCCCTTCCCTTCCCTTCCCTTCCCTTCCCTTCCCTTCCCTTCCCTTCCCTTCCCTTCCCTTCCCTTCCCTTCCCTTCCCTTCCCTTCCCTTCCCTTCCCTTCCCTTCCCTTCCCTTCCCTTCCCTTCCCTTCCCTTCCCTTCCCTTCCCTTCCCTTCCCTTCCCTTCCCTTCCCTTCCCTTCCCTTCCCTTCTCCTTTCTGATCCAGTATTTATATGTTTTCATTATGTATATTTTCTCCCAATCCTGGTGATAGTGCATCATCCTTTCATGTTATCTTGCATATTCTGTTTTTAACTTCAGAATGTACAGTTTGTCCCCTTCAAGACAAACTGGTGATTGCAGAAGGAAGCTAATCTTACCCGTAATGTATCTAGAATTATAATTAAACATTCCTTTTGCAGTTTGCGTCTCTTTAACAGACTTGAAAAGATGAAATTAATGCCATGAATTGTATTAATAGATTTTTTTTCATTTTTCTCCTGTACTTAATTCATTTAAAGAGCAAGTAAAAAGGTTTTTATTTTGGAAAATTGTTGTGTTTAAAGATAAAGCCTTGTCCTACAGCTTGGGCAATACTGAAGGTTTTGAGTTTTATGTGGGTAATAATTTGCAGTGACCAGGATAATAGATACACACAGGCAAACAAATAGAAAAAAACCCACAGCTAAATAATGGAGGTTTGCATGACCTTCAGGTGAAGTACTGTTGAGAATAGCAGATATGCATTTTAATAAAGTAAAGTCTCTTGGGATGCCCTATCCAGCTGTGGTGAAGCAAATAACTGACAGAGGCAATATGTGCAAGCTTTCTCTTCTGTTTGCTGTTATACACATTGCAGTAGGTTGGCTCATTAACATTTTGTTTAAAAAGAAAATTACAAAGTGATACTAACTGGGGTTAGAGGGCAAAAAGTGTACAGAGGCTGAAGTGTGAGAGTGAGAAAATGATTAAATTAAAAAGGGATTTTGGAATAATTCTTTGGCAATATTTTTCCAGAGCTGTTAAAATGCTGTGAAGGTGTTGTGAAAATATTAACACATGCAGGATGCTGGAGAAGTTATAGTAGATCTCAAAAAAAAGCCCTTTTCTGTAGTATTGCATTCTAGTGAAGCAAAGAATTGCTTTCCTGCTCAGCTGAAATTTCCACCTGCTCTTGGAGAGAGCAGCTCAGTACTGCCTTCCTCTTAGCTTCACTAGAAAGATTCATGTTGCAGTTGAACCTACTAGAGACTCTATATGGAACCAAAAATTACATCCACCTTGTTCATCTGATGCTCTTTTTCCATTTTTTTTACTGCAGCTAATGTCTGGTTTTGCCCTCTTTCCCTAGCATTTTAGCTGCAAAACATTTTTAACAATGCCTCAGGGCTGATACAACAAATCCAGGTATCTTCCTCTGAGTTGAGACTCTCCACAGATGATGTAGGGAGCTCACTGAAGCAAGAGTTCACTGTACTTCCAGTTCATAACACTGGCCAGCTTTGGGTTTGGTCTCCATCCAGTTGTAGCTATGCATTCACACACTCCAGCTTGTGTTCAGAGAACTGGACATACAGTTCCTAAGCTTAGGTGAGGAAGTGCTGAAATGAGAAAAACTTGTTATATTAAATATCACATCTATATGTATCTATAAACTTTTATTTATTTATTTATTTAAATATAAAATAAATGTTATATCTTATATGTTATATAAATAGCCATATACTTTATATTATTTATATATTTCCTATATTATATTTATCTTATAATATATATACATATATATAATATATATAATACATATACATATACATATACACACATATATATGTGTATATATACATATTTATATATGTATATACACATATATATAATAATTAGCCTAATTAATATAGGCTAAACCTGGTAAATCTCTCCTTGAATTAAATTGTGGGAATGGTAACTGTGAATATGTATTTGCAATTTCTATAGCCTTAACCTGTGTTTTGATAAATAATAATCAAAAAAAAAAAAAAAAAAAAGGGAAATTCAAGAGTCTTGTTTGTCTACAGTATTACCAGAGCTCTAGAAGCTCTGCCAGTCTTTCCTGTACTTCACAAATACCTCCAGAATTTGATAAATGTTTGGTTTGTTTTTTTTTTCTTTTCTCATACTGACAAGATGAAACTAATGTCAGAGTGATGATAAGTATAGGAAGCCTGGATACTATTAAAGACTTTTTGCAGCCTTACTGGACAATGTTTGCTTGGAAAACTCCAGCTGAACTGGTTTGGTTTGGTTTAATTTAATTTCCAGTGTTAAAGGGTTCTTTGCTTCTTCAAAAAACTCACTGATATTTTTCAATAAAATCTGACAGATATATACACCTTTCAAAGATAAGCAAGTTTTTATGTGCAAATATGTGGCAAAATTATGAGAGGAGAACTTGCAAGAGCCCTGCAGGCCCTCCAACACTTTGAAGTGAAGCTGCAAACAGTATTGTGGCTTCACACCGTTTAAAGACACGAAATCCCTTGAGGTTTTTAAGGCCAGGCTGGACAGGGCTCTAAGCAACATGATCTTGTGGGAGGTGTTTCTGTCCATGGCAGAGGGGGTGGAACTAGATGATCTTAAAGGTCCCTTCCAACCCTGAAAATTCTATGATTCCCCTCCCTCAGCAAAAAAAATCACACAAATGAGAAGGTCCAAAATGAGATAAAACTTCAGTCAGAGCCAATAACTGATTATGAGACATCAGACTGCCAAAAGAGTGCTTATGTGTATTTTGGCCCTACTGGAACAGCTTGTGGAGAACAAGAATAGGCCAAAATTCATCATTTTGTACACCTGAAAAAAAATCCAAACCAACAAACCAGAAAAACCAACAAGTCCAGGCTTGAGTTTCTAGGAGGAATGGTTGAGGCAACTAGTGCAGGTCTAACTCAATGTGTACAAATTGTTACAGTTCACCCTATATGAAAAAACAAGATTGATAGACTGAGGCTTTAACTTTAACCTGCCCACCACAAGCAAAAGAAACACTGACACATGGTTTTTTTCTGGGCACAAATGCTCTTTAGGCATACTCTAACACATTTTATGAAATATATTCTTGTTTACTTTATTTCTGGTTTAAAATATATTGTAACAATGCATTAGTTTATTATTTTGAAACACTCCTCCTCTGAAATACTCCTATTTTTATTTTTAAAAAGTGCAAATCTAGTCCAAGTCACTCTACAATGAGCAGTGACATCTTTAACTAGATCAGGCTGTTCAGATCCCTATCCAAACTTACTTTAATTGTTTCCAAATAAGGCACTACCATGTCTCTGGACACCTTTCACCACATTCATTTTAAAGCAGCATTTAAAATGCATAATATCCCTGGACTAAGAAAGGTGTGAGTAAAAGAGGTGGGAAGACTTAAGAGTGTGATTTAGAGATTTCCAAAGGTATGCGTTGTGACTGGAAATGATGATGTGTTAGGTTACTTGATTCAAAAATAATTGTTAAAATTTTGATGTTTTGGTATGGATTCTACATAGGATTTACATGGGTTGTCATGACCTTATTTTTTGAGTTATTTTAATATTGCTTAACTTCTGGAGCAACAGGCAATAACCCAGAAAGTTCTGTCATCTAAGCCTGCATATCACTAGCAGGACAATTTCATCCAAACACTTCAAATACCTTGTCTAGTGAATGACTACAAAGAAGCACAAGTCAACCATGAGATCAGTCTGGTTTTGTTTTATATTGTTTTCTTCCCATAAATCATGGTTTTGTCTACACATTGGGAAAAAAAATTAGCACAAAACACCAATAAAGGACTGCGATATTTTGACCTCATGTCAGTGAACTGAAGCAGATAATTGACTTTTGTAGTAACTTAAAACTGCTACACTAATGTGGAAAAAGGGATTTCTTTTCAAATATTATGACAACTTTGTCAGGTCTGTTCTTCTGATCACTTATTTATGCTATATTCCTCAGGCAATAAATATGAATGTTGTTTTAAACCATACTAAGAAAATCAATCCTTACGATTTTTTTCAAGTGTTGCCTCCCAGGACCTGTTCAAGAAGTTAAAAGATTTTTCTAAGACCTTCCTTTCTGATGTGATAAACTAGAGAGATTAAGGATTAACCAAGTCACTCAAGGCAAAATTCTGCAAGTGATTTCAGTTTTATGTGTCCAGAAATGTTTGATACACCATTTGACCTCAAGCATATTAAATTGCCGGCATCATGAAAAGACTTCCAAACCTCACTCGTCTATAAAATTAAACTGTACCACTTGTTACTTACAGGTTTCTTTCTTTCCTGAAGAGCTTGCTATGGTTTTTGTTTTTCTGAAAATAGATTGGATGAGGCTTTGAGAAACCCGACCTAGGGAGGTGTCCTCACCCATCGCTGGGAGCCTGGAACTCTTTAAGGTCCCTTCCAACCCAACCATTCCATGATACTATATTTCTGTTCTACTGAATGTTATTTATAATTAATTTGACTGGTTTTGAAAATGTTTTTATTCCATTCTACAAGGATGTGAATTGAGACCCTCAAAGACCTACTGATGGCTGTTCTGCTTGTGGTGCTGATTGTAATGTCATGGTAGCCTGAACATTTCTCTGGTGACCTGACTAGCTGGCAATTCTCGTAACCTCTGATCCTTTCCCTAAGACAAGGTGTGGATGCTACCATGATACAGAGCACTTATATAAGCCCTTCTAGAAGTCAGGACATTCGTTGAGATGATCTGGAAAACTTGTCTAGATTTGGCAAGAATTTCCTTGTGTTTTTCTGCAGAGCAATGCAAGGACGTCAAATGTCAGTCTCCTAAAAGATAATGTTAAGAAGAACTTTGCATGAATTTCCTCTGACATTTTTCTGCCCCATTTCTTAAATTCTATAGTTTTACAAAGAAAAGAATGATCCCTAAGAACTAGGTAAAATTTATAATTATGTTCATGAGGAATTTAGAGCTCAGACTGTATATTCACCATTTTAAAAAACAGAAACTATCGGGTAGATGCTATTTTCCTTTGTGAGGAATATATTCCCATGTGAAAATATTGTTCTTACTAGATTATTACAGAGGAGCAAATTCTTTGCACTCTATGAGTTAACACAGTTCCATTTTCTTCCTGTGACCGTATACTTCAGAGTATGGAATATAAAAACAACATGAAAATTGAATGCCTTCTCAGTGGTGCCAAGATCCAAATCTTCAGTGTTTTGGAATTTATGTCCAATTCCTATGAATAGGAATTTATGTCCTTTTCTTTAGTGTCACAGGGCTGATGGGTTGGAATTGGTGCTGGTAGTGTGACTCTGTTAATGACCCCTATGATTTTTTTGTCTTGTTTAATCAAGAAGTTCCTGTACAGTATTTTTGAGCTCTACTACCTTTCTGCAATTCAAATCAATCAAATGCCGACTGGTCCTTGTGTTAAACAAATCAAATTCTAGATTTACATAGATTTGCTAAGTTATTCTGCAATGGGGAAAAAAAAAAAATTACTGAATTTGACTGAAAACAAATAGTTTTGTTACCCTCCTAGATAAAACTTATAGGGTACATAAACTGATTTCTGGTTAATGTTTCATACATAAAAATATCACTCTCTATAGAATCACATAGACATCTTTCAATTATTTAGAGTTTTGATTTGGGTTTGGTTTTTTTTTAATATTATTGGAGAATATACTTTAAAATCTACTCTGTACATTTTAGCCACTGCTAAATAGAAGTTGCTTTATCATGATGTGGATGAGTGAGGATTTTCAACTTCGCTTTTCAGACTTCCTTCTTTTTGGTCTGTAAGCAAAAATCCAGAGTCTGGAAAAAAAATTATAGGAAGTGTAATTATCTGAGTTTATTCAGGTTGTTTTGTACTATACAGTATGAAATCCTTTCAAATACATTTTCACTGAATCTATAATTCAAACTGTTTGCATGCAGGTTGTTTTTTTGTTTGTTTTTTTAACACCACTGTTACTGCTATAATAGCTAGAGTAAAATCCTTAAGACAGACCTTTTAGAAGTAAAATATATTTTCAATTACATGTTTTGGTATCTTGTAAGTATTTTTCAAAGAAAAACTCACAAAATGTGGTCTCAATAAACTATCTTTTTTTGGTGCACTATCCTAACAATCCTTTTTTTAGACTAACAAGGAGGAGGTAATAAAGAGGTATAGAAAGGAAGTTGGAGTTACTTATTTTGTGACTGCAAATGGTTCTGAATAACTGTACCAGCCATGAGTAATGGAAAAACAATGCATATGTGGTCTAAATCTTCACTCCATATAAACTTCACTAAGGGTAAGTGATGTTATTAGCTAACCTGCAGTTATATAGTTCCATCAAGGGTCCAATACTCCAAGAAGCTCATAATAAACTAAATCCTTTAAGGTGGCTTAGAGCCCAAAATAGTGCGTCTTAAGCCTTCATGAAGCCAAAGGGATTACTGCATGCATAAAAACATTATCATCTCTTTTGTTTAATTCAAATATGTTATTTATGTAGCATGAATTTAATTAATGAACTCACTGACTTTGACTCAACGTGTGTTTAAACTATCTGCTTACTCACTAAAGGTCTATTAATAGACAGTATGTGAATTAACAGTTAGACATTCACAGAGAAGGAGCAGGGGTTGAAATATTATTTATTAGCGACTCTGTCGCTATTTGATTACAGTGGGTTTGTTGTTTTTTTTTTTTTTTTTTTTTGGTTTTTTTTTTTGTGGTGCTCCTAATTCTAGAAACAAGTTAAATTATAATTTTGTTAATCTTTAAGAGATGTAAGCAAGCTAAACTTCTTCACTCTTCTGCTTCTTGGTCATTTACTGGTCCTTTATTGGTCCTTCCCATCTGTCTAAGATGAATTCACTGGTATAAAAGGGAAATTACTTTTTTTTCTCTAGTGGGCATGGTGATATATTTTTATTATTTTATTTTATTATATTATATTATTTTTAATTTATTTATTTATTATTTTGGGTGGAGATGCTGATGGTTGAATATGCGGATTTTAGCGATCTTTTCCAACTCTGGCAGTCTCTAATTCTGTGAAAGTTTCCAGTTCAGAACAAGAAAGAGAGAAAAAAAACATCTCTCAAACTACTGTTTTCACACTCTCAGGTTCTTTCAGGCTGTTTTGGTAATACAGCGTCTCTGTTTATCACTGTACATCAAATTAAGTTGTATGCGCTTAGAAATAAGTAGCAAAGTTAATCCATGTAGTTTGCTTTGGAACAGATTGGACCATTAATGAGATACCTGGTTTGACACATACATGGAATGGCATGGGGAAATGGAAGGATACCTATTTCATACCTTGTAGAATTTGTGCCTCTTTAAAGAGGTATTAAGCTGAGAACAAGTAATGGAATGGTGTGTTTTCTTTTACCAAAAATATTTAACATTTTTTATAAGAAAACCAAAAATATTTATCATTTTTTATATTAGGTGCAGTAGCATGAATGATTGGTCAATTCTTGTTCAGTAAATATGCCAAAATACATAGTCTGGGATAGTCAGCTACCAATTTTGAAAAAAATGTTTATTTGGAAATGACATTTTATTACTCTTCCCACACACATACATGTCCCCCAAGGAAATTTCATTTGGATTTTAGGTGGAATGTGAAATTTTTGAATCTACTTCATGAGCTCCTTTAAATTCCAGGAAGCATATTTAATACTTGGATACCAGAGAATTTAATTTTAAGAGTCGTTTAGGCTCTGTAGCACTTTATTACTGCTGTGAGGACTACTTTTGGCCTGTCTAAAGACAACCTTACTACTGGAATTCCTCAAGTGCAAGAAACAACAATAAAAATAAATGCTAACTATTGATGATGTGTCCTTTTTAAGCTTTCAGAATTTTTTGGTCAAGCAGAATAAAATTACTGACAGATATCTGAGGTCATTTAAAGTACCAAAATACCAGAACTAGTAGTGTGCATTTGGGTAAGTATCCCCAGTGTATTGATAATAATGCCACAGTTTGAATGACAGATAATTTAAGTAATTTTCATACTAGCAGCACCATTCAGGCTCCAGTTATCCAGCACATACCCTTAAAATTCTTGGGGGGATAAGGTGGTCAACTTTGCAAGTATAAACCTGTTCTCATCTGAAATAAAAAATATTTCAGTTCAACCAGTTATGTAATCTGGGGCTACAGTGTTTTATTACCTAATTAACAAAATGTGTTCTTCTATGTCAAAGTCATGGACACAGCCTTTTCTCTCTTCTGATGTTACCTGGGAAACAGCTGTGCTGGTTGGGTGTCAAGGTCCTTCTATATTTATGATAATTCGTTTACCAGAACCTTTGAAATTATGAGACATTCCCCAAGCTCTCCTGGTAGGAATATGAAACACTCTGAGCACATTTTATACTGTCTTAAATATTGTGCACTGACATTTGTGTAAATGAGCACTAAGTATTCCCAAACTGTAACGACAGTTTCACATAAATTTTTCATAGACATAAAAAGCTATCCAGTGGGCAAGGCTTTGGCTGCTAAAAGATAGCTTATGTTTGGTTTCAAGGATGTGTTGGACTCTACTGTTTACTGTGAAATATGCTATTCACTCTCCTCAATGCCGATGTGGAAGTGCCTGCATTACTAATGTGTGATCTGACACTTTGGAGATTCAAATAATTAGTGAGAGCAATCTGCTTGTCCATGGCAGGCAAAACCTCAAACCTCACCCTGACAATTACAGGGGGATTCTCTCTGCTGATTCCCACCATTTGATTCCACAAATCTGTCTGACCCCTAGTAGCACAAAATGCCTGCTGATGTTTAGCCATTAGCACAAAGCCAATCACCCCACCTCAGCTTGGAGGAAGACACTGTGGACAGCTGGATTTGCAACACAGTGAGCATTTAAATTGGTATTGAGTTCACAGAGGCTACAGCTATGAATTAGACTGAGTATGATGGTATACATCATCTGTAGGCCTTTGCTTGTGCCTACCAGAGAAGTTGTTCTCCAGGGATAGTAGGATTTCCTTGGGTGATTCCCTCCTGGGAGTCTTTCCTGAGATTCTCCTTCTTTAAGAAGTTCCAGTCCTCTTGTCAGTGTGAGCAGCCATTCACCTCTACCAATGAACAGCTGTAGGCTGGTTTTGTTTTGCTGTGTTCAGTTTTTCAGCCTAACCCAGGTGAGCTTGATCTCTCAGAATTTAAAAGGCCAGGGAAAAGTCATCTGAATGTCTTAGGTGGTTTGGTCCAAAATTACCAATGTTAATTTACTTAAACTAGTACAGCTCTAACTAGAGGTGGAGGTACCAAAGGTAGATTAATTAAAATGGTTGCTTCAAACAAGCAGAACTTCTTCCAGGGGAGATACACCTGAAGACATTTGAACCAATCTGAGTGAGTTAAAGTATGAATATGACTGCTTTATTTAATAGAATAAACACTTGCAACTTGTGTTTTGTTCTCACAAAGCATTCATGATATGCTTAGTCTGAAGCACTTGAGTAATCCTGATGCAATCAATTACTTACATTTAAATTTGTTTAAGCTTTCATCTAGCTTTTTTCAAAGAATAAACAGGAAAGTATAATCATAGATGCAAGACATGCTTCAGTTTGTGTAATCCTAAATCTCATAATGTTATGCCCAAAAGATTTAATTAGATTCTACAAAAAAGGATTATTTAGAAAAAAAAAATAAGCAACCAACAAGTACATATTATTACTCAGGTGCTACAGAGGATTTTTTTATTTACCTGCAAAGCCCTCAATTACAGAAAATGAGGGAAATATTATTTCTTAATAAAATTTAACTATAAGAACTGAGATTGGATTATTGTTATTAAGTCCAGAAGATCTCCAATACTTTTCTTTCCTGAAGTTTTCGGTATACAATGTTTCCTCTTCCTGTGACTGTATGCTTCTGAAGAAAGTGAGGAATTAAGAGCAGAGCAGCCTTTAGTAAACTAAATGCTTAGCACTGATGTTTCCTTAGCATTGTTGTTTGCTTTTAAGCTTGCGCTTTTTTTTTTTTTTTCCTTTCTTTTATTTTTTTTTTTTTCTTTCAGGACAGAGCTGTTGAATGACTATTCAGGGTGAAATTGAAGTCTGTGGCTTTTTTTAATAGTATTGGGACCTGGAGACCAATGGCCTTTTTTCCAGCAGGTAGAGATCAGTTATAATGCATTCATAGTAAAAGAGTTTGAAATAATTTATCTACATTAGAAAATATATTTCACTGTATTTATACATATATTCACATTCATAGTCACATGTGCAGAATTCAAAATACTTCACCTTTCCTCTATATAAGCAGTCAAATATAACAATATTCCTATTTTTTTAATGAATTCTAGAGAAGTCAGTGTTCACCTTGTAATATTATTATCATCAGGAATAAAATCTCTCAGTGAAATGCTGTGCTGTGTGTCACAATGGAAGATTTGCATAATAATTAAAAATTCTAAACTCCAATGGCACTGCCAGTTACCTGTCACCCTCTTTGCCAAGTAAAAGCCAAAACTTTTTTTGACTCCTATTTCTCAGGATTTCTGTGCCTACAGATGGGCCTTAGTTAAGCAGAAATGCCATATAAACTTTACATGTCATTTGTCAGGTAACCACGTCTTGACCTTAGAAAGGGAGTTCCAGTGATCTACAGTCTAATGAGCCCTTCTGTTATCTCACCTTTTTGCTTCACTAGCTCCCCTGCTCCAAGACTGATGGTGCACGTCTGCACATGCTAACCAAAAGTAAAAAAACAGTGACCTTACCTTTCTGCTTTAGTCTACTGCTATTAAAGGAGAGCTAAGAACCCAAGGACTCATTAATGATTTTGGAACTGCAAAGCTCATTACTTAAGCGTCAATTTGTAAAATCTAGCACAGTCTAGAGACTCTGTGAACTGTGGTGCTAATTATGTGATGAAAAAGCTCTAGATTTAAATAGAGTGTGAATTTGGCCTTAAGCCAGCTGTGAAAGGGAAAAGCCCACCAGCCTATTAATAAAGGACATGGTAACAGTGTTAAAATGTATCTCCATTGTCTGACTGTCCCTGTATTTGTAATACGCTTATGAATCCCTTGTTTTGAAGATGCTGATATTTGCTGGAGTAGTTAATTTGAAATCTGCACTTGAATAAGTAGCTCATATCTGTCCCTTGTTGCAGTATACATTTATAATTAAGTTTATGGGTCCTGAAATGGGATTCACTGCAAATGAAAGGTGGCAGGTCTGCCAATGGCAGAGTTTTGTTAATTAAATATATTTTCCTTAAAGAAAGCAAGGTTTACCAGGATACTGTAAATGTCATCTATGCGATTAAGCTACATAAAGGTGCACATATCACTTCTTCAGGTTGTCTGTGATGCATTTCCAAAGAATTGATGTTCATATTCCAGTTTCAGAAGCAGTGTTTTTAACATATTTTTCCCTTTTCTTCCTGTCCCTCCCTGACCTCCGAAAGTACATCTGTTGCAGAATTTTCTGTGAGAGACTTAGCTCATTTCAAAGTGGTAATTTTTGCTACCAGACTCACATAAGGATACAGCAGTCTAACTGTAATATTAAATGTTCAGAGTATAAACCAGCTAATTTATTTGGAGAGATGACAGCTTTCCCATGGAACAACACATGTTGGTGTCTTTAGTGTAAATTGTCTGGGGTTTTTCTTAGTTTTTCAGGGTTGTTGTTTTTTTTTCTCCTCTTCTTTTAGAGTTAATTAACAGTGTATATTGCCAATTCTTCTTCACTTTGTCTTACTATAATTACAGTGTCATGGCAAGTGCAAGGGTTAGCTGGAGGATCCATGACCTCATGTGCTGTGATGGACACTAGCATATATTCTATTTATCAGGAAAAGTATGCAGCGCTGCTCTCTTGCTGGTAGTTAGTTATTCTTGCTGTACTGTGTTTTGAAAATAGTTATGACATCACAGAAAAATCTTCAACTGTATCTTTTTTAGCACTCTACAGTCTACTAACATTTTCTCAATAGAGGTACTATATATATTTAGTAAAGAAAACATCCATTCCCTGTTCACAGTCAAATGATACACAATAAGAGTGTATTTGCCAAATAGGGGAAACTATACTGCTGAAAGACAAGAGAAGTATCTTTAAGTATCTGGATTTTCAGCTGTGCTCAGCCAAAACCATGACAAGATTACCATAAATTTGAAAAATGACAAACAAGGATAAGCAGGAGAAACTCATGAATTGGTCCAAATGTCTGTCAAAAGACCATCAAGTTTGAGAAGCAATCAGATCACATGCACATGCATTCATATTTATTAAAGCCTTAAGAAGACCCTTGTAATGAATGCTTAGTTGTTTGTTTATGAATTAAACTATAGGAAGATGACTGCATGGGTAAATATTGTAGGGTTGTCAAATGAGGCAGAAAAAAAAAGTTTTATTAGGATTAAGGTTACAACAGACTTTGCATTTCACCTGCCTTAAGATTAATTTTTTTTTTTTCAGTTTTCATTGTTCCTGGGTACGACTAAATAATTCCTTCTACATCCCTAGCCACATGAAGAAAAATATTATAGACTATTTTTCCTCTAAAAATATGTTTTAGTAAAAAAAAAAAACAGTAAAATGAAAGCATTTTCAATCTTTCATCGAAACTCTATTAAAGAATCATATGAAAATGTATTTTATGTTGATGTGAAAACCTAAAACGTCATCCAGCTATGTCCACAGTGATTTTCTTCTGCTTTCTTTATAACAAAATCAGTCTGATTAGGACTTTGCACTGTAATTCAGGGCTAGTTTGGCAACTGCTGCCCACAGATATTTCTATATTTTCACAAATATTTTCTGTTTCTGTATCTATAACATGGTAGGATCTAACATGGTAGGTAAGTCTACCTTGCCTTATTTTGACACAACACTTTCTGTCAATCCAGTTTGAATGTTTTCCTTCCAATCACTATTGCAGCTCTAATCTGATGGCATAAAATCAGGTAAAGTGTTACTGAAGTCCTAGCCCTGAATGAAGAGACAAGAAGGTGAGGGTGGTAAAGGAGTTTTATGTGTCTGAAAGTGGAATGAACAGTCATAGAACTCAAGAATCCTCTTGCTGTAGAGATCATAAAAGTCAGTAGGCATCTGGATCAGATCCCTGTATGAACACTATGATTTGATTTCAAGCATACTTTTCTCCTGCTTAATCTAACAGACTTAGTTAAATGAGTAAAATGTCTGATGCTGTTATTTGTCTTGAACGGAAGTGACCAGTCATGGAGGTCCTCCTAAATTAAATAGCTACACTATTTTTCTGTTTTCAATCTCACTACAGGGGAGGACCAGAATTAACTCATGGGATGCAGTCTGGTTTCCAAATACCACGTCTCTAGAGGTCTACCAGATCACACTTGGCTGACTCAAAAGCTATGTTGCCTAATTCTGAAAGGGAATTACTTTATATATATATTTGAGTGAACTTTCTGGTGGTTGCCACTGATATGCATTTCACAGATGCAACAAAGAAGCTTGTAAAAGAATGAATTAACTAGGGATCTCTAAAAAACCAAAAAAACATTAGCTCTAATGTCCCAGACACAGAGAGGTTGTACGTCTCTCCTTGCTTGGTGCAGGTGCATGGATATAATTTATAAATCTGTTACACATCTGTTCTGGAGAAGCTCCCAGGCAGCACAGATATGTGCAAAATAATCTGCACCCAACGTGGCAAGCCATTCTTTAGTTGGTGCTGGGCTCTTTTTTCTGGCACCTGGAGCTGCCATCTAGTAGGAGTAAGGCTGAGAGAACTAATGTTTTAGTCACCATAGTTAGTCTATACCATGGCATCCTTTGCTCATGGTTAGCTTTGAACCCTGAACAACCTGAGATGCTTTCAGTGATGGACAAAGTACTTTTGTACTAAGGGGCAGTAAATCAGTCAGTTCAAAGACAGGGATGCAGCATGTGTTGTTCTGCGATCTGAATATCCCACTTAACATTTTAAAACTGCATGGCAAATATCACAATTACTGTTATATCTGTGGAGCACAACTACCTTTGGAAGACTGAAAATAATTGATAGTTGCTTAAAAAATAAAGTTTTGCAGCTTAGTAAATAAATGTTTAATGTCACTCAGAGTAACCAATAATGCACATAGGAAGGAGGCAGAAGGGTGGTGGTGGTGTTGTGTGAGGGCACAAGGTCTATGAACAAAAGACTAAATACAGTAAAACAAGAAAGCATTTTAAATGTTGTATTTCAAATATTGTTCCAAATATATTTGATACTCCAGATAACCTTTGGATCCCTTTGTTCCTGGACAGCCTTTCTGAGAAACATCAGAAAAGCCTAACTTTAAAAATTATGTTTCTCTTTTCTGTTTGTGTGTGTATTGGTATTGTCTGAGACCAGGTGCTTGTAGGAAGGTAGTGGCTGTAATTTTTCTTATGGAAATCTTTTCAAAGTTGGCAGCCCTGTGTGACCTCTTGAGGTAAAGAAGGGATGCCCGCCTCACTTAGCATCTTTTTTCTCTTCAGGAATTTTGTGAATCTGCAAGAGAGATACATGGTCTGTACCAAATTCCTTTCCTTCTCTTTTATTTGTAAAGTGTAAAAGTACTTTTTGGAAGGGTGTAGGGAGCAATAGGAAAAGCTAGTAAGAGCCCAGATTTATCACAGAGTAAGCTAAATTAATGATGATTTGGCCAACTAGGCACAACTGACATACCAATTAATTAGCTTGCAAATCACAATGTTTGCAGTTAAATGCCCCCTTTGGTTCTGGACAAATTTTTCCTGGGATACTTCTCATTACAGTTTTGAACCTGGCTCACACACTTCTCAGTCTGTGTCTTCCCATTATATATGCATTATATTCAAAACAGAAATGAAAAGAAAATAAAAATCTATCTACTCCTACTTTCAAGAAATATTCTGAATATAATGAAACATCACTATAGAAATTATGACACAGATGGGCAATAAGGAAGGAGAGATTAACCAGGCATTTTGTTGCCTATGTACTGAGAAATTATTGAACAAATATTGATTTTTGAGACCTAACAAAATTAAATCTTGTGAAACAAACTTGCTGAGAAAGTCCATGTCATCACTTACTGTTTTATTTATTGATGCTGCAAAGGGTTAAAGGGTGTATCAAGTGACAAAACTCATGATTTCATAAGAGTGAGTTCATTAAATTTAAAATATTGAGATAATAAAAATTTTAAATATCAAGATTTAAAATATTGAGAAAATATTAAGGAATTGACTGGAATTGCAGCTGCTAGCATTTGTGGCTGTAAATCTGCAGTATCAAAGGGAAGAGATTTTAAGTATCTATTCATATTGCTGAGAAGTTATTCAACATCAGGGGAATTACATATAGGAGAACGGGAGTTTGATACATTAGTGCTGCAGTGAACTGTTTTCTTGTTCTTGCTATAAACATTATATTTCATTAAATAAAAGAAGTTAACCTTAATTTTTCTGGCCCTCTGTTTAATTATTAACTCTTTCTTAAACACACTTACTTCTAAAGTTATGACCCAGATCCCCAGCTGAGTGAAATTGTAGCTCATCTGAATGCAGCACAGTGTTTTAATAAACCTGTGGTAACTTTTACTATTCAAGGGTCTGTAACTACAGAGGTGCAAAAGAATCCAAGACTTTTACCAAAATTATTCTATTCTCAGGAAAAATATTATTTTTGCTAGCAGATAAAAAGTATTGGCAGTGTACAAACAATCTTGTGCTATTGCTTTTGAAAGCCCTCAGCAAAAGATGATTTGCAGGTGCTAATGAAAAGGAATGCTGTTACTATATGGGAAGATGCCTGTAAATGCAGTTCCTGAGGTTTAAGGTGTTGTAATGAAATTTCCAGGATAAAATGTGATGAGAGATGTTATGACTCTCATTCATCATAGCAAACACTTTATTGCACGTCTCCAAGCTGAGGGGTATAAATGTATTCCCGTAGCATGCTGTGCTGGTATCTTGTCAGGATTCAGCAGAAAAGCTAACTCATGGGAAGAGGTGTCTCTGAAGGCCCAATTGTCCCAGTTAAAGGCTTTGTGTAGGCCATAAGAAGTTCATTTTCCAGTGGTGAGTCATATGTGATATCTGTTGGAAGGAGGGGTTTCCTAGTCATCTTGCTTTCTTTGGATCACAGTGAAAACCTGTATGGAAGCTCCAGATTGTGCTTTGGGGTTCTGTGAATCACAGCCCTCTCACTCAAGTTTCCCCTCTCCTCCCCATGCTGTAATTCTCCCCTTTACATTTCCTTCTTTTTAAACTAAATGAGAAAGCTGTCAAGGTGTTTAGACACCCATCTATTCCTGAGATTCAGAGGCTGGCCACTTTACACTTCCCAGTCTTCTGCTGGGCAGCTTGCAAACCGAGATACCCAGCTTCTTCACAAAGCATGACAATTTTTAAATGTTTGACCTTTTTGGGGATTTACATTAGGCTGATTTCCAGCTTCAGAAGAAACCTTCTGTAGAATTTCTGTCATTTTGTAGGTATTCATTTAGCGCCTTAGAAGTGCTATAACACTAATCCTTACCAAAGCTGATACAGTGAACTTTGAATGCTCCTTGAACCAACTGCATCTGCTGTGACCCTGAATAATCATTTTACCAGAGGGTAAACTGTGCCTGGAAAAGGGCCAAGCAGAATAATGAAATATTGGCCTTACTAATGTATTTTAGCCTCTTTCTGCGTTCTGACTATACAAGGGAATTTTTTTGACACCTACAATTCTTTAGCAATAGGCAGCTGTTTCTCTACTAAATCTATGTTGAAAATGGGTTTCTTTCACAAGGATGAGCTGACTGTTGTGCACCCTCTGTGCACCAGAAAGCACTATGAATACATTATAAATTCCAGTATTATAAGTGCTCATCCAGTAGATGCTCTGACATAGCAGCTGTGTCTGGAGTCAGGATGGTTTGCATGCTGAAAACAAATCTGGCCATAGCAGCATTAAAAAACAGTCAGACTCATGTCTGATTCCCAATAAGACAGATATATAGGTGGGCCGAATTAATATCAGAAATTACAGGAGCTGAACATTGCTGATACACAAATGTTCATGTGTTCCCTAAAATTCATTGCTAATGACTCTTCTGTTTCTTATCATGCATGTCAAGTTAGCTGATGTGTTGCTTTTGGTTTTTTTCTCCTTAACGCTGGACTTTTCTGAATCATGCAAATAAGAGACACTGTTTCTTTAAAGAAATATGTTAATGAAATGCTGGAAGAGTTACCATTATGAGCTTTAAATGACAGTGTGATATGAAGTATCATCCCTGAAATCTGCTATTTTAAAAGACCATTTTAAACATTTTAAACTCAGTTGCAGATTTTTGCCATGTTGTCATACTGTTGGAAGAGACTGATTTCTCAGTCATTAAAAGGGGGAATATTAAAATTACTATTAAAGCCATTACATATTTGGAAAGAAGCAGAAAACTGACATCTGCTGTAGTTATTCAAATCTTCTGCTTACAGTCACAGCACTTACATAGACTGAGATGAATTTGGGGATAGTTAACTGAATTCTCTATCTGGCTGATTAGGTAGGTCCTTGATGTTTTCAGCTGGGAATTTTCATTCTTGATTTTTAGTTTCCCATTGATTCTTTAGTGCAGCAGAAACCCAAAATGCTTCAAGTGTTAATCCTTTTACATGTCTCTGACTGCAGAATTTCCAAGCACCTCAGAACACACGAAGGCAGAGACATTATACATAAGGCAAAAACATCAATATTTTTTTCTTATCAAAAACAGGGTTCATGTTTTGGAAAGGAAAAAAAATGAAAAAAAAATGGCGTGTTACCACATGCACCTTCATATATTTTGGGTTGTTTTCAGTGATTGAGTGTCATCAGTTTTAAACAATATACATAAGAGCATGAGAAAGCTACAAATCTCTGACAGTAACAAATGTAGTATTAAAGTGAATTTCAGCTCCAAATAACTGTAGGGCTGAGTCATGCTAATATTGTTAGCCCCAAGTGTGCTGTGAACAGTGATGTCTTTGCATAACCTTTTCCCCTACTCATAGAAATTACTGAAAATTTGCATTTGTGCAAAAGCACAGATGCAGAATTATGATTTGGTTTTGTCTTCATTTCTTTTCAAGAAAAAGGTTTTTATCAGATTTATAGTAGAATAAGTGGGACAGAAGAATGCCAGATGACTGCAATGACAAAGCACAAAACTGCAAGCAATGAACAGGCTAAGAAAACCATCTGAAAACTATGTCCTGAAAACTATTTTTCTGTGATGGACTCACATTTCATCTAAAATCCCATCCTTTTTATGGCTTGCTATGGAGCTAGCAGAAACAGCTATGTATACGTGACAGTACTCCCCAAGACAAGAAGAAAATTCTTAAGAGGAAATAAAAACACTTTGTGGTTTATGGGATTAATGCAAGATTCAAATAATGTTATAATGCAGAGACAGAAAGTATTGTGTATGGATTTTTGTATGCAGAACTCATGAGTTATACCAGGAGACATAGAAACAAATACAGATTCACCTTACACTGTTCAGCAAAGATCCACAGACAGTTCATTGAGGAGGATTTAGTTGTCATACAGGTTACTCCTTGAATAATGAATTTTAGTAGATGCAGGAAGGATATGTAGCAGTTTGTTGATACAAAAAAAGGGCCATAAAAATCTGCTGACTATATTCTATATGTGCTCAGTGACACTGATGGTGCACCACTGGTCATGGTCCCCAGCATCCACTGGAGAAACGAGCTTGACACATCAGAGACAACAACCTCAACAAGGCACTCAAGGGAGGATGCAGGTCTCTAGGTGTGGGGCCGAAGGCAATGAAGCAGTGTGAGTTCTCACTGAGGCCAGGGTGAGGGTAAGTATGTGTTTGTTCACAGGGACTGCGTGCTGGTGGAGGATTTCTATTGCTGAGTAAAGTAGCTGCAGAAGAAGGTCAGGAGCCTGCAGTGTCAGATCCAAGAGAAGAAACTCATCTGTGTTATCTCCAAGCAAGAGCCAAACCATTCAGCTGTCCAAAAGGAGGGGCAGGCATAGTCTGTGCTTATTAGACATAGGGAAATGGAAACTCCTTCAATGGTGAAGGATGAGGGATCATAGAATCATAGAATCCTAGAGGTTGGAAGGGACCTCGAAAGATCATCTAGTCCAACCCCCCCTGCCAGAGCAGGGCCCCCTAGAGTACATCGCATAGGAACGTGTCCAGGAGGGTTTTGAATGTCTCCAGTGAAGGAGAATCCACAACCACCCTGGGCAGCCTGTTCCAGGGCTCTGTCACCCTTACAGTAAAAAAATTTTTTTGGATATTCAACTTGAACCTCCTATGCTCCAATTTACACCCATTATCCCTTGTCCTATCACTGGTCACCACTGAGAAAAGCCTAACTCCATCTCCCTGACACTCACCCCTTACATATTTGAAAACATTGATGAGGTCACCCCTCAGTCTCCTTTTCTCCAAACTAAAGAGACCCAGCTCCCTCAGCCTTTCCTCATAAGGGAGATGTTCCACTCCCTTAATCATTTTAGTAGCTCTGCGCTGGACTCTTTCAAGCACTTCCCTGTCCTTCTTGAACTGAGGGGCCCAGAACTGGACACAATACTCCAGGTGCGGCCTCACCAATGCAGAATAGAGGGGGAGGAGAACCTCTCTCGACCTACTAACCACACCCTTTCTAATGCACCCCAGGATGCCATTGGCCTTCTTGGCCACAAGGGCACATTGCTGGCTCATGGTCATCTTCTTATCTACCAGGACCCCCAGGTCTCTTTCACCTACACTGCTCTCCAGCAGGTCAGCCCCCAACCTATACTGGGACATCGTGTTGTTCTTCCCCAAATGCAAAACTCTACACTTCCCCTTGTTGAATTTCATCGTGTTTCTCCCTGCCCAACTCTCCAGCCTGTCTAAGTCTCTCTGAATGGCAGCACAGCCTTCTGGTGTGTCAGCCACTCCTCCCAGCTTAGTGTCATCAGCAAACTTGCTGAGGGTACATTCTATACCCTCATCCAAGTCGTTGATGAAGATATTGAACAACACCAGTCCCGGTACCGACCCCTGAGGGACTCCACTAGTCACACACCTCCAACCAGATTCTGCCACATTGACTACAACTCTCTGACTCCTTCCTTTCAACCAGTTCCTGATCCACCTCACTACCTGATCACCAAACCCATACTTGATCAACTTATCTACAAGGATGCTGTGAGAGACGGTGTCAAATGCTTTACTGAAATCAAGATAAACCACATCTTCCGCTCTTCCATCATCTTCCATCATGCCAACATCTTATACCTAGCAGACCACTCCTGCTTTACCTGTAGATTTACAGCTACAGACCAAAGTGTTCTGAAAGCAGTGGAGGGGCTAGATGCTCTGACCAGTGAAGCAAGCACAACAGTAGGAGCCTCAGCCTAGCAGCAGCACTAGGAAGAAGCAATGATTGTTCGTAGATGGAGGCTCCCTGCCCACAAGGTTCAGTACTCCATCTGCTGACCTGATCTACTATGGAGTTGGGGTGCTCCTTTATGGGACCTTAGACAACAGCGGGAAAATGACTGGTGCTTGCCCATCCCTTGGACTCGTTCATATTCTCCCTCATGGCCATTCAAGCAGTGACAGATGAGGGATTGCTATCCAAGGATGTGGGAGCTCAGGGGAAGGGTTCTCAGTAAGATAGAAGGATCTGGAGGTGAGTAAATACGTCCTTCAAGTCAACAAAGGGTTTGATAATGCCCAATTTGGTGTTCCACAGGACCCCCAAGTCCTTTTCTGACAATTTGCTTTCCCAGAGAGACAGAGGTTTTCATGGAATCCTTTTCGGTGAAAGAATTTCAGGGAACCTGGGACTACTGGTAGCCTACAGCAGCATTAGCAATGCCCTTCCACTAGGTAGAAGAGCAAATGCAGAGCAGAGACTGCTCTTTTATTGCATGAAATTAATCCTTTTTCAGTGTGCTGGGTTCAGCAAGGGACTAACAAATAACAGCAAGCTGCAGGAGTCTTCTCAGTCAAATTGAATTTCCAGATATGCAGTCAAGATCACATGACAAGAAATGCTGCTTTTAGTCAGCCCTGGAAAAAAAATCTAGCAGCTAGCAGCATGCCTCATATTTCCTGAGCAGGAAAAATACAGCTTCCCTACCCTTGATTTGTTTCTTTTTCTCTCACACACACATACTTTATCACATTTTTCCAAAATATTTTTCCAGGTTTTAAAATTTCTTGAAGTGGTCCACTTACTTCTGATGGACTGAAATTGAGCAAGATCTGGGAAGGGAATGGAGACCAGGCATTTCTCCTTCTGGCTGTGGAGTTGACAGGCAGCAGCCAGTGCTAGTAACTTCCTGGGACAGGGGAAGAAATTCTCTCCCTTGACTAGTTCCTCCACTTATGGCTGTTACTACACCGACAGATAGGGTAAGTGAGAAGGGAGACAAACAGTTACAAAAGGTTGGACAAAAAAGATGATTCTTTTTAAACTACTATTGGCCATTTGGTTATAGACCTGTCCCATTTCTGGCCTACCCATTTGATCAGGAGGTGGACATAGGTTTATTTAATCAATTTTGGTTTATATTTTATTTATTTTATTTTATTTTATTGTTTTGTTATACTTTTCTTTTAATTTTGTTTCACTGTTTTGGTTTGAAAGCATCTTTTTTAAATGAAGAAAGAAACAACCATATCACAGACCTGATTCAGATTATGGTTATCCAGATAGCTGAAGTGTGTTTTGGGCAACTGGGAAGAAAGAATAAGGAGGTAGGATTGAGAACTTCATAAACAAGTTTGCTGTTTGAAAAATGAGTAACCAATGCCTCTTATGTAAAAACAGAGCAAATATTCTTCTCTAAAGTTTTTTAAATTATTTGATTTGGTAGACCAATTTTAAGGTTTGTTTCAGAACTAGAAAATCAAAATAGATAACATTGTTTGACATGGAATATTCAATTTACCCTTGAAATAAAATCTTAAAATTCAGGGACATGTAAAAGAAAGCCAAAGAAAATGAAGACTAGACAATAAAGCAGTCGTGTCTTAGATTTTTTTTTCAGGTGAGTACATTCCAAGAAGTTGCTTTAAACATGATACTGTAAGGGCCAAATTCTATCTTTCAGTACAAAATCACCATAATCATGCTTTGTCTCTTAAATAGGCTTCATTTGCCATTTACTTAAAAAGTTTTTTTTTCAGGTAGTATTTATAAAACAGATTTATCATCAGAAATCTAGGGAGATTCAAAATACATCAGTGGATTTTCTGACTACTTTCTAACTCTAGTTGGAAGAGTTTGAACTATTCTGCATTTCACACAACTTTCTCTGTAGTTAATAAGACATACTGTACTCTCCTTCCTTCTTTCCCTCTGTACATACAGACACATGCATACAGTATATCAAAATCTGTTTGTGTGAATTAAATTCTCACACAATCCTGAGAAAACTGTTGTCCTGAATCATAGATGAAGTGTCCTGGGTGGCTTTTTTTTTAATACTCAGAATTTCTGAAGTTTGAAGCAAAGCTTTCCTAAAAGCAAAGTTGACTGTTCCATTAATTATTCAGTTACTTAGTGTGACATGCTTTCACAGTGCTCAGGGTGGAAAATAAGAGTTTAGCGACTACTTTAGTTTAGTTTACTACTTTTAGAGTTTAGTTTATTACTTTTCTCCCAGGGCCTTCCAGTACAGTTTGGGACCTGCTGGCCTAAGCAATGTGCCAGCGCCTCCTGGAGATAAAGTAGAAGGGTGGAATGTGCACATTGCAGATTTCTGGGACTGATCACAGTGAGTTACCAAAATCACTGAAAAAAAGAACCTGTGTAAGAATACACTGCCTGAGTGATGTGCACGGCTTCTCAGTCTGCTCAGTCCTCAGCAAGCTCACCTATGGGAGTGTGGAATTCCAACCATTGCTAGAAATAACCCAGACTACATTTGTACTTTTTAATTAAAGGTACAGCATTTGGAGCTCGTGGAATGTGGACAATGTACCATGACTCCCATAGGTGTGGCACTATCAGAGGTACTCAGTGTGCTAACTCAAAGAGAAATTGTATGGGGGGTGGAGTGAAGTGGACACACCACCGCTATATGCTTTGTGGCAACAATACCAACTAACTTCACTTATGATACCCGGGGCCAATCACAGACAAATGCTGTTCCTGGAGTGTACTTTTGCTCATGATAATCTCATTTTAATATAAAAAACACACTTCCATCCCTGAAGTTACCCACATCTAAGTTACGACCACCCCTCACAGAGGCTGCACACTGAATTTTTGTAGCCATACCTTTAAACACAAAGGGGGAGAACTGTGCATGAGTCACAATAAAGATATGCTTGACTAGAGTAACTCAAACTCTGCTTGTCAGGTAAAATAGTACAATAATAGTTAGTAAGGAAAGACACCATTGCAGAGAAGACACTCCTGATATCTGGGATAAGTCAACCTCTCTTCCCCCAGATTGGGACACCTTTGGGTAAGATTCAGACACTGGTTGTACCCCTTTTCCCTTTTTCCCTTACGTCTGTAGACTTTCTTTAATAGTATAAATTTCTTCATCCATGGTTTCTGGCCAGGTTAGTCATAGCCTAGGTATTTTGCACATGCTTCTTTTTGCAGAAAGGGATCTATCACCAGCAATCCAAAAGAACATGTATACTGTTGCTTTAGTAAATCACAAAAGTCATTAATTTAGTAACAAGAAACCTCATTAAGTACTTTGTACTGCCTTTGTGTGTTTAGTGTTCGTTAGAGAGCATGATGTGTATGATTTCTTTATATAGGTGCTCACACAGTGTGCCTTTCATACTACACTATTTAGAAGCAATGCAATTTAAGAGAAAAATCACTCTTCATTTATTGCCAGTGAAAGACTGAGTAGAATAATACAAAACTAGAATTCTAAAAGTACCTGCTGCCATATGGGTTCCTCTCCATGGGCTGCAGCTTCCTTCAGGTCACATACACCTGCTTTGAGATCTTCCAGGGGCTGCAGGGTGGACATACACTCCACTATGGTTCTCCATGGGCTGTAGGAGCACAGCCTACATCACCATGGTCCTCACCAAAGGACGCAGGGGAATTTCTGCCACAGTTTCTGTGGCTCCTTCTTTCCCTTGTTGTTTTCTTCTTCTGAAGAACTTGCTGTCTGCAAGGTTGTTTCTCTCACGTTTTCTTGTTCCTCTCTTACTGGAGCTGTGCAGTATTTTTTAACTTTTCGTTAATTATGTTATCATGGAAGTGTCACCTCCACTTCTGTTTGGCTCAGCTTGGCCAGTGGCAGGGGGCTACTGTCATAGAGCTGTCTGGAAATGACTCTGATGGACAGAGCAGCTTCTGGTGTCTTCTTACAGAAGTCACCTCTGTAATTCCCCTCACTACCAAAGTCTTGCCATGGCGACTGAATGAAACTGGAAAAGAAAATAATCAGAAAGCAAGGAGAAAATTTATCTTCATTTTTGTGATATGATACCAATAGTAAAATAAAATAGTAGGTTTGTTTTAGAATTACACCTACTTCAACTTGTAAAAGCCAAGAACACCAATTTTTCAGTGAGGAAGGTATCATTATAGTAAATACTAACAAAATCTGGGGGTTTTTTCTCAAAAAAAAAATTATATATTCCTCTTGAAAGGCTTTTGTGAATAACGGATTATTCATACCAAGGAAAAGTGGAAGAATGTGGTGACCTCAACAAGCAGTAGCAACTCATAAAGTGAGTACGTTGAAAATTAAGAAGAAAAAAAAAAAAAAAAAGGAGAATTCCTTAAGTATGTGACAACATAGTAATTTCATTATGTAAATATTTCTGTGATGCTAATATATAATTTTACTGTTTTTTGAATAATGATATATGATAAGTAAACTGATGTGTTGTGGTTTTTTTTTTTAATCAGAATTTTCCAATTACAGGACGCTGGTTTTAATTTAATTACTATTTTAATAAAAGTTGAAAAATGGAAAAATTAGATGAAGACTGAAACATAGAAATACAATCTCCTCTGTCCTTGGACTCAAGATTTCAACAAAGCTCTGGAAAATTTTCATGGGAAACCAGTAATCACAGTAAATAGAACATGATATTGCAACATCTGAATTTCATGGATGAATCTCTAGTGAGCTTTTCACTAGCACTCTTGAAGAAGTTATGTAGAGTCTCCTTTTAGGTGCTTTATTTCTTTCTCTTTTACTTCAACAAAATGCAATGTCCCTTATGTATCTACTTTGTTCTGAAATCCTGTATCATTTCAGTGAATCACCAAAACAGTTTCTCAATGAACAGAAAAAATACAGTTGACATGCTATGAATCAGACCTCTCCAAAGGGAAGTGACATCTCTCATAGAGAGGAAAAATGGAAGGAGTATTCCTGGGTCAGCATTTCTAGATGATACCTCATGTAATGGGAAAAAACCACAAATTCAGGTTCTGCCCTTGCTTCCTTAATTGGTCCCTTTGGAACTGGCAGATGAAGTTGTGGTAGGAATGTTACATAAAGAAAAAAAATCCCTGCCATTTTCCATCTAAATTATTTCAGTTCTTGTGGGGAGAAAAGCCTTCTAAAGTAAAAGGTTTATTGATGATTTCTTAATGATAATGATTAATTTCTTAATGATTAATTTCTTAATAATTAATGATTTTTTAATTAATAGCATTATTTTCTTTGAGAAAATTCTACAGACTATCTCATGTTCTTCATGTGGAGCTGACTATTGATGCAATATAGTTGCTTGGAAAACCATGAAATTGTAGGATGCAATTTCATGTTGTCATAGGAGGTAATGCTGTCATTCAAAGTATATTTGGGTTAGTGTACATGGCTTTTTAATGGTATGGCCTCAAAGAAAAGACTATACTTGTTCTGGAGGAGTAATTCTTTCTGTGAATGAAGCTATACCATGCCAGGGGAATCTCAGATATGGTGCTCATTTATGACTATTTTTTCTGTCCTAACTTGTCTTCTGTCTGCTAGAGATCACGTTTTAGTTTCTTCATTCTACTTGTCCTGGTTGGGGCCAGGATAAAGCTAATTTTCTGTATTGTCATTTTGCTTTCAGCTACATTTCTTGCAAGTGGCTGTACTTGCTGAAATTAACAGTAAGTTTCTCAGTGTCTGCTTCTAGGACTGATAATGCTCAATGTTTATAGTTACTGCTAGAGAATGATCTGCAGAACCAAGGACACTGCTCAGTTCTGAGGAACATCTTATGCTTTGGAAAGAGAAAAGGAGTAAAGAGGTCACAGCTGCAACGGTTTGGGGAGGAGTGGACAAGATAAATGACCAGAATTGACCAAACCGAGTATGCCATGCCATACACATCGTACTCAGTATAAATTTGAGGGATCACGAGGGTCAAGCCCTTCCTTCTTTCTCTTGACCTTTGGCCTTCTTCCTCTGTCCCTGTTTGCTTCAACTTCCTGGGAGGATTCCATCTGTTCATCTGCCTGTGATCTTGATCTGTGCCAGCCTGAATCTTGATCCATGCCTGCCTCTAGATCCTGACTGCTGCTGACCCCAGGAGTCCAGCCTGGACTTTCCCACGGCTGCCCTGCAGCCTCAGTGCTGATGTGAGTGTTATCTGGGGGAAAAGGGAGAGGAACATGTTATAATTTTATTGTATATTTGTATACATTTAATAATTTTTCCTTTTTATAATTACAGTTTCATTAAAGCTTTGTAGTTTAGTTTCCAACCCATAAGTCTCTCTCCCTTATTCTCTCTTCTTTCTTTATCAGGGAGGACAGGGAGATTAATAGAGAGCATCTGGCATTCAGATAATTGCCAGACCAGCGTTAAACTGTGACACTTCTTCACAAGCACATGATAAAATATGTTCCTGTGTAAAAAGGTTTTCTAATTCTGTAGCAAGAGCTATCTCAACAGTAAGCAGTCCAACTACTCACTGTATTTTATGAAAGCTGGGGAAAAAAAGTGAAACAAGGAAACCTGACTTGCTTCCAAATTCCCTGTTAACAGGGGAAACAAATCACTGTCTTCTCAAAATTAAAAAATAAAAAAATAAAATTAAAATCTTTAACATATTTCAGTTGCTTGTTTTTGTGCTGTTGTGGGTTTTTGTTTTGTTTTGATGGTTTTTGTTTTGTTTTGATGGTTCTTGTTTTGTCTGATGGTTTTTGTTTTGTTTAATTTTGTTTTTATTTTGAAATAAAAATTTTCTCATTTGTGTTATCGCACTGCAGAGCTCAAGAATTTTTGAAGTACTACTGGTCTTGGTACTTCCAAAGCATTATGATCACATAAATAATGTGCTAGGCAAGAACTTGAGAGACTGAGATGCCACTGCTATTTTTCTGCATGAATTCAGAAGCTGGAATGCCAGCAGAGCCTAAGTCCAGCAACAGCACTATTAGGAAGTGGTGAGTGTTTGTAGGCACTCTCTGCCACAGGAATGGCTGCCCCATCTGCTGAGCTGGCATGCTGTGGAGTGGCACTGATCCTTGATTGGCCTTGGGCATTGTGGAGAGACCATTGGTGCTTGTCCATCCCTTGGGATGTCCATCCACCTTCTCACTCCTGGGTGTCAAGGAGACACAGAGTGTTCCAGAAGGGACTACATGGTTCAAAGACAGAATTTCAAAGGCTCAGAGGGTGAGAGAATGTCTCCTGAACCTCTCCTTTCTAACAAGGAAGAGCCTCAGCATTGGTAGATGTGTCCTGCAAGTCTACAAGGGCTTGCAGATCTGGAGGTTACAACAAATTTTACTTTAAGATTGTCTGTGAGAAGAAAGGAGTGCAAGGAAGAGACCTGAACCACCTTACTTGGTGATGCAAAAGCATCTTTGCCACCAAACTGGACAATCTGATATGGAGAACTTCAAGCTGGAGATGGGGGGCAAAGGAGTAAGAGCTGTCCTGGGTTGGCCAGCAAAGATTGTGTACTGGTGTGGACGCGAGACAACTTGAAAAAAACCAAAAGAGCACCAAAGGGAGAGAGCCCTAAACATATGGACATAAATAACTAAGAACTGCCCACAGAACAGCGTTATCAAGCAAGTCTTCATACCTTTTCTACAAAATCAGCACAAGTGGATATTTCTCTGACGTAAGCAGCATGAGTTGAAAACAGGAAAAATCATGTGGCCTTCATGTGACTGCAGATCTACAATCTCATCAGAATCAAGAAGTTCTGGTGTCTAGTTCATGCAGCTGCAAGAGCAGGCCAGGAACAATAGCAGAAGGAGAATTCCAATTGGTGAGAGAAGCGGCAGGTATGTATAGAGCCCTGCCTAGGGATGGATAATGAAGCAACTGAGAACTTCTGGGCCAGGACTAGTAGGCAGACAAAAAGGGATGACACTGTAGTGGGAGTCTGCAACGGACTGCCTCAAAAATGGAAAGCAGATGATGCCTTCTTCACAGAACTGGAAACACCACATTCAGACTCAAGGACTTTTAACTACCTTGATGTCTCCTGGAGGGACATAAAAGGAAGGCACAACAAAACTAAGAACTTTCTGGACTGAATGAATGAAACCTCCTAATCTAAGGTGCCCATGCTGACGACAAAAGTGCCCTCCAGGGAGGTGAAAGATGTGGGGAGATGTGTGGAGCTGCCCTCTGATCTTAGGAAGTGCCTGTGCTTGTGTTCTGTTGCCCAGCTACTTCTGGGACTCTGCTGCATTTATGCAAGACATGGATGATTCAGTGCAGGAAGACTGATGTGTGTTCTTGCAGGCTGGACTGCAGTTCCTGGATTTACCTCCTTGCCCTGCTCCAAGAAACACAGACTGGTAATGATGAGGAACTCTATTGCAACTACATACTTTACTGGGCCCTAGAGATCTCCTGCAGCTTTTCTCGTAGCCATGGCAGCATGGGCTTAAGGGTTTGGAGATAGCCTTAGAAAATGATTTCCCAGATGTCAGGTGGGAGGGCAGTGATGGCAGCCCTGGCCACCTTTCCCACAGCTCCCAGCTCATTCAGGAAGCTCATAATTAGTTGGAAAGAGGATGGTAGGGATGCCATGAGATGATGGGAACTGTGGGCACCTGGGTATCCAGAAGCATTTCCTGCCTTGCTCCTGGCATCTGGTGGCTCTGTGGCAGGCAAGTTGGTATACTTCAAAAGGTCAACCTGGGCGGTTGGAACTAGATGTTTTGTAAGGTTCCTTCCAGTCCAAATCATTCTATGATTCTATGTTTTGCAAGTGTACTGTTTTCTTCTGCATTGTCTTAACTGAGTAGAATAATATTTAATAATTTTTGTAGAATATTTGTGAGCTTTACATGTTTACTGAGGCAGTATTAACAACTGTAAAGGACAAAATCCATTGAATATTAGTTCAAATACTCAATTTTTTCAATGCTAGCAATGCTTAAGATGTGTCAGGCACTTGTTTTCTATGTGTAATATCTTGTAACAAGGCATTTTAGCCAGCATTGTTACTGCGTCTTATACAAGTACCTCCTTGAAGTATTCTCTGAAACTATGCATGTTTGTCATAATACTGAGATGATTACTTTTTCAATAGTCTACATGAACAATACAAGTAATTTCATTCTTGCCAGTTTGATTAATGAAAGATATAAGAGTCTTTCTTTAGCTTCTCTGGAATTATTATAGTCTATTCTATAGATCAGGGAGAGTCATTTTAATAGCAGTTATTCCAAAAGTAAGGATTATTGGCATTTTTTTACTTGCCTGTGCATTTTACAGCAGCCTTTTAAATTTCAAATTATTAGATTATTTGCTCACATTATATGGCTGCTTAGTAAACCTGGACCCTCACTTTGCTTACAAGACAGTCCCACATTAGTAAAAGTATAATTTAACTTCAGACAAATGTGTTTTGCAGTAGGAATGAAAAATTTTACCTGAATACCAAGAGGAGATGTGACATAAAGATGAAAATTGCTCTCTACCAAAACAAGACAAAAGACACAATCAGTGATTTTCTTAAAAAAATTGTAATCACAGGTTTTTAATGCTCCATGTTCAGGATATGAAACCCAACATCTGCACACCTTTTTTGAAATTGAACCGATGGATCAGTGATGTCTAATAGTCTGTGGAAGCTTTTTCTTTCTCTTCCACAGTTTCAGATCCTGTTGATGGGTTTTATCTTACGTACCTCCAGGTTCAGGCATCTATCAGCATGCTGACTGCCTAAGTCCCTGTGAAAGCATGATCATAATTCTTCATTGCCATGAACCATTGTAGTCATTGAAATGATCTGGAAATGAGCTCCTGACTTTATGCTATAGATGACCAAGGATATATGATGTGGATGTGCTGTAACCTCATAGAGCACCTAAACTGTCCAAAGCTGCTGATATCTGTGGACAGCTGTGGTAAAGCCACATGTATCCTGGGACAGCAGTGCAAAAGTTATATGTAAATTTTCTGTCATTCTCACTAGTCTTCCTCACAATGTAGATATTTCCTCAGAAGTCTGAGCTGTGCTGATGTCTCTGCACTGTACCAAACCTCAGCTTTAGATTGTAGCTGGTTGTACTCTAAGGAAGATAGAAAGAGAAGGACTAAAAACAGGACATTAAAAAAAAACAAAACACCAGGAGATTTGGAGATCTGAGTTAATAAACTGTCCTCTTTAGAAAAGTGGAAGCTGCTGATTATGATCAGTTTATTTGATACATTCTTCACATCTGGAAAGCAAAATAAGCACACACCAAGATGGAAAATTGCAACTGGACCTAATAGGAAGAGAGGTGACCCCTGACTGCATTGTCTAAATTGAAAATGCACCCTTTCTGGCTAAGATGGTTACAGAATTTCCCAGGGCACTAGGCTGAGATCACTGTTATATATCAGTGAAATCTGATAGTTTAAACTCTCCTTAAGAAAAAGAGAGGACTAAATCGGAGAATCTATTAAGAGAAAAACTTCTCTTAAGGTAACTTTTACCATTTCATAATACCCAAGATAAATGTGTATCATATTCCGTTGTCAATTATGAATTTTCATTGCTCTTACTGTTTCTAATACCCATAGGGTTAAGAATTAATATTCCTGAAATTACGACACTAACAAGACCTCTTAATGTAGCCATTCTTTTCTCTATCAACAAAACCATAAGCATAGAGGAATAAATTAGGAGCTAATAGTGTTTCTCCTAAGCAGTGGAGGAACTGTAGTTTGGCTGCTCTTCTGAAAGAGGGCAAGATCATTACACAAAAGTATAGGAAGGAAAAGACTGACTTGTATAGATTTCAGTACTGCAATAGCATGCCTGGATGATTTTTTTCTGTTTCAGAATTACTGCTGGTATAAATTTGCAGTGTCAGCTGGCTTACAGATAATAGAAAAGGGAAGAAATTGGACTCTTACAATGCTGCCAGCCCCACTCTACCTGTTGCTATGAAAAAAAAAAAAAAAAAAAAAAAAAAAAAAAGATAAATGCTTCAGTGATTACAGAAGTTTTGTGCTATACAGTGACCAGTAAGAACTGTAAGCCCTCAAAGTTTAGACCTTCAGGAGTAGTTTTAAGCCTTGGTAAAATGAGATTGAAAATGAAGCCAGAAATGGCTCAGATAGAGCTGAGCTTTTAACACAGGAGAGAATCTGCTCTAGGCATTTTTGAGACTTCATTCTGTAATTTCTACCAATCATGATAGTGACCATAACTTACCATTACATTGCTCAGCCTAGTTAGAAATTCTTACCTGGAACAGACATACAATTAAAGCAAATGGTTCAATGCTGCATGGATTTAGTGAAATGGCAATTACTCTCTATAAAATCCTTCTTAATAGGAAAACAAAAAAAATATGAAAAATCCAAATATTTTTTAAATGCTAATGGGTAAACATTTGTTTTTCCTAGTTTGTTTTGTAGAAGTAGTAAAACATAAGAAACTAAAGAAGTGTGTTTCCTAAAATGCTTGATTTGTTTCATTCTTTTCAAAATGTTGCGTTGTTGTACTTTCTTTTCTTTTTTTTTTTTCTTTTTTTTTTTCTTTTTTTGCATTAGGGAAATTTCAAGGTCAAAATCTTAGCAAACAATCATAACTATAAAGGTACTTTTGACTTATGTGAGACAGAGTTCACACACAGCTAAAATCTCATTTTCAACTGTAATATTTTTTTTTCTCTGCACATCTGAGTTTGTAGAAAATAACAGAGTGTTCACAGTTCTAAACCAACCACGAGTTTCTTAAGAAAATATTTTGAACATACTCAGTCTTAGGTATTTTCTTTCTCTTTCCCTATCTCATTTTCCTTGCAAATATAATATCTAAAGAGTTTCTTTTCCCATTTTTTCAGTGCAGAATATTTTGGGCTGTAGAAAAAGCAATAACAAAACAACACTAAGGCTATATCATGGATGAGCAAAAGTGCTGTGCATTTTTCAAAAGACTACATCAAATGCTCATAAATGTGATTGCTACATGAACAGATGGTAGATCTGTGTTTATACAGCTGTAGTGTTTTTCCTTTTCATTGATTACCCTCATGATTTTGAACAGATATTCTTTATGCTACTGGACACTGAGCATGATCTTTATAAAAATATCCTTGACCTGAAACAAGAATGTGGAATGGTTATTTAAAGAAAAAAAACTTATATTTGCTCTAATTCCTTTGATAGTAATGCAATTGCTGAGGACAAAAATTTACATGTGAGGAATAATATATGCATTAAATAGATATTTTCACTAACTTCATTAAACAGAGGAAATCTTTGTAAGCTCATTTTCTGTAACTATTTTCAAAAATATTTTCATATATATGAAAACATGACTTTCAGAAGAATGTATTTATTCCAGCCTATGAAGTTTCTCATCTTAACCAATGAGTACTATATTATGTTGAGGCAAAACAGGAAAACTCTTTTTTGCATTTAGCACACAATAATTCTGTTGGAGTGGAGGCACTTGATCTTTTAATGAAAAATTTGTCATGCAAGGATCTACTGTAATAATTTTGGAGAAACTGTTTTCAAAACCAAAGTATTTTTACTCTCCCCCCCCCCCCCTTCCTGTCTCTAAATTACTGTTATGCATCTCAATATCTCAGCAGCATAATGTTCACTTTGCTGTTTCAGGTAGCCCTGCTGGAGAACATTTCTGACTGTAATTTATGTGGTAACATCAGATGTTTTGGAGACTCATGCTCTCTGTCCTGCAATTAGTGGAATCTTTATTTTCTTTATATCACAACCTATTTCCACATTTCATTCTTTTTTCAAGACTTGATTTGTGTAATTCCTTTTCATGACTACTTAAAATGTAGTAATTTTGTACAGGTATTTAGTAATCATGTTTTGGGATAACAAAACCAAACCTATAGCAACATGGTATCTATTACTATAATTAGAAACTGTCATCTAACTTCATTGTCTTTTTGGTGTTCTCTAAACATCTTCTTTGTTGATACTGCTCTGTTATATTCTTAAAATTATTAGCATTTGCAATATAAAATTGTGAGTTCTATTATTATATTCTTTAATAAAGGAAGCATAACACAACTGCTGTAACCGTATAATTATTTTAAAGCTTAAGAAGTTGAAAGGGGGTGGCAGGTAAATTTGCTGACCCTGAAAGGACCTCTTACAGGAGGAAAAGATTTTATGACATTTACTTCAAGCTGAATGAGACACTGGCTGTCACAAAAAATGATGAAACTGAAAGAAGGTGTGATTTCATTTAAAACATAAAGGTAGTATGAAAAGAGAGAAGGAGATTGATATCAGGAATATCTTGCAAGCAGTCCTGTAATACAGAAATCTGCAAATGGTAGAGAAGATAATTAGCGTGGAGGATGGACTGACTGAGTTTTCAAAATCTGGAGGTGAGCTAAGAGTTGGGCACAATAAATTTTTTTAAACATTGTGGAGTGACGGAAAGCGTGGGTGTTATTTACCATGGGAATGTACAAAAGGATTTTTTCACCTACTCTTCTTGAATATGTTCTTTGCTTGATCATTGTATATTATCATTTGAGCAATGTACCGAGAGCTAAGATTAAATTAAAAAAAAAAAAAAACAAAAAAAAACCAGTGTGTGAAAGTTTCTTTGCTTTTTATCTACTTTTCCCAAAACACAGTAAATGCAACTGGTTCAAGGTTTTCAGAGCTCATCTGCTTTATAAATACCATAATACATTCACATTTTCTCCTCCTTGCCTTAGAACTATTCAGCACTGAAAAGCAACTCTTCATAAGTGACCTTTTCTGCAAAATATTCTGAAATGTTCATTATCTGGAAGACTCATATAGTGATTATAAAAAAAGTGCAAATCCTTGGATTTGATGTAGAAGGAATACTTGCAGGCTGGCCAACCACATATCAGTTTAAAAAAAAAGAACAACTTTCTGTGTCTATATTAATTATACAAATATATTTTGAAGCACAGAATGTTTTCATCTTCAATAAATGTTTATTTTCATTGAAATATTTAAGGACAAATAAACGGATAATGTGGCTGTACAGTCTAGCATAAGTTATCTTTTAGTCTTTTTAAAAAACCCTGTCTGATAGTGCCCAGTTGTATTGTAGAAAACACACATAACATCCAACTTAAAATGCAAATAGGCATGTACACACATTCGCAACATTGATTTAAACCATATATGTAAATAAATTTTTTTGTAGAATATAGGAGAGGAATACAGAAGTAGTGTAAGGAAAGATCATGGCATTTACACTATGTCACGGTGTCTCAGAGTAAGAAAATTTGGCTAAAGTTATCAATAAAATTATGTTCAGAACTCTTAAATGAATATATTTCCCATATCATAGAATCATAGAATTGTTTTGATTAGAAAAGACGTAAAGATCATCAAGTTCCAACCCGCCCAGGGCAGGAACAGAGTCCCATCCAGCGTGGCCCTCAACACTTCTACGTGTGGCCCTTCCACACTTTTCCCGGGCTGCTCATTCCAGTCTCTGACCCCCCTTACAATAACAGATTTTTCCCTAATGTCTGACCTAAATCTACCCTCTCCCAGCTTAAATCCATCACCCCTTTTCCTATTATTATATACCCTTGTAAAAAGTCCCTCACAGATTTCCTGTGTACCCTCTAGGGTACTGAAAGGCTGCTATAAGGTGTCCCCAGAGCCTTGCCTTTTCTCCTCTGCTCTGCTCTGCTCTGCTCTGCTCTGCTCTGCTCTCCTCTCCTCTCCTCTCCTCTCCTCTCCTCTCCTCTCCTCTCCTCTCCTCTCCTCTCTTCCTCCCAACAACCCCAGGAGGTTGTTCTCTTCTCCAGGAGGAACAACCCCAACTCTCAGGCTGTCCTCATAGGAGAGGTGTTCCAGCTCTCGTTGTCTTTCTGTTCCTTCTCTGGATGCTCTTCAACATGTACATTTCTTTCCTCTGCTGAGAACTCCAGAACTGGACACAGTACTCCAGGTGGGGTCTCCTGAGAGCAGAGCAGAGAAGGAGAATCACCTCTCAACATGCTGGACACACACCTTGTCAGGAAATCCAGGATACAGTTGGCTTTCTGGGCTGCAGGTGCAGGCTGCTGGCCCAAGTTGAGTCCCTGATCAACAACACCCCCAAGCCCTTCTCCTCAGGATTGTTCTCAGTCCATTTTCTTCCCACCCTATATTCATGTTTGGGATTACCAGGCATAGAATATTAAAAATCAGCAAAGATAAACCTTGATCTGTAAATTTCAGGTTAAAACCTGTCATATAGACAGCTTTATAAACATTCCCCCACCGTGTCCCAACAAGTGAACAAATCTAAGTCTGTTCTGAAATTCCTGCAAATTCTGACAGGCATTAGTTAGGTCTGAGGCACTTTACATTAGTGTTTTTATCTCATTACTAAAAACCATGGAGAAACATGGTTTTTATGCTGTCATTTTTTTCTGCTGCATCAGTCATTTCTCCAAGCGTTTTAATAAATAAACCAACTCTAGTACAATGCTTTGTGCTGCCATAACATCAAGTAACTGTTATTTATACTGCTGTTCTTCCTGCTTTGTTTATTTCTTAAAAATATAGTTTAGTTCTTTTAATCTGGTCTTCTATCATTACATGGGATAGAAAATATGTTAGAAGGTAAAAAAATGTCCATTCTAGTTGCAATACAGGCAAATGTTTATGAAATACGCTTAGACTGGAAGCTCAGGTTTTTTTCTTAAAATTTTCTTTTTGATGAAGAAGTGATGAAAAGCACTTAAATAGAGCTCTGTGTTTTTCCTGTTGTCATTCCCTATGTGCTGTGAGAGTATCCTAGAGTCTGCTTTTGTTGCTTACTGTAATAAGAATTTTTTCTTGATTTTGATGTCTTATTTAGTTTTTAATTTTAATTAATTTTAATTTAATTTTTAATTTAATGTTAATTTAACCAGTGGTTAAAACAAGAGTTATTTATTTGCCTCTGTTGATTGAAACTAATTTCTTAACATTTCATTTGGTTTCTAAACACAAATTTTATGTTACTCATAAAATTCCTAAAATGAATCATATTTGCATTTCTTTGTGCTGAAAAAAAAAAGATGGAGAGGAGACCATTGGAGGAAGCGGTACAGGATTGTGAGCATGTTCATGATAACTACTGAAAAGAAAGACTTTAGAGGTAGACAGTGAAATTGCTGTAAAAAAGTAAGTCATAGTGTCGTATACTTAAGAACTATAAAGCTGGCAATTTACCTGTCTGTTTTGGGGTTTTTTTTTCCATACATTCCTTTTACTCCAAGGTGATGGAAATTTTATTTTTATTAACATTCTAAGAAAGGAGCTGTACAAATGCTTTTGGTGAAGGGTTTCAAAAGAAATCATGGGGCCAAAACTGAACCAGGCTCAAGCCAAAAGGATGTCAGGTTAACATTTCTAATGTGTCTGCAAGGAAGATAGGAAAAGTGTTTGGACATACAGTTTAACATGTAGATGAAGCTTTTCCAGCTGCACTAAAATCTGACTTTGTAGCAAATCAAATGTTTTTTTCCCATGCAGTAATGAGATTATGGCACTGTAGCATTTATTCTGTGCTTCAGGGATCAGGTTGCCACAGACCTTGGAGAGGTCAGGAAGTTAATATAAACTACAGCAGTCTTCACAGATATGCCTAAACCTCACACATTTCCATTGCACAAGTTCCAGCAGTGGACCATCAGCTCTGGAAATGCTGGTTTCTGCCCATGAAGGTGCAGCAGGAGCTTCCATCCTTAGAGGGTGGTTTGCTCTCATGGCTGTCAAGATGTGCTCAGCTGCAGTGAGGAAAACCTTTCAAAGGATAAAAAGACACCTCCTTCTTTGCAATAGAAAAAAAGTGGAAGGAGGCATGGTACAGTGACATTACATGTAGCAGCAGGATTTACAGGACAGAGTTCATACCTGCAAACCCAGCCAGGTGTCCCTTTTATTTATTTATTTATTTATTCATCTGTTGTTCAGTGCCTGCATCTGTATTGTCTACCTGTGTTTGTCATGTGTCTGTTCATCAGACACACATTCTTGTAACTGTGGTATCTATTACTCTTGAGTCTAGCTAGGAATCTGTCATCACCCAGTATCTTTGATATTTACAAAACAGAAAAGTGCATTAGCAATATGACAGCAATGCTGTTCTCTCTACTGGCTAAGGTGCTTATCATCTGAATGTGTTTCTCCATCTGGAGCGCTACTGTCTCCAGAGACTCAAATAACTCAATCTCCCAAGGCAGAAAACAAAGTGCTGGCTGTACTGCCATTGATTTACCAGAGCAAACATTTCATTTTCTCTACAGAATCTAAAAACATCTACTGGAATGCTTTCAAGCTGGAAGTTTCCTCACTCCTTTAAAAAACAATTGTCATATATCCTTTTATTCCTAACATCATCTGAGGGGCTTTTTTATTTTAGCTATTAGAACATATTTAGGTCTCCTAAGTGCCTCTACCAAAAATATCATTTATGTTCAGTGACACCAAAGCTCTTGATATTATGCTCTGCTTCAAGGCACTGTTTGCTAAATAAGATATAATTAGCTTTGTAAAACCTGTAATAGATAGGAGGCAATTCTTTTAGAAGGTAAAGACTTGACCTGGCCTGAGCCAGGACAGAATCAATTTCCTTTTTCATAACTTGACTTTTCATTTAATTTTCTTCTAAATCACAGCACATTCTGAAATTAACAGGGTGTTTTTGCAGGCAGTGTCTTCTTCTAGGACTGAGAATTCTTGATGATCATATTACTCCAGAGGTACTGTCATTAGTCTTAATGCAGAAAAAGCTCTCACTTATGCTTTTCCTATGGAAACCAAGGTCTCTTCTTGATTCTGCTAAACTTCCTATGTAAAGGCTGGAAAAGAAGACACAGGCGTGACCCCTTCTTCAGGGAGGAGATAACAGGAAAAATGACCCAAATTTCATCCCATGCACATCATACTCAGATTAAAGCTGACTGATCGTGAAGGTGAAGCAATCTTCATCCATAGCTGGCATCCTGAGAGGACTCTGTCTGTTCCTCTGCCTTTGATCCTGACCTAAGCATACCTGAATCTCTGCATTCCCAAATGCAGCTCCAATATTTTTATTTCCTTATTTTCTTTCTGCATATTTCATCTCCCTTATTCTCTCTCCTTTCCCATTCTGGGAAGGGAGAGGGGCTAATAGAGAGCACCTGTCATTTGATCAATATCTGTCCCAGTGTTAAACTGCAAACAGGCTTTAAATATTTAATTTATAGAAGTTGCTTTTTATTATTATTAGGTTTGCATGTACAGAAAAAGTGAACAGGTAACACCAAATACCTATCAAGTACTATTGGCAATGCATAATAAATTTATTAATAGCACATGACATTCTTCTTCAGGGAAGAATTCAAATATGAGACATTATTCGGAATGTGATCTCTTTTTTCGGTGGCATTTTTTCTACAGGTTTTATTCTTTCTGCTTCTTCCTAATAGGAGAGAAAAGAACTAGCAAAACAATCATAGGGAAAGACAGACACTAGCTGCAGAAACAGAAATGAGCACTTTGTAGCAGGCTTTTTTTCCCACCTCCATCCCATATCACAGAGATTTTTTCATCTTTGATTGCAAGGAGCTTCCAAAAGGTTCCCATGGATATGTGCTATTGTTTTCACTACAGCTGTCACACAGGGTGGATTTGCTGTATTTTTTCATTTCCTTTCTTTTTCGACATAAGGGAAGAAAACAGAGTTTCAGTCAGAGGCTTCGAGTAGGAGTCATAGGAGGTCTTAAATAAATTGGAAGCTTGGGGTTTTAACTTCTGCATGCAATTCCACTAAACTATTATGCAGCACATAATAGTTTCTCTGAAATTACCACTTCTATCCCAGTTCTATAAGCAGTTTTCTTTTCAAATAGGTAAAATACTATATAGTTTATAATGGTCAGCATGCAACAGTTCTGCCTCAATCCTGGAAATCTGATTTAACTGGAATTTAACTATAGTGAGGGGGTACACAACAAAAGTGTTGAGGTGAAATGAATCCCTGGACTGAAAGCTTACTTGAGATTTATGGCTTACAATTTAGTTTTGCTCTAAAGTGACAATTTTTTTTTTTTTTCTTTTTTTTGAGATTTTTGACAAATAGATCATGGATATTGGCCTGGGAAACGCATATACAAACTATAAAAAATAACATGTTTTGTGCATGTCTTACCATCTTCAATCATAGCAAAGGGATAAAATGACTAATAGTAACCTGCTGTCCTCAAGCAAAACTACAAATGCACCCTCTCTCTTGTGCATCACTGTGCATACAGACTATAAACAAAGAGACTTTCTCACCTACACACCACAAGCCTTATTTATTCTGCATCTGCTACCTGCAAGATGAGCAGAGATAGTGGGTGCTGCAAGGTAAAGCAAAAAAGTTACATTTGCCAGTGCTGGAAGAGGAGACCTCCGTGAGAAATTACAGAATCTATGAATTGTGTTTGATGGCCTGGACTGGACATCAATCCTTTTGCAACTTTTTTCTTCTAACTTTGAGTAATAAGATTGGCAAAACATGTGAAAACAAACATGACAATGCAGTTACCTAGCTATAAAGTAGCATGCTGCTGCCAAGACAGTAAGGAACAGTCATAAGATTTTGAAGTCTTCTTCCTGTTTCATTTTGGGTTGGTTTTTGTTGCTTGGTTTTTTTTCCAGTCACAATTTTTATTTTTAAGAGTAATTTTTAACATCTTTCTAAATATAATATCTTTCTAGAAGTCTTTAATAATGTTTCCCTATTTCTTAAACTTCAGATTACCAATACATTCTAGATTCTAGAAAACAGTTGTGCAAATGCACAAAATGCACTAGAACCCTGTGTACACTTGAAGTGTAGCGTACACATGTAACTAAGGCCAATTCTCTGCCATAGATAATTATTTATGTTATGGCTCGGTGGTCTAACCCTGCAGATGCAAACTGCATTTCATATTCCTCTGTTTTCATTTTTTACTTGCCTCAGAACTGCAAAAACCCAATTCACAGTGGCAGAAGTAGCCTAAACAGAGTGAAAGGATGGATTGAGGGCTTCTGCAGGTGTTGTCTCAGTACTGTATAGTTAAAAAACATGTGGAGTGCACATGTGCAAAACCAGTGCAACATAACAGTGAAGAGACTCCATATTGTGTGCACACACAGATGCCTGAATAACACTGGTACAGACATGCTTCCAGATCAATTGTAAGAAAAGTTCTCCAAATAGTTTCTCTTCTTATCTGAATCACACATACATATTATGCGCATATACATACCTCTGCACATGTATATTTGCATAAATAAATAGATGTGTATATTCTCTGTATATACATTAAATGTGGTTTATAGATGCTATATGCCACTTAAAGACACATACTTACATCAATGTAATTATTTACCTAGCATATACTCTTTGGCAACATCAAACAGAGAATGGGCAGGACCATCTGTTTGCCTGGAAAAACAGAAAACTAAGCACACCTAATAGGCCTAAAAAAAAAAATTGAAACAGAAAAGAAAAGCCAAGCATAAGTTATTGCTTACAGAAAGGAATGAAGTGCTGGGGAAAAACAGCAACATTTGCAGTGCATTTTTGGTGTAGATGCAGCTGTGAGCTATATTATACAAGGATCTTCACAATGCTCTTGTAAGACAGATCACTGAACCCACAGAGCCAGGACTTTGGCTATGGCTCTGCTGGTACCACCCAAATTCTTCTTACTGAATACCTCTTCTTACTCATACCTCTGCAGCATGTGTTAGGTTTATTTTTTATGAAAAAATTATATAAAACTTGTAAAATTTGGAAATAGATTTTCCTCCTGTTTCCAAGTTGTGCTCTGGGATTCATGTTCTACCTTTCTGGCACTTCTGTGCTTTTTAGGGCTTACAGGCCAGTGTGTGTTATTTAATACATTTTTGCTGCAGAGGATCATAAAAAATGGTAGAAGTATCAGCTCCTCATTTTGCCATGTCCATAAAAAATGGTAGAAGTATCAGCTCCTCATTTTGCCATGTCCGTGGTGGAAGACATCGAAACTCTGCTTAACCCAAATGCCAGAGTGTAGATATGTAAAGGCATGATATTCAAGGAAAGCAGCTGTGGCATGGAAGAGAGGAAGACAATTAAATTAAGTAATGATGATGCACATTCAGTCTTAGATATAGGCTTAGGTATCATTGTGGATTCATTTTTCCTTTACTGGTGTACTGGTTTTGGGTGGGATATAGCAAATTTTCTTCAGAGTTAACTGGTAAGGGTCTGTGTTTTGGATTTGTGAAATAACATTGGAAACAACATTGATAATAAGTGATGTTTTATTACTGCTGAGTAATGCTTACACAGGGTCAAGTCCTCTTCTGCTTCTCACCTCTCTCCACCAGCAAGGAGTTTGGGGGTACACAAAAATTTCAGAGAGGACAGCCAGGACACCCAAGTCGAACTGATCGAAAGGATATTCCAGACCATATGACACCATGCCCAGTAACAAAACAAGTGGAGATGTTGGCAGGAGGAGCTGCATCTGGGGGATTGGCTGGGCAGAGTTTGGTTGGTGGTGAGCAATTTTTTCGTTTCCACCTCTTGTCTTCCTTGGGATTTATTTCTCTATATTTGTTATTTTCCTTTTAATTGCAATTAATTGATTCTTTTTTAATTTATTTTTTTTTTTTAATTTAAATTATTAAACTGATTTTACTGGAAACTACAAGTTTTCTCATTTTCAGTCATCCAATTCTCCCCACCCAGTCACTGTGGAGTTAACAAGAAGCTTTGTAGTGCTCTGTTGCCTGCTGGGGCTAAACCAAAATAAAATACAGGTGAAATAGGGTTTTGGTTGAGAAACTTCTCTTCTCACTACAAATTCAGATAACTCAAAGCTGACATTTTCAAAGAACTGAATAAAAATCTTTGGGGATTTTCTGAATTAAGACGATGGCATCTGAAAGATATTTGCTATTTCAGCAGTAGCAGTTCAGAAGGTTTTAAGCAGTGAAATGAAGAATGAGAAATACTTTCTTCGTGCACAACTACAAAATTGTTGTCATGAAGCTTTCAGTAAGTAGTTCATCTCAAAGCATATTAGTTTGCCAAACTATCTCTCTAATCGAAGTCTGTTTTTCACATGGCTCAGAACTGGATTTTTAAATTATACCTTTGGAAACACTCTAGCATGAAGCTGTCCAAACAAGTGGAACAAGTATAAAGATTTTTGTAATCCTTTATGAATGTGGTCATTCCCTGAACAGTCTAAACAAAATGCACTACAAAGTGCTAGCTTAAAGTTTTGGGCAGGAACAGCACAATAAAATGTATTTGAAGTCCAGCTTGAGGATGAACTGGCTCAGAAATTGCACAGGTAATTATTGGAAGCAGAGCTTAGAATAGAAGCACAGAATCATAGAATGGCTAGGTTTAGAAGGGACCTTAAAGATCATCTAGTTTCAGCTTCCCTGCATGAGCAGGGACACCTTCTATTAGACCTGGTTACTCAAAGCTCCATTCAACCTGGCCTTGAACACTTCCAGGGAGAGGATAACCACAACTTCTTTGTACAACCTGTTCCAGTGTTCACCACCCTCACTTGAAAGAACTTCTTCTTAATGTCTAGCCTAAATCTCTCCTCTTCAAGTTTGAAACCATGTCCCCTTGTCCTCTCACCCATGCAAAAACCCTACCCCAGCTTTCTTATAGGCCTTCCTTCAGATATTGAAAGGTTACTATAAAGTCACCTCCTTTTCTCCAGGTTGAACAACCCCAATGTCTTTAGCCTGTCTTCTTAGGGAAGGTGCTCCAGCCCTCTGATCATTTTAGTGGTTCTCCTCTGGACATGTTCCAGGAGCTCCATGTCCTTCTTATGCTGGGGACTCCAGAACAGGACACAATACTCCAGGAGGGGTCTCACAAGAGTGGAGAAGAAGAGGAGAACCATCTCAATCTACCAGCTGTCCATGGTTCTTTTGATGCAGCCCAGGACACAGTCTTTCTGAGCTGCAAGCACACACTGATGGCTCATGTCTTCTGGTCCACCACAACCCCCAAGTCCTTCTCCTCACACCTGTCCACAATACTTTCTCCTCCCAACCTGTATTGGTGCATGGGATTGCCTCCACCCAGGTGGAGAACCTTGCACTTGGCCTTGTTGAACTTCATGCAGTTTGCATGAGTCCATTTCTCAAGCCTGTCACGGTCCCTCTGGATAGCATCCCTTCCCTCCAGTGTGTTGACTCCACCACAGAGTTTGGAGTCATCAGAAAACTTGCTGAGGGTGCATTTCATTCCACTGTCCATGTTGCTGACAAGGATGTTAAACAGCACTGGTCCAAGAACTGACCCTTGAGGAACATCACACATCTCCATATGGACACTGGGCCACTGATCACAACTCTTTGGGTGTGACCATCCAGCCAGTTCCTTATCTAGTGGATGGTCCATACATCAAATACATATTATTCCAGTTTAGACATCAGAATGTTGTGCGGGACAGTGTCAAATGCTTTGCACAGGTCCAGGCAGATGACATCTGTTGCTCTGCCTTTGTCCACCGAGGCTGTGACCCTATTATAAAAGGCCACCTAAGTAGTCAGGCAGGACTTCCCTTAGTGAAGCCATGCTGGCTGTCACCAATCACCTCTTTTTTATCTGCTTGCCTTAGCAGAGCCTTCAGGAAGATCTGCCCCATGATCTTGCTAGGCACAGAGGTGAAACTGACTGGTCTGTGGTTCCCTGGGTATTCTTTTTTTTTCCATTTTTGAAAATGAAGGCTATTTTTCCCTTTTTTCCAGTCAGCAGGAACCTAACCAGACAGCCATAACTTTTCAAATATAATGGACAGTGGATTTGCAGCTTCATCTGCCAGTTCTTTCAGGAGCCATGGATGAATCCCATCTGGTCCCATGGACTTGTGCACTTTCAGGTTCTTTGGGTGATCTTGAACCTGCTCTTCATCTTCACTGGGAGGAACTTCCCTTTCCCAGTCCCTGCCTTTGGCTTCTGTAACATGGAGGGTGTGACCACAGTCCTTTCTAGTGAAGACAGAGTCAAAGTAGTCATTGAGTACCTTGGTCTTCTCTACATCTTGGGTGACACACTCTCCTGTTATCTTCTGGAGAGGACCCACACAGATTTCTACCCAGCATGATGCATGTAGGATGGAATACTGCAGGAATAAGTATAAGCAAGAGTCTTTCTGTGTACCATTTTCCAGCAGCAACTATAAACATCAAGCTTAATCAGATGCTGAAGAAGCAGATGCTGACTGAAAAACATGCTGTAAATTTCATAATGTGCAGCTACTTAGAAGAGATTAAACTGTAAAGTAAAATTACCTAAAGAAAATTGGTTCTGTCCAGTCTCAGGCCAGGCCAGCCACATGTCACCTCCTAACAAAAAGTAAAAGAAATCCACTGCCATATAAATAACTGCCAAAATAAATCCACTGCCATAAAGAACACATGCCCATGGAGCAGTCAGGCTGCCATGCCAACTCAGGCAGCCATTGTATTCAGCAATGCCCTGCATATATGCTGACAGAGAATCTAATGAACTTATAGCATTAGGTTAGCAGTATGGATTGGTTTAGGAATAATACTCCTCTGAAGTTTTCTTTCTTAGTAGAAGTCATTTACTCTACATTTTAAGGAGAAACATACTGATTAAAGACATGTTGATTTTGTTTTGCTTTCCATCCTCTTTTGTCTTCTATGAAAGACATTTTTATATATTAGTTTGTTAAAACATTATTTTGCATGATACTTAGAAAGAGAGACTGAATCACTAGGTTATACAGATTAGTTTCCTTGAACTGTAACATTTATTTGTGTTAGTGGATGAAAAACTGAAAATACACTCTCTGATATAGTCATATATATATATATACATATATATACATATTCCTCTCCAGAATCCTTCTAGAAGAAATGGATCAAAACCAAGAAAAAACACTCTTTAATTAACTTCAGATTTAAAAAATTCTTATTTTGTTGCATTATCTGTAAGAATTAACATATGTATTATTTATTCTTTTAAAGTGCTGAAGAAATTGCCAGGTATCATTAGGAGTGTCTGTATTCAACTACTAACGACTGGAGAGACATTTATTCAAGCAAAGAACATTTACATGCAAACTGCAGGAACTGAGCAAGACTGTTACTTTTCTGATTAAAGGAACAGATTTGACTGGAGGAAGTGTGACTTCAATTAGCTGTGTAAATGCCATTAATTCCAATTAATCTTCTCACAGTGTCAAGACCAGAATCCAGGGAGAAAATAAATTGCAGTAAATCAATATAACTCTTGTTTTTACCAGAAGCATGTGCTTACAGGAGGAATGTGTTTTATAGTTGTTTGCATCAAGAAGTACTTAAACAAGACAGTAATTCAATGTACCAAACCTCTAAATGATTCTTTATAAACTGTTTATATATCTCTTTAATTGCTTTTCATTTCATTTAATATATTTAACTTAGTACTTTTGAGAAATATTCCAGTACGAAAGTTGTTTAAAACACCCACCTGTACAATGAAGTTTAACTTTTCAAAGAAAACTGAGATGTAGATTTCTAAGATAATTGGTTCTATTTGCAAACCTTAGATAAGCACCTACTTGCACTTACTTTTCATGGGGCAAATAAAGGAAACTTCCCATCCAACTTACTCTCCAATGTGAATTGAAAAGCTGTCTCTAAAGGAAGATTCTTGGATTTCTTTTAGACAGCTCCTTGAGAACCATGACCATGAAATTTTAACCCTTGAGGATTTCCATGCTGCTAGGAACAGTGCAGCAGATCTGTCATATCTTAGGTTTCAAAAGGAGTATCTTAAAAAGAGCACAAGTGTGAGCCTATAAGAAACTGCTATAAATCAAATTAATCAACACAGCAATGTGACACTGAAATGAAATTAAGAGTGCCCTGTGTGGGAAGGCAAGCACAGACCATCTTCGACATTTGAGAAATATTGCAGGTACTCTCTTGTGATAATTTGCCCTACAAGAACTTTTTCACATCACTGCACAACTATGTGATGGATGAATGGAGGAGGGTACCAAGGAGTTTACTCCTGAGATACAAGAGAAGAATGAATTCAAAAGAACTTTAAGCAAGCAAAGCCTTCTCTTAGAAAAGAGCTAATGGGCTTTCTCTCTAGTCCAATCCCCCTCGCCCTCAGAAAATATAAAGAACAATCCTCAAAAATTTCACTGAAAGTAACCTATCAAATTGAGCTAGAAAGCAGTTTCACAATGCATGCTAGCATAAGTAACCACAGCATCAGTAAGGTGTGCTTATGCAGACATTTCCCACTGTCAGCAGCTGGATAGATATCTATGTCAGAATTTGCAACCTGTGCAAAAGATCAGGGACAAGTGGCAGCTCCCAGGGCTTTGAGAGTACCAGCAGGACTTATGATCCTGCCCTCAGGGAGGTCCCTGATGCCCTGTGACACCCTACTCTCTGGCTGCCCTAATGCTCCCAGACCACAGGAGCCCCCAGGAGCCACAGCCTCTGCAATACCCCAGCAGGAACAGGGCACTTTCCTAAAGCACATGGTATAAATTATAGCCAGAGAGTTCTCTCCTAACTGTCTCCCCACTGTGGCTGAGAATGCATACAGGAATCCCCAGCAGCTGTGTCCCAGAATTTTACTTTGCAACAAAAGCACCAAAATATGACCCAGGATCTGGGCAGAAAAAACAACATATTATGAAAAGCTTCAGCAAGGATAAGACAGCCATTTCCCATCCTTTTCTGCTAGTAAAGGATTGAACACATGCACAGATCTGACCTTTTCAGCTATGGATACAGAGTTGCTATTCTTATATATAAATCTTATCAGAAAAAAGTGAAGACTGCAAAGTGTCCTTCTTTATATGTGTACCAAAACATTAACAAAACAGTCTAAAACACTGGCCTGTACTGAATGGATTTATTAAAGCTATATTAAATATATTAAATAAATATTATGCTGTATTTTAAAAGTCCTTTGTCCTTCAAGAACAAATATACTGCCTACATTAGATGACTATCTTTAGTCATATAGTATCATATAATCAAGATGAATGTTCCTGTCTGAGAAAGATGAAAACAGAATCATTTCTCCATAATTTACAATAGTTTCTTAAAACGATTATGTATTTTTCTTTGCTTTCCCTTAATAAAAATTTTCCTCAACTCAAAATGGCTTTTTGGAATCCATTATTGCTTCATCTTGACCTCTCCCATTTTCAGTATATGATTTAGTATCTTCTACTGTTTTTAGTATGGAGTAATAACAACAATGCTCAGTGATATTCTGAGGTTTTATGATGGCATCAATCACCATAGATTCTATTCACCAGGCTAAAAAATAAAAAAGAATCAACAAACACCTTGCATTTAACTTCAAGAAAAAAAAAAGTTTTACTGATCTCAGCATGACTCCTTAAGACACGAAAATACGACTGCTGTTTAACTAGGAGAATACTACATACAACTAAGTGATTGCTCACAGTCAAACTGCGCATTAGGTTGTGAAACAAAATTTAGCATTCATGATGTTCAGGAGGCTATCTGCCAAGTTATTAGTCCCTCATTGGCTAAGAACCTCAGTCCCCTAATTTATGTTATTGGGACTTGACCCTCTGAGTCTTTAAGACAAGTGCAAGGTGTGAAACTTTATAGTCAGTTGAGAAGGAAGAAACATACACATTCTGAAAAATGTGTGATCAACCACTGAGTGATTGGCTGGAAGATCATGAGAATTAATTTCTAAAAAGGAGCAGAGAATTCTTCATCAAAGCAAAATTTGTTCTTTTAAGCTATTCAGAAACACTACTCCATAAACACCTCCTCTGCACAAAAGCAGAGCCTTCAGTACTCCCATAAAATTTGATCACACTATGCAAAATTGACTAGTTTCTAGAATTTCTAATACACTTTGTGAGAAAGGATAGAAAATTTTTTCCTGCTCCATCCTTGGCTTAAATTATGAACTCACCTCCCTCGATCTGATGTTCACATTTCTTCTGATGCAGCCAGGGACGTGGTTGGCTTTCTGAGCTGCAAGTGCACGCTGCCAGATCATGTTGAGATTCTCATCAAACAGAGCCCCCAGGTTCTTTTTGTCATGACTGCTCTCGATCCATTTCCTGCCCAACATATATTTCTGTTTGAAATTGGATTAACCAGGTACAGGACCTGGAACTTGGCCTTGTTGAACTTCATGAGGTTTGCAGGGGCCCACTTCTCAAGCCCATCAGAATACCTCTGGATGGCCTCCCTTCCCTTTAGCATGTCAAGCACACCACACAGATTGATGCCATCAGCAAACTCGCTGAGGGTGCAGTCAATCACGTTGTTCACGTGTCGCAGTCCATAACTATTAATATTTTATATTTTGTTCATGAGAAAATATTTAGCCACTGTGCTACAAATTCTAAAAGTAACCACGTTTATGATTTGAATGAAATACAGTGATTTATTTCAGGAAAAAAATTATACCAGGTTGAAAGGGGCTTTTAGGAAGGAGTAGAAAGTGGAAGAGACACAGGGAAAACAGGTTTTTGAACAAATCAATCACACAGGGAAATGCCTATTAAGAAAAGAAAGAGAATGATTAACATCTGTCCATCCTCCAAAAAAAGTCCCCTCGTCACTGGTTGCTGGTGTCTCTGTTTCTCCTCACTCACTGGGAGCCTGCCACTCCTTCATGCTGCTTCATGTTGGCTTCCCTTTGGTCTTTGGTGTGCTGCTTCTTACTTCTTCTTGCTTCTCTTCACTTCTTATCATTTTCCCCTTTTCCCTCTCAATTTTATGTAGTAAAAACTTCTTTCTTTTTATCAATTATTGCCAGAAGGTCCAAATTGGTAAACGTGGGTCTCCCCCTTGTATGCAGGTTTCCTGGAATGCTTCAGTTTGCTACCAATTTGCATTAGCTCTCTGGTGGATGGCTTATCAATATCATTAGCATTTTATCTTTTTAGTCCTGGCAAAGGAAGGGGGGTCTGTTGATGAGATATTGCTGATGGGAATAAGTTTGATACATTTTAGACAGTGTAAACAGAAACCACAGAGCCAGGCTTTTGTTGATTCAAGTTTTAACAGAATAAAATAAGCCGGGGAGCCAGGGTTTTTGCTGATTCAAGAGGCGATTTTTTTCTATCCACATTATATCATGCCACTGACTAAGATTAAACAGCACTGGTACTAGAACCAACCACTAAGGAATGCCTCTCATCAGAGTTCCAATGACACTGTCCATTATGACAGAGACATTAACCAAAAGTCTTTGAGTAAGAACATCCATCCAATTCCTGTCTAGCAAGTGGTACATTCATACAGTCCATGTCTGCCTGTTTTAGAGAACAGGATGTCATGCAGGACAGTAACAGATGATTTGTACAAGTCCAAGTAGACCACATCAGTTGGTCTTCTCTTATCTATCGACATTTTAGGCACATCATAGATGGACACAATTTACCAGACACAATTTGCCTTCAGTGAACTCATGTTAGATGTCAAAAATCACCTCCTTGTTATGTATGTGCCTTAGCAGAGCATTCAGGAGGATCTGCTTCATGATCTTCCAAGGCACAGAAGTGAGATGGACTGATGCATAGTTCCCTGGGTCTTCCTTTCTTCTGTTTTTGAAAGTGGTGGCTTTGTTTCCCCCTTGCCAGTGTGTGGGAACTTCACCAGACAACCATGACTTTTCAAATATGATGAAAAGCAGCTCTGCAACTTCATCCACCAGGTCTCTCAGAACCAGGGAATAGATCTCATCAAGTTTCAGGGACATTTGCTCATTCAGGTTCCTTTCTTGGTCTCAGACCTGCTCTTATGAGTGAATCTTCCTTCTCCCGAGAACAAGGTGAGAACAAGGTCCAGCATAGTAACTTTTCTCATTGGTTCCTCTACCACATGAAAAAGGATATTTTCATCAATTCATTTCAGGATTCTCTTGATTGCTGGTGCTCTCCTGAGTTGTCTCTCCAACAGATGTGGGGGTTAAAATCTCTAAAATATCTCTTGAGAAACAGAGCCTATGAAGGCAGTGCTGCTCCCATCTCTCTATAGAAGCTTCAGCTGCTCAGTTTTCCTGGTCAGGTGGCCTGTGACCTGCTATGAGAAAGCATATTTTTTTTAAAAAATGCCTATTTTAGAAAGGTAGTGCAAGGCAACTGCTATGATAATGATTTCTTGCAAGAAATTTATTGTTACCCATTTCTCTTCAAACCTTAATGTCAGGTAGATTATACATCTTTCAGAGAACACTGTAAATCACCCTGAGTCTAAAAGTAGTCCTAGTTATGTTGAATCCCCTAGACCTTTAGAAAAGATTCACAGAAAGGGCATAAAAATTATGTGGAAGAAGAAAATATGATGGCAGATATGACATGTACACAACTGACACTGATGCAGAAAACAGGACCTCCACATGGATACGAATACCATATCAAATCACAAAGTCAGAACTTTCAGTAAGTCTGAGTTGCATGTGTTCCATAAAGCAAAGTTAACTAAAAATCCTGATTCGGCCAGAAAATATACAAACTAAGCTATTTTTATCTCTCTGTTTGGGTGATGATTGGTCAGAGATTGTTGCAAGACGAACCTCTCTTAGGACACGGTGCTCCAAGGTCCAACAGGTGTTCCAGCAGAAGTGCACGAAAAGTGCCCTGAGTCTGTTGTCTCAGGATTGGTCAGCCTGGCTCAGTGCTACTGCTCCAGAAGCAACAAACCCCTCTGCTGACTTGCTCAGGAGTGAGCTGAGCTTGTGAGTTTGAGCCTCACCTTTTTTTGGCCCCCTAATCCTGCTCATGTGCAGTGGGGGCCCACCCTAATCAGGCACAGGTGGGCTTAACACAAGCTCATGCCCACTATCTGGCAATCAGTGGCACCTGGTTGCCTCATTGCCTCATTTCACTACGTTTCCCCCCCCCCCCCTTCTTTTTTTTTTTTTTTAATTGTATGAACTACCGTTTATTACGATGACAATTGTAATAAATACATATGTTCTAATAAACACAAATACAACAAAAATGACAATTCCTCCTTTTTTCTTTGTTGTTGTTTTTTTGGGTTTTTGGGGTTTTTTTTTTGTTTTGTTTGGGTTCTTGGGGTTTTTTTTTGTTGGTTTTTTTTTTGTTTTTTTGTTGGGGTTTTTTTGGTTTTCATAAAAGAACACAAACAACAAGCAAGAAAAATTATATGACGTCCAAACGTGCAAACTCAGCAAGGTTATTCAGTTCGAGCTGCTGGATGATGCAGTGTTGTCCATTAGAGATCTGGTCGCGGCAGGGCGTGTCCATTTACTGGGTACCCAAAGAGGTCCAGAGTCCGTGGAGACACAGCTATAACCTCTTCCAGTAAACAGTAGTGGCTTGGGCCCTACCCACGGACCTGTAGATGGATCCTTGTAATTAATTTGGACTTCCGGCCTGCAATTGATTTTCTGGGATGAGTAATGGAGTAACACAGGAGGTTGTTGGGAATCATGGCTTAAACTAAGAAAATTCAGTGTAAAAAGCCCGAGCCAGGCTAATCAATCCTGAGGCAACAGATTCAGGGCACTTTTCGTGCACTTCTGCTGGAACACCTGTTAGACCTTAGAATCATAGAATCATAGAATCGGCTGGGTTGGAAGGGACCTCAGAGATCATCAAGTCCAACCCTTGATCCACTACTGCTGCAGTTACCAGACCATGGCACTGAGTGCCACATCCAGTCTCTTTTTAAATATCTCCAGGGATGGAGAATCCACCACTTCCCGGGGCAGCCCATTCCAATGCTTGATCACCCTCTGGGTAAAGAAATTCTTTCTAATGTCCAACCTAAACCTCCCCTGGGACAACTTGAGACCGTGCCCTCTTGTCTTGCTGAGAGTTGCCTGGGAAAAGAGACCAACCCCCACCTGCCTACACCGTCCTTTCAGGGAGTTGTAGAGAGTGATGAGGTCTCCTCTGAGCCTCCTCTTCTCCAGGCTGAACAGCCCCAGCTCCCTCAGCCTCTCCTCATAGGATCTGTGCTGGAGTCCGTTCACCAGCCTAGTTGCCCTCCTTTGGACCTGCTCCAGGACCTCGATATCCTTCCTGAACTGAGGGGCCCAGAACTGGACACCTTGGAACGCCGTGTCCTAAGAGAGGTTCGTCTTGCAACAAGAGATAATATACAGACATCGAAACCTCAGTACCGGTTAGGACCACATCACTCTATGCCCAGTTTTGATCACTAGTATCACTCACTTCAGTATGCATGAACAGAATTACCATCAGAGGGGAACTCTCCCCTTTTTCTTTTTCATTCAACATTTGGTTTACATGCTAAAACATCAAGGGTTTATACAATAATGTATACAAAAAGCAATGTAAAGACCATAGAAATTAATCAAGTGCTAATGGAATAACAAAATACATCAAAACAAGTGAGTAATTTTTCTGTGTGATCTTTCTCATATGAAGAATGTATGGCAAGTGGTCTACAAAGAAATCTAGGAGCATATCAAAGGCAAAAATTAGTATTTTCCCTCACCACATACCTTCCTTAAAAAGTACAGCTGCAGAATGAGTGCTGGCCAGCAAAACTCAGAGCTATGGTAGAAGAACTCTACAACCATAATAATAAAAAAAAAAAAAACAAAGTTAATTAGAAAGTACTTCAAAAAATAAATGTTAATCAGATAGGACTAATGAAATTCATGCTCGGAAAGGAAGCAAAAAAGTTAAACAAGCGAGCAGGAGAGCTATAGGTCAGACTGCAGAGCTTTGATTAATCAAAAGTTCAGAAATGTTAATCAAGCAAATAATTCATACCTACCTGAAAGGTATTGAAGTAGAATGAACCATTAGCAGAGTTTGGAAAAAACTAACAGTGTTTAATCTTTTTTGTGCATGAGAAGAGAGGCAGCTGCCCACTCCCTCTGGGAGTTTGTATGGCATTGATACAATCTCTTATGACATTTTTAGAGGCAAGCTAAGAAAACATGGGTCTTAAGACATACATAGATTAGGAAAAAGCCTACCTCTTTTAGTGGGGAACAGAAATATCCAGGTGTGTTAGAAAAAAAAATTATTAATGACTTCATGTCAAGCAATAGAATAGGGAACTTACTAAGAGGTGTTTTCTGGTGCTCTGTCAGGAATAGTAAAACCAGAAATGATCCTGACTTTGAGGGTGGCTGTGGGATTAGTGCCTTCTAATGTTCTTTCAACCCTGCTTTCTTGTGATTCTGTAATTATTAATATTCTTACCCAAATGAATATCCACACATTTTAAAATAAAATATTATAAGGGATTGTTGCATTATGTAGACAAGTTAAAAAGAATTACCCTTTTTCACTTCTTTTAAAGGAACTGATGTTCCTTTTTTATAAAAACAAACCATGAAAAGTGCTAAACTTGCTTTCATGCTTAACATCTTCTATGATTTTAAAATTATATGACCATGATGGGTCAATAATGCCAAAGTTTTTGTTCTATTAATAATGTCCTTACACATTCTCATTGCTGTAGCATCATTTTAGCAATACAGTATTCAATTCACCATTCAAGTAACAGCATGGATTATATATAAACTACGTACAGAATATTCTAAAAATAGTACACACTAAATTTTGGCTGACATATTTTGGGCAGATATTTTAATTTTATTTCTTACACCTTCCTAGGAAAAATTATGCACCCTTTATGAGTATGACTGGTTTTGTTTGAAAAACAAGTGTTCTTTCTCTAATATTATTCATCTTTTTATATGAACTTACTAGTATTACCACAACTGTAGGAGATCTATTTCTTGCAGAAAAACAAGCTAAGCAGACAACTGACTTGAGTTGGCTTCTTTAAGCATGACTCCAATTTTCCAGCTGAGGTTTGTGCACTATATGTAATGATGAGACACAATTAGCTCTGAGGTACGTGTGTGAATACACACTGTATATATATATATATATATATATATATATATGTATATATATCATATTCTCTTTGTGTGGCTCTGCTCACATTAATGACGGTGTTGGGAAAGAAGGTGTTTTCAACAGGCTAAAGGATAATTTGGTATTCCTTTCAATTTCTGCATCAGTATGAATGTAATATATCCTGGAACTTAGGTGGCAGAGAGGTTTTTTGTTGCAAACCCAAAGAAAGGACAAAATTACTGTGTTCAGAAAATAAATTCTTTTGTGTAGCATTAGCCAGTCATAATGAAAAATCAGTGTAGAGAAACAGCTTGAACTTAAGTCAGGTTTAACCTTGAGAAATCTAAAAAGAAATTGCATCAGCAGTCGCAGTTAAAGCCAGACTATAACAACCTAACTGCTTTAGTGGGTCTTTTTTTTCTTGTTATACAAGGCTGTTTTGAAGACCACCACCTTGAAAAGAAACAGACAGATATAGTGATTAAATTGTTGGTTTCAGCCATATTCTTTTCACTTGTTGTGTACTATAAGAAAGGATATAAAAAAGGCAGAATGATTGTTACAGAGGGGAAAACAGTCAGTGCTTTTTGTACCTAAGCAGTTAAAAAATAAGCTTAACTGTTGGCTAAGCATGAAAATATAAAGGTTTGATAGACAACAGTGAATACTAAGGTATAATAATTATTATAACTAGAATTGAAGGAACATGGAAGAAAAAGGGCAGAAATAAGCACCAAAGGATACTTGTATTTGTCTGATAATTAAGCTTAACAGATGTTTTCTACTGTTTCTGAGAACAAACTTTATGAAATGGACTATTCTGTCTGCAGAAACAACAGCTTCACTTAGAGAAGGTTTGATATATTGCTGGATAGACATCGTATTAACTTCACTGACTGCTTTATACATATAAACTTAAGGTAAAATTAAACCAAAGCATGGAGAAAAGCAGTCTAAAGCGGAACCAAAGGCATTATTCAACACAGAAAGCCACATATGATCGTTGAGTTTGTGAGGTACAACCCTCAACTCTACAGACCTGACGTCATGTAATAAATTACAGCAAATAGTTAATAAATCAAGAAACAGTAAATTAAACTACATGACTAAGATTTACAGCATTGTGACATTAAACAGATGCAAAAACACCTGTGCATTCTCCCATATAAACCAAAATAAATAATCTAGGTTTAGCTCAGTATGTCCATGCTCAAGTGGTATGTATAGTTTTTTAATCAAGTGAGTATGTCATTACAAATGCCTTACCAAATATAAATGAGAAAGTAAAGGAGTGCAATGTCAGCCATGATAAAGGAAGGCTGCTTAAACTGAGCACGAACAGGTGCTCAGTAAATGGGAGTGGGATCAAGGAGGAAAGTCTGAACTGAACTTCTGATTTCTCCAGCAGGAATCTGCTGCTTGACAGCTGCAGCTAGGACAGATCGGCTGCATATTTTTATAACACCTGAACGAAACAGAAATGGCATGTCCTGGATGCTCTAAATAATAATAGAGACATGAGAGAGAACCAGCCATTAGAAGTCTGATCATGCCCTGTGCTTCTGCATGTTGAATATGTAAATTGGGAAAAGCAGCATCTTGGTTTCTGAGTAGAAAAGAACAGCAAACAGAGGGATTCCAAAACCTGTTACACAGCACTATAAAAAACAATAAAAAATTATCTGCAGGTGTCAACATCATGCTTTTACAGCAAGCACAAGATTTCCAGAGAATCAAATTCCCACCTAAAAGTGAATCACTAAGACGTAAAGATGCCAAAGAAAGCTTCCAGACCCTATTTTAGATCCCGAAAGATTTATTGTTTGACATTTTTAGGCACTTCCCAGACATTTACAGATACAGATAAATTGTACATTTCTGGTAAAACTGGTTACTACCAAATAAAAAAATCCCATGACAGATTTTTCAAGCTCTAGAAAATGCACACTGGAAAGTGGTACCTCAGGCAATATTTCCTATGCTGGGGTTCTGCAGAGATTCTTCAGAGCATACAAGCTTGCAGGAACCAAATGGAAAAATAATACTTTTATACTGCATTTGATTCAGTCTGATGTTAAAATCACCCACATGAAAAAATTTTCCTCCAATTTGCAAAGCAATGGGGGAAAAAAAGAAGGTTAAAAGTTTATTGTTCCTAAAGAAAACTTACTGTCTTACAATCTTAGATTTTATTAAAAACATGCAAAGCACACACGTTTTTCATTCATTCAAAACAGTTCTGTCAGGACAAGTACAGATACAGGTTATGAATTAAATGCTTAAAGTGTTGCCATGACATACATATTTCAACTCCTATAAGAATTTAGCCACTAGAGAAGAAGCACAGAAATAAATCTTCTTAATGTCTACTTAAAGTACCAAATTCACAATTTCTGATATTGCTTGGTTCTCGTAAAAAATGGCCTAAGGGGAAAATGCCTTACTGTTTTATATTCTGGTGCTCACACCCAGAATCTTTGCAGGATCAATGGCAGTTTTGATACAGTATTTTTTAATAAGTGGTGCTGAAACATAACAGAATTTTAAATGTACAGTAGGATATAGCACAGATGTCTTTTAAAAGAGTAACCTAGATTTAAAAATGGTAACCTAGAAAAATATATAATTGTGTGTGTTGAAATGTCCAATACGAAGTCCACAGTGAGAAACTCCCCTTTTTGCTAAGTTGCTATATAGGCATCAGGATTTTGCCTTTGTAAATGCTTTGCTTGACCATAGCATTAGAGGCAACTCGTAAAGAGTTAAATAATAAAGCCCTTCATGCATAGCAACTTGAAAGGTGAAAAGTTATAATAAAGGAAACTTCAAGGTGGTATGTATCTGAAAAGTCACTCCTGGCAGACTTTGTAATTTTTAACTTGCTTGGTCACAGTAGCCTTTTAGTGTCAAAAATATGTCAGACAGAAAATTAACTACATAGTGAGGGACTGTGTAAATCACACAAATCAGTATCAGATGCCCTTTACTTCAGTAATCACCCATAGACATTTGCTCAGTAAAATGTCTTAAATCCATCTCCTAGTTTAAGCCTTCTCTGCTGCTTCTTGCGACTTGTATTTCCATTTCCTTGCTTTGTTCTCTTGGAATGAAGAAAATCTTTTGCAATGAATTTGCACTATGAATAGTACTTGTATTTGAACATGCTATATGACTTTCGTCTGAAGGGGAAAAAATAAATTAGAATTTGAGAATGCAAACTAAGAGCAGTCATTCATTGATTACTTCTGTACTTTACATATTAAAAAGCAGAATTTGAGATGAGAAGACAATTTAATTTGCACTGAAAGTTATCAGCTGAACTACTGATATTTTCTTCTGTGCAGAGAAGATCATGCAAAATTATGAATTGTTTAGGCTATTGTCTCTTTATTCAACAATTTTATTCATGCAATAATTCTAGTCATGACTAGGTATTTCTTTGAGCAAAAGGTTTTGTAACACCATAATAATGAGCTCTTAGAAATTCCATGAAGGAAACAGAAGAGAAACTCACATGCATGTAAAATATTTAAGTCATTTTAACAGGCCTTCACATTAAAAGAAGGGTAATTTACAAGAACCTTGAGAGGAATTCACATAATCTCTATAGATCTTGCAGAACTCATTAAATCTGATATTAAATCTGATTCATTTATGCACATGTACTTCCAATTCTCCAACCCTGTTTCATTTAAATGAAATTATCTTGTAATGCATAGAGTGTAAAAATAGCTAATGCAAACATAAGGAGGAAACTAAAAGTTGACACATTTCCCATCCTTCAAAATTCTCTTTTCCTTATGTATCAAGCCACTTCCTCATGGTCTATTATAAAAAGTGACTAGGGTTTTCACAAAATATATTGGCAAGGTGTCTGGGTTTGGGCCAGGATAAAGCTAATTTTCTGTATTGTCATTTTGCTTTCAGCTACGTTTCTTGCAAGTGGCTGTACTTGCTGAAATTAACAGCAAGTTTCTCAGTCAATGTCTGCTTCCAGGACTGATAATGCTTGATGTTTATGGTTACTGCTAGAGAATGGTCTGCACAACCCAGGCCACTGCTCAGTTCTAAGGAACATCTTATGCTCCAGAAAGAGAAAAGGAGTAAAGAGGTCACACCTGCAACCCTACTTTAGGGAGGAGTGGACAAAATAAATGACCAAAATTGACCACCAGAGTATTCCATCACATACACATCATACTCAGTATAAAAATAGAAGGTCAAATGCTCTGACCCTTCACCTGTTCCTGTCTGATCCAGCATCCCAGGAGGATTCCATCCGTTGTGGTCCTGATCCATGCCAGCCTGAATCTGCCTCCAGCTCCCGACTGCTGCTGACTCCAGGAGTCCAGCCTGGACTTTGTCAGGGCTGCCCTGAAGTCTTGGTGGTGATGTGGGAGTTATTGAGGAAAAAAGGAGAAGTAACATGGTATCAATTTTCTGTATATATGTATATATTTAGTAGTTTTTCCTTTTTATCATTACTGTCTCATTAAAGCTGTGCAGTTTAGTTTCCAGCTCATAAGTCTCTCTCCCTTATTCTCTCTCCTTTCTTTATCAGGGAAGGAAGGGGAATTAGTAGACAGTCATTTGGTTAATTGCCAGCCCAGTGTTAAACCATGACACAGGGTGTCTGTACCATACCTAATGTTCAGAGCAAGCTACAGACACCCTCATTCCTCTAGTCGGCTGCTGCAACCAGTCACAGTCTCACCACCACACAGACAGTAGTTTCAGGTTTTGCAGTAACTCAGTAACTCACCTCAGTAACTGAGTAATTCACCTTCTATATAGCCTATGTGGATGAATAAAGTCCTGAAAAAAGGACAAGTTTCAGTCTATAAAACATGCAATTTCACAATGGCAATGTAGCAGAATTCTAAATTATTAGTAATATTATGCTGTATTTTTCATACTCAAAGAAGTTGTAGGAATTTTTATGGACAGACAAGAAGGAAAATCCTTATTTCAAAAAACCCTCAGAACATATGCAGAGAACTAAACTAATCTGATATTACTTACAGAATAGTTGCTGTTACAAGAACCTGGATGGAAGAAATAGTTTCACACAAAAGCTTTCACAGAGAGAAATTAGATATTTTCCAAGTGACAACAAGGAGTGAACAAAGAAGCCAGGGAGAGCGAAAAAGTTCAGTGAAAGGACACTTTACTGAAGAGCAAGGAGAGAAAGGTAAATTGGAAAAAAAAAAAAAAAAATTTAAAAAAAAAGAAAAAAAAAGGAAAAAAAAGCCTTAAATCAGTTTTTGCTTCACCTGTGCATCCTCATTTGTCCATGGTTACTTTGGTGGCTAGTGCTTTCTGTCAGTTTTTTACCAAAATGTCTTAGTTATCAAAGATTTTTTTAGAAAAAGCATTAGTCTCAAATAAACTAACAGGAGACCAGAGTGTCTCCTTCATTCATGGTGGGATTAAGTGTTTTTTCTAAAAGGCAAAGGAGGAAGCAGACTTACTTGAACTTTCACTCACTTTAGATTGGAAAAAGTTAAAAAAGAAGAAGTATTCAGCAAGTATCTCTGCAAGCATGACTGATATGCATCTGTAAAAACTCTGTCCATGACAGGCATGACAATTTATGTCCAGCAAACATAAGTAAATTCAGTTTACAAAAGTTCATTGACAAAATGATGTAATAAACAGAGAGCTTTGACTTAGCCAGCAACAGATGTTTAACTTAATGAAGAAATCGTGTACTTCTATACTGAAAGCTGGTCACTTCAATATCACCACACTCTGTACTGAAAATTAGTGTTCCGTGCTACAAGTCAATGAAAGAAAGTTTAAACAAAGAAAAATGCAATCACTGAGATGCTAATGGGGAATATTATGGGCTTTAGGAATGCTGTTAAGAAACATAAAACTCCTTTTTATTTTTCCTATTCTTTCTGAAGCTCTTATAAACATGAAACTGAACTTGCCACTTAAAAGCCCTTTTTTTCTTCTGGTTTTCAGAGATTCTAGATGTTTGAAGGAACAGCCATAAAGATGGAACATGCTATTTTGATGCAACTATATGGAGGAAATAAGAGTTCATTAAAATAACAGCTACTTCTGAACAGGGTTTTATTAAATGCTTCATTTTAGGAGAAAGAAGTTATATATCAATTAGAAAGTACAGCACAATGAGCAACTGTTTCAGGATGCCACCTACCCACCACTCTCAAGCACAATAAGAGTGTCAGTCATGTTGAATCTTTGCTGTTATAGACTACTGAACTAGCCCACATTGTTCAAATCTTAATATAAGTCATTATTTCTCCATTGAAATAAAAAATCAGACAAGCATGCAAAAATTTCACTTTACCATGTTTCTGTGAAAAAACAAGAACGAATCAAGGCAGCTCTCTGAACGTTTAGCCTCTAATTTTCCTGGCTCGCCCTGTATTTCATCCCTCAGAAAGGACTCGGGGAAGTATTTCTGAAGCCATTTGTAAACAACATAGAGGGAATAGACTTAACAAGCAGCAGCAACTTTTGAACTATCATGCTTCAGTAGCTCTCCCTCTTCATTAAATTAAAGCATAGCCACCTTCAAGTGCTGCATTCCTTCCTTGCAATCATACATCCTTTTCTTCTGTCTTCATTGTTATCCTAACAATTCTTATACAGCTAAAATGACTGTCGGGGTCATAAATTTGTTTGCTAAGAGTTCAAGGCTGTTGAGTGGCGAAACAGTTTGCAAACCACATTAGACTGAGCAAACTATCTTTTTAAAGAACACGATAAATAAATCTAGGTCATATGGTGATTCTTAACTTGGATATACATGACTTAAATGTGATGGCAGCAATATGTTTCAAGACACTCAAGAGAATAAAAGAACTCCAATACCATCTAGTGTCAGGCAGGTACTTTGTCCTTCACGGAACAGTCAAAATGGTGGAAGAGTCTATATGATGTGGTTATGAGAGCAAAAATAGATTCTTAAACTGAACCAAGTTTGACTACTGTGAAATGAAGCCTGCAGAGCTTGTGGTGGGGACCATGCTTTTTAAATATAGCCTTTTCTTAACCCTTTGGCAATGAGATAGTGCTGCAAGAGAAAATGTACCTGAAGGCTAAAAGTCAGACATAATAAAGCCAATGCTTTGGGATCCAAAAGACTTTAATTGTAATTTTCAGTTCCATTACAGTCTACATGTGCAATCTTGAACAAATCAACTCATCTAAGAAATGAAAATACTTGAAGAACTACTTTTACTCTGATCTTTTCTGCTATGAGAGTGAAATCTGTGTAGAAAAATGGGTTTACCGTATTCTTTGAGATGACATGAAATGGTGCATAAGTAATCTGGGGTTAGGAATTTCTTGAGTAAAAAAAAATACACCTACTTCTTTCTGAAGATATTTGCTTGATACTAGTTATAATGATTTTCTATATCATCAAGAGGTGTGAGAGGTTCCTGCTAACCAAATACTTCATATCCAAACCCCTTTTCTATTTCTACACCGTTATTCTGTATTTATTAAGCCCCTTCTAAAAAAAAATACTGTATATTTTTATTGTGTATTTTTCTCTTGTGAAGCTAATTTATATTGTAAACATTTCAGTCCTGTAAGAAAGACAGACAGAGACAAAAGGAGTCACAAAACATTCCCCTCAGCCTGGCTTGGCTCAGACAAGAGATTATCTGTGCTATTTTATCCATCAGCTCTCATTTTGAGAGTGAAGGCATCCTGGCTCTCTCTTACTTTCTTCTAATTCAGGAACTCCTTTCCTTTATTCTGGGATCACGTCCTTGCCATCCAGATACCGTACTCTCCACATGAGTTTAAATCTTCCTTCATAGCTCTGAATTTTCCATATTCTCTTCACTAGAAAAATAGGGTTGACAATTATTCTTTTAAACCACATGTTAAAAAACACAAAAAAAACCCCAAACCCAACAACCATAGAAATAAAGTTAACCCACCCTGGATGTCTAGGAGTCAGTACATTTTCATACAGCACTGCAAATTTCCAAACTAACATATTTTCCTTTTACCCACGATCTGATTAATCTAGTCCCTCTGTCCTCTATTTCTCAACTCCTAAAACATAAATGAGCACGTCATAAGACTGGCCCAGTTTCTACACCCCATGAGAAGGGTTGTCCTATCAGAAAACAGAAGAGCAGAAGACAGGAATTAAAGCAAATAAGCAAAGGCAGATAAATAGCAGCATTTACATACATACAAATCTATGCCAAAAAATCCCAAAATAATAAAAAATACTCCATCAGAAATTTCAGAAATTTGAAAAACTTATCCACTCTCAGGACGGGCAAGCTACAAGGTATATTGTGTGAGAACATCACAGACTTGCCCACGCTGAATAACAACCTGGCAGCCACACAAGATAGCTTAACATCTAGATGATTCAATCTCCATTACAAACTAATGAAAATCAAGCCATTTAGAAGTTATTTTAAGGTAAATTATCAAGGTTAATGACCTGCATAAAATATTCATATTTTAATGTATTAATAGTTCTTTGGATGACAATTTAGACAATCCATTTAGGCTTTTATTGTATTCCAGACCTATAAATTCATAACAGTAATAGCTATTACTGTAACAGAGGCAAAACTCATTCTCTCTTCTTGTATTACTGAATTCTTTTAATAGTCGACAATTTCATTTAAATAGCTAACTTAAGGTAACAAAAACTTCTATAACCAGCATAGGCTCCCCCCTGAATCAACAAAAAAAGTCTCCTACTGACATTAAGAAGATTCTCTGTGGCAAAGCAAAAATCAAAATTAGGAAATCATGAAGTGAATTTAAGAGTCATCCACAGCAAACATGAAATAGTATCTCCCCTTAGATCTGCTATAACACTTCCTTCTAAGTCACTGAAAGACTGGATGAGATCTTAACATCACATTTTCAGGGCAAATTCAGAATTCACTTTTGAAGCCAGTGCCCCTTCATCACAAAATTTGTGGTCTTCCTCCCTGGTGGCTCTAGCTATGCCATTGTAAGGCATGTCCCTTCAGGGCTTTGCCCTTTATGAGTTCACAGGCTCTCTGTGTCGATTCTGAGCAAAATAAATAGCAACATGGGCTAACACCAGAGGCTCTGGATAACTGGAGCAGGTATTTATTTCTGCCACTCTCCCTGATGGCTGATGGTTGTGATCAGGTGTTAAAATGCTACTGTGAAAATTAGTGACTCATCAAATGGTTTGGGTTGGAAGGGACTTTTAGAGATCACCTAGTTTAAGCCCCACTGAATGGACAGGGACACCTTCCACTAGATCAGGTTGCTCAAAGCCCCATCCAACCTGGCCTTACATACTTCCAAGGAGGGGGCAGTCACAATTTCTCTGGGCAACCTCTTCCACTGTCTCACCACCTCACAGTGTAGAATTTCTTCCTAATATCTAATCTAAACCCCTTTCAGTTTAAATCCATTGACCCTCATCCTATTGCTATGTGTCTTTGCAAAAAGTCCCTCTCCAGCTTTCTTGTAGGCCCCCTCTAGCTACTGGAAGGCCCTTATAATGACTTTCCAGGGCCTTGTCTTCTCCAGGCTGAACAATTGCATATTGAATACCCAGGCTGAATATTGAATTATATAAAGAAGCATTTCTTACTTTTTCTACTCTGAATATCATTAAAAATTTGTTTTGCTGATACTAAATAAAGTCTCAACAGTCTCTTCATGGCTGCAGAACCAAGAGTATATGGGACACCAGATTAAAAGCACTGCTGGGATTGCTCTATGTGTTTAGATGAAAGGATGAAGGTGGTAGGCTACAGAGTTTCAAGACAGTGCAACAGCAGTGCAACAAAAATAATCCAGGCAAGGGAAAAAAAAAACAAAAAAAAACCAAACAAACCACAAAAAAACCAACCAAACAAAAAGCAAACAAAAAACCAAACCAAACCAAACCAAAAACAGGAAAAAGAAAAAAAGGGGGGAAAAGAAAAGGCAGAGGGGGGGGGAAAAAAAAACAACCCAAAAAACCCCCACAATTCCACTTTTTAGTTCTTGTGCATGAATAAGACAGAAACAAGCCACTTGAGATAAACACTAGAAGAAACATTGAGACACAAGAAAAGGAGGTGTGCAGGGGAGGGAGTTATATTAATTTCGCAAGACCTCGGCTCAAAACCAGCACACCATGTGAATATCTTTGATGTGCTTTGACACTCAAGGAAATAAGCCTTTATCCCTCGTGGCAGAATCCCAGTGTACCACCTAGCAGCAAAGACAGAAAGTCAGACAAGAAAGTTAATTCAGAGTAAGGCTGTTCTACCACTGACAGACATTAACCTCCTGGTTTTGGCCTAATCCATATCACTCTAAATGTCTTCCTCTTACCTGACAAGTGTTTTCCCTCAAATTGCATGGCTGCCAAATGCGATGGCATTTAAATTTCGCGTTCCTTGATGTAAAGGAAAAGTACCAGAAGCAAACTTTCCATCAGGATTCTTTTTCTTTGAATGTATCTCACTTCCTAGGAGTAATAACAAGGAGTTACATCTTTGTTTCAAATTGCAAAGCTAAGTTTATGTGAATTACTGCTGGGGGGCGAGGGAGACTTTTGTGGAGCTGACATAAATCAGTCGATTTTCTCTCTTCCCATATCTCCTTTTCTTCTTTCCCTTTCCTTTTCCTTTTCCCTTTCCCTTCCCTCCCTTATCCTATTCTTTCCTTCCTCTTGCATTTCCTTTCCGCAAAACTGCTCATGATTCTCTCTCATGATTCTCTCTACTTTATTATAGTGTGAACAAGTAAATGAAATCAATGATACAGAAATCTCAACATGAGTAGGACTTCCTGTGTTGATTTTATACCAGTTAACTTAACAGGCACAACAAGGGCTTGGTTTGTTGGTTTTTTGCTTTTTTTTTCCCTTTCATTTCTTGCTTTTCATTTTCTATTGGAGTTATCTGCAGAAGTTCAAAAGGGGAATCTGAAATACACCAAGCCCTCACACACACAAAAAAAACAAATTTAAAAAAAAAAAACACCTTGCTTAAACTGATTAGTTTTTTGCTTCTCTTTGGTGCTTTTGGTTTTGGGTATTTTTTTTTGTTTTTGTTTTTGTTTTTGTTTTTTTGTTTTGTTTTGGTTTGGTTTGGTTTGGTTTGGTTTTTGTTTTGGTTTTTTTGTTTTTTTTTTTCTGGTTGGTTGGCTTTTTGTTTGGTTTGGTTTTGTTTGTTTGTTTGTTTGGGGTTTTTTTCTTCATTAAATTGGGCCTTTTGTCATGGTTTAGCAGTCTGGTCAGACCAAAAACCAGAGGACAGAATTGTTCTCTATTACCTCTCTCACTCCACCCTACCAAAGGAAGAGAAAGGGGAATTAGGATGAGACTTAAAATTGGAAATTAAAACTGAAACAGGTTTACTAGAACAAAGGGATATGGATAAGGAACAAATATACAAATATATACAAATATATGTATAGCCCATTCTGAATGCTGGCAGTGACGGGTGCCTGAGGGACCCTAGAGGCAGGGCCGGCTCAGGGGAGAGCTCCACAGTTCTTCCCAGCACCGATGGATGTGGATTCTGAAGAGCACACGGCCAATTGTTGGTAAATGAGTCACTGATGTAGGAAAACACCACGAAACCACGGAGAGGCTGAGAAAGAGCAGTGCTGCCGATCTGCCTGACTTAATGAGTATGGGCAGGGAATGGGAGGAACAGACCCCTCTGTGCTCCGCCCTTCTCAGAGTCTGAAAACCCTCCTTCTTTAGTTCCTCATAGTCAAACTATGACACCTTTATTTTAAAGATTTGGCCTCTTAAAACTATTTGCAACTGACCCTTACTGTCAAAAAGAAGTTGTTGCTTCTTTGCTTTCCTTGAAGCAATCTCCTTGATATCCATACTCTTCAGGGGTTCAGCAGACATTCATTCACTCATACATGCTGAAGAACCCCATGTTCAACGTTTTCTGTTAGTAAGTAAAAGAGCAGAAAAATCATAGAAGAATTCTACTGGACCCACTTCTTTGCTGCAAGGTTTTGGAGAACAAAAATCAAAAATATTTTTTAAAAAGAAGCATTAAGATATTAATATTTCTTCAGTATGCCATACATTAAGCCCACAGTTAATTTCTGTTCCCTACAAGATTACAGAAAACTGTAAATTTTTACAACAGTGAAAAATCAGTAGTGCTGTTAACAATGTAAAAATCTGCACTCACAAGTGTTATTTTTCTATTAAGTTTGGATTTTCATTTATTAGATCAGAAAACACCATAACTTATAGTCTGTTTGCTTATGAAACTTGTTCTATACCATCTTTAATGTCTATAGATATCTGAGGGGTGTGTGTCAAGATGATGAGGACAATCTCTTTTCAGTGGTGCCAAATAATAGGACAAGGAGTCCTGGGAGCTTAAGCTAGAACATAGTAAGTTCCACGTCCATATGAGGAGAAACTTCTTTACTGTGAAGGTGATGGAGCACTGGAACAGGCTGCCCAGGCTGCCCAGAAAGTGGGTTTTTTTTAGTGCAGTGGTGTTTTGGAAGTGGGGGGGCTACAGGGGTGGCTCCTGAAAGAAGCTGGTGGAAGCTCCCCTGGTTCCAGTCCCTGTCCTGCCTCTGCCCAAGGCCAATCAGATATATGAAGCTGGATCTGCCTCTGTGAGTAACATGTTCAAGAAAGGGAAAATTAAGCTGAAAAAAACTTAAGAAAAGGACCCAGTGGACTAGAGGATGAGGTGAGAGAAAATGCCAGAGAAAAGACATAAAGAACAGTGAAGAAGGGGTGCCCAAGCAGAGATTTTCCCACAGCCTGTGGTGAGATGGCAGCTGTGCCCATGGAGCAGCATGGTGGGGCAGTCCCTGAAGGAGCCCAGTGAAGCAGTCCTTCAAGATCCACTGTGGGGTAAATTTAGATTTGTAGCCCCTGAAGTATCGCTGGTGGGTAGACGTGAAGCTGTAGCCTGTGCAGGACTGCAGAGAAGGGCAGATGTGGCTCTGCAGCCATGGAGGACCCCGTGTCAGGGGAGGTGACTGCTCCTGAAGCAGCCGTGACTCTGAGGGCAGCCCGGGCTGGAGCAGTTCCTGAGGGACTGCACCCCATGGGAGGGACCCATGTCAGAGGGGTTCCTGAAGGACTCTCCTGTGAAAGGGACCCTGCGTTGGAGCAGGGGAAGGCTGTGAGGAGTCCTCCCCCTGAGGGGGAAGGAGCAGCAGAAACACTGTGTGGGGAACTGACCCTGAACCCCCCCTGCCCGTCCCCTGTGCCCTGAGGGGGAGGCAGCAGTGAAGCGACACGGGCCTGGGGAGAGGGGAGGGGTGGAGGCAAAAGTATTAATATCTGTCCATGTTTTCTCTTTCTCCTAGTAGATTAAATCCGTTCTTTTTATTCCCAAGTTGAGTTTGTCTGGTTTTGCCTGTTACTGTAATTAGGGAATGCAAACCTCCCTCTCGTCTTGATTAAGAAACCTTAAGGTGGATTTTCTCTTCCCTGTCCCACAGTGGAGGTGGGGGGTGAGGGAGCAGGGGCTGTATTGATACCATCTGGGCCTAAACTGTTACAGTTGTGGAGTCTTCTTCTCTGGAGACATTCAGAATCCTCCTGGATGCATTCCTGTGTGTCCGTCTTTGGCAGTGGGTATTTCTAGAGGTCCCTTCCAACTCCTAACATTCTATGATTCTAATTAAACCACCAACAGAGCCTTTACCACTGATTTAATCACAGCCCATACAAAACAGAAATATTATTAAAACCCAGAGTCTGATTGTTCCACTTATGCCATAGTAGTTCTTACACCAGAAGGTTCTACAAATTTTCAGAAAGGGTTCTTAAAACTCTGAGTGAGCAGAGGTAGAATATACCTAGTGATTAAACAGCTTGGGAGACTGGCACAGCTAAGCTGGCACTCATGCACAATCAGACATTAATATGATCAGAGCATACTGTTGACTTTGCACAAGAAATATTAGCCATGAAATTTCCTCCAAATTAAATTTGTCTTTTTTGGATAAGGACGTCTATTAAGTCAATCAGCACATATGTTCTAAAAGTCTCAGTACAGACACGATAATGCGGAAGAACTAAACAGCAGCAAATGACAGAGCTAATCATGAATCTGGATTAAATAATTAAATAATTAAGATGGATTAAAGAGGAGGTTGTGTTCTGAAAAAAGAATATGATTACAAGCCCTTTGTAAGAATACAGAGAGTGCTTCACCTTGGCATACGTAATGTTTTCTGTAACAATACGTTCAACAAATTTCAGAAACAGAAACAGGGGGCAGATTTTCCCTCCTTTGCGTTTATCTGACTCCCTCCAAAGAAGCCGGAACTTTTAGAAATAAAACCAAGAAAAGGCAGATAAGGCTTAATCCATAATCACACTTCCTATGTCATTAGCACCCCTGTGATACTCAGCAACACGAGGAAGGCATCAGAATAGAGCTTATGAACAGACTTGAAACTTTCCTGGCTCAAGGGTGAGCTGAAGATCTGGTATCTTTCATAACTGTCCCTCACTCATAGCTGGATCCTATGTATGATCACTGATTTACATCTTTGATTGGCGTGCTCATTGCACTAACTTCCATGCCTTTCATGGGGCATATAGACAAACTGTAGCAGCATGAAATACACGCTTACAAGCAGAATATGACGTAAGATACCTACAGACTTCATTTTGTCATCTCGGTGCCATAACATACCAGCTGTTCAAATTTAGACAAAAGGTCCAATAACTTCCTTTGTGTTGGCTCAGGGATAGAACCAGGCATGCTTGAGGACATGGAGTGAGCTTCTCTCAATTCCCAGCAAGTCTCTTCACATCTGCCCAGCTGAAGAACTAGGTAGTGTGTTGAGTTTGCTTTACACAGCACAATTCATTATAAAGCTAAAGAGGAAAAAAGGGTTACTTGCTTATTTATTTGTAGAGATGTGTTGCCAAGAGACTCTTTGCCCTAACAGTATGTATCATCTATAAAATTAAAGTACAAAAATATACAGGCTATTCAGCATTGCAGTTGCCAAATCTTGGAGATGTATGGAAATTTTTAATCTTTTTTACTAATTAAATCTTCTAAATGCAATGGGAACTGATCAAGTTTTATAGTAAAGGTTATTAACAGATCACAGGATGGTGGGTAATAAATGTCTTTCCCTGTACAGGTGTTTTTATCATTTTCATAAACAACAGGATTGTTAAATGAAGTCTGTCTTGTTGATTCATAATCTCATTCAGTCACCTAAGGCTTGTTTTTGGACTTCTGGCTTTAATAGTATCTGCTGGATACTAATGTATAGAGCTGTCTTCTCTCAGTCCTGTCCTGAATGTAAATCTTTGTATTTTAAGGCACCACAAGACATGAATTTTCCACCTCAACTAATATAATAAAGCCATTTAAATTGATGAAACTAAATATTTCTTGTTCTCTCATAAATATCCAAAGGCTTATTATACACATGCTTAAATACAGGTCATATCACCTTTGCCAAATCTTCTTGTATGACTCAGAAAATCAAATTGATAATGTTTTAAAAATTTGCACTCTTGTCACATGTCCCATACAAGCTGGTCAGAGAGGCAGTCACAATGAGTTCACCTTTATAGCACAGGAGACACTAAGTTAATACTCATGACTTGGGAGAAGGAGTGAATAGGAAGGTCACCAAGGTGACAAAAGGTGGCAAAATCATATATACGAATGATGACTGAAAATACAGTTTCATATTCAAAGTGCCACAAATGAGAATGAGTTGGCCCGGAGCCAGATTTCATTGATGAATCAAGAGACAACTGCTACTGACACAAAACTGCAAATTCATTTTGCTTAATTTCTCAAAACTCAGTGAAGTAAACTATCTTACTGACATAAGCTTTGAGGCCAAACTGGTTTACATGGGAGCAGGGACTAGAAACATAAATGCTGCTTATCAGTAGGTTGGCTACGTTTGGCTCTTTGAATTAAGTTCTGGTCTCATTTACAGTAACAATGATGATCTTGTCTGGCAATTTTTATAAATAAACCTTCTTTGGACGAACAGTACCTAACATGCCTGACACCTAGAGGAATTAATTTAGAGACCATCAGATCAGTCACTGCTATATGAAAGCATAATTCTTGGAAAGGGATATTTTCCTGGCATCAAATATTGGTGTGAGAAATGTAAGACAACACTGAAAACTGCTGGAAAAAAAGCGTGTTCACCAACATCAATATTCCTAGGGCATCTGAGATAACAGTCTGTTCCATTCATCTTGCATATTGGAAGTTCACCATCATTGTATGGGTGCACAAAGCCATGACCTGTAAAACTGCAAGATGCACTTTCTCACTCAGCCTGTGTTCCACGCCACTGAAATTATCTGGATTTTGTTGATTATGATTTGAGGAAAAGCATATAAAACAAGATCCCTATGAAGCTTACGTAAGCTCCACAAATGAGGTAAGTTCAAGTAGAAATTGATAACTTATTTCAAACACTCAGGTGCTCTTAATCTCATATATAGAATACATTGAACCAGAAGCCTGCTAGTGTCAAGGTTATGAATTGTCTTTAAGAAAAATTAGTTCAGAGAGAGTTTTGAGTAGCTTGTCTTGCTTACTGCATATACAGCTCTGGTAAAATTACATAGAGAGACAGAATTAAAGCATAAATTACAACAATTTGTAAACATATAGTAGATGTGTAGTTCTGGGGCAGAGGTATAGAAAGTACATTATGCTTTTCAAAGATCCAAAAGTACAGGAGAAGGTGCTCTATATTAAGATACCTACATGCTAATAGAAGTTGTATATGAACGTTTAAAAAAATATAGACAGAATTTTGTCATATGAGATTTCTTCTTTTTCTTTTTTTTTTTTCTTTTACTTTTTTTTTTCTTTCCTAGTATTTAATCACTTTTTTGTTTCATTACCCTACATGTTCTTTTAGAAAGATAGATATCCAGATGGTAATTCTTGGGAGTTTGCTTCTTGAAAAAGGTCAGCTCCGAGATGCTCATTTGTTACAGAAACCAAAATGTCAGAGATAAAATTGTGCAAGATGTGATGTATCCATGTATAAAAGGCCATCCCTCCTAAGAGTACAAATTGCTTGAGTTCTACTGGAATAAATAAATTTATATCAAGGTATATTATATGTTTTATAGGAACTTAATTGTCATGTAAGATGGTAGAACAAAAAGTGGAAAAACAGTAACTGCCCTAATACAATACTAGAAGCGAATTTTATAAGAGACAGAGACTAAAAGTCCTCAGATGGACAACAATTTTGTGCTGGCTGTAACAGACTGACATGTCACCAGGAATCTGGATCACTGCATAACATTGGAGACCACTCCATGGCTATTGACCAGTGCAGGGTAGAAAATAGGTTATGAAAGGGACCTCTATCCCACAATTTATCATAGAAGTAATCTTCCAAACCTTTTCTTTTTAATGCAGAATTGAAATAAACACTTTGCAAAACGGAATCTGCACTGGTTAACTACCAGCTGCTCTAGGTTATCTGGAGATACATAAATACAGTTAATGGTTTCTTATGTAAGAGAACAGAATCAGATCAAGAAAGCAAAGACAACATAGCTGCTGAGAAACAGTGATCTGAGATGGAAACTTCAAATATTCAAGCCAGGAAACTGTATCATATCCCTTGTGACACAAGAGGTTTATTCCTGCCCCTGCAGAATTTCAGTGCATCTCACATCGCTGGAAAGTCTGCTCTTCAGGATGCTTCTTCACTGAGTTACCTCCCTTGAGACACCTGCTCCAAGACAGTTGGATTTTTTTCAAAATGGATATCCAGGACAGGTGCTTCCCTGGGGCCTATTCCCTACCCCTTAAAAACCTTCAGAAATGTTCTGATTCTTATGTCTCTTGCTACAGAGAAACAAGGAAAAAATAATAATTAAAAAAATCAGCAACCAGTTTCTTACTAGTTGTACTATTCTTTGCAAAGCTGAGAATTCAAAACTCCCATGTTCTTAAGAAGTAATCATAAGTAATAAAATGGATAGACACTGTGCTTATGTTTTAAAATCAGGTTACTATGATCTAGAGAATCTAAGGTACTCTTCAATTAAATTTACACAAACTGCTTACCATTGCATTTAGCAAACTCAAATAATACAATCAGATAATTGGTTTCATACTATTCTGCAATCACTATAGTTTTCACAGGAATGAAACCAAATAAGGTGAACATAAATGCAGTAAGGTTTAATAGAAATCATCCTAAAAAAGGTAGAAGAGAAGCAGATATCCCATTTTCTAACTAACCTCACAACATACTGTGCCAAAAGTGCAGATTTGTCACGCTTCTCTTTTTTCCCAAACCAGGTGTTAAGATTAACACATTCATTCTCACACTACAGTCAGAAGCACTTAATGAGACACATTCTCAACAGACAAGACCAAACCTGGAACCAAGCTGAATCATTCAGTGTTGCTTCCTGCATCTGCTATCTAAAAAGGTTTAGGTTTCCACTAATATAGAATAATACGTGTGCTAAATAAAGTAACCCTTGACAGTTTTTACATTATAAAAATGCACGTGTCTTTCTATTTCTGGGAAGCATTAAATACCAGTTTTTGTGCTCTCTTTCATAATTTTTTATTCAGTAAAAACTTCAATGTCTTCAGCAAGATTTCACCCTTATAAAATGGATGGAAAGCAGAGTGAAATATCTAGAATACAGAACGGAGAGATTTTTCATTTAATACTCACTGGTATTTAGAATTTACTTTGATCAATACTTTGCTAGTAATTTTACCACTTTATCCTCATTAGAAGCACCACATATTCAACTTATGTAAATGCATCCCTTTCCCTCCAGCATAAGTGCTTGTGAGGAAAAAGTCTACAAGAAAAAGCATGCAGTATCATTTTTCTGATAGATACCACCTTTATCTCTTAGGACACAACCAGTGCTTTACTAAAAATGGGCTGAAGCCAACCTACTGTAGTGGCCAGAACTATTTACCAGGATAAGCCATGACTTGGGCCATGTCTGTCTTGTGTGGAAGGGTACACTGAGTACACAGAGTATTCTGAGGCAGGCAGGAGAGGTCTGATGTGCTCCTGTGGAGCAGTGCAATGCTTCACTGAAAACAGTGATGGCCCAGGCCCCTCAAACCACAACATAGTATTAGTGCTAGGCTGTACCACATCTTCCCACTCCAAAGCATATACTTAAATGGCAGGAGAACACTCTGACAGTTCCATCATAGTCCCTCATGTATAGGAAAATTAATTTAAAACATCTCTGAAACGGGGAGAATTGCTTAAGAATCATGAGCCCTGGGATAACTGACCACAAAGATTATTAAAAATTGTGAAGGTTCAGCTGTATGGCTTGGTGTCAGTTGAATGCACAAGCCCTTTTCCCATCCTCTCTGCTTTCAGTAGTGACTCAGCGATTTGACAGATACACTTTTAAACAGCATCCATAATGCACCAAGAGCTGAAATTCTCAAGCACACCCAATAGAGAAGAATGGTCTGGTGAGGATAATGCATTAAAGATTTTATAGCAGAACCATTATATTACACATTTGTAACTGCTTTCCAGTAATGCTTATTCTGTTCACTATATACACTGCATGAATCATCTACTTGACAAACAGCCACTGGCAGGCAAGAAGGACACTGTTTTTCAACTGTCAGACACCATTTTTGCTGGCTCTGAACTGCTGCAGAAAGGAAGTTTCATTACATACCAGCAGATATTCCAGACAGCCATAAACTATTTAGAGAAAGGTACATGTCTTCACCATTTGCATATCAGACACTAACAACAGAGTAAGAGTTAAACATTTGGGGCAATTGATCTAGTGACCAGCTGCAATGCAATTTAAGACACATTCATTGCTGCTACTGTCATAAGGCTGCGTGGACAGGCTTCTTGAGAGAGTTGCAGAAGAGTCAGACTGCCCCAGAGTCAGGACACAGAGCAGCCAAGTGTCTATTTATATATTGATTGCTCTCAGTAGCTATTTGTTTGACTGTAAGTCATTACAGCCAACTACTGGCTTGTTTATCAAAAAAGAATCTCTGCTTCTGCTGCTGATACAGAAGACATTCAGTACCTGGGGAAGTCTGACATCATACTAGTAAGTGTCATCAGAATGGAAAGGTATGGTAAGAAAACTAAAAGATTCAAGTTTCCCATGAAGATAAAGTCAGTGTACAGTTTTCCTGTCCAATGGTGGTTTCTGCTACCCTTCTCTCCTTGTCCTTACAATGAGGTACTCTATCATATCTTCATATAAGTTCTAAAAAACAGGGAAATAAAATTAACAATGTAATTCTGGGCTACTAGTGTAAGCTGGCAGCTCATTTTTAGCTTGTCACCTACTATCACCTCCAAGTCTTTTCCCTTGGGGCTGCTCTCTGTCCATTCTCCCTCCAGCCTCTATTTGTGCCTGAGGTTGCACTGATCCAGGTGCAGGACCTTACACTTGACTATAGTGGTTTTGAGTCAACTCCTATTAATTTCTCTGATATGTTTACATCCATATTCATGGCCTTATCACATCCTGTAAGGTGGAAGAGCTGCAGAGCTATGAAAAGCATTGTAATTATGTCACAGAATTGTCACAGTTGGAGAAGACCTCTAAGATCAACATGTCCATCTGTCAACTTCCCCCCCCAATAAAATAAATAAAATATTTATCAATATTTGTATCACTGTGCCCACTAGAGCATTTCCTGAAGTGCCTCATCTGCATGGTCTTTCAATACCTCCAAGGATGGTGATTCTACCACCTCCCTGAGCAGTCTGTTCCAGTGCCTAACTACTCTCTCAGTAAAGTCTCCTTAATATGTAGGCTAAACCTCCCCTGATGTGACTTCAGCTCATTTCCCCTAGTTCTATCATTATTCACTTGAGAGAAGAGCCCAGCACCCACTTCCCTTCAACCTCCTTTCAGGTACTTGTAGAATGCAATAAGGTCTCTTCTCAGCCTCCACTTTTCCAAACTAAACTATCCTAATTCTCTGTTCACAGGGCTCGTTCTTCAGACCCTTCACCAGCTTGGTTGCCCTTCTCTGAACTCGTTTCAGCAGCTCAGTATCTTGAGGTGTGACCTTACCAATGCACAATCGCTTCCCTTTTCCTGCTGACCACACTATTCCTGGTACAATCCAGGATGCTGTTGGCCTTCTTGGCCACCTGGGCACACTGCTGGCTCATATCCAGCTGGCTTTTGACCAGCACCCCAGCTCCTGTTCCATAGGGCATTTTTCCAGCCACTGTACCCCAAGCTCGTACTGTTGCCAGGGGTTGCTGTGACTGAAATGCAGGACCCAGCACTCAGCCTTATTGAGCCTCATATTATTGGCCTTGAACCAACAATCCAGCCTGTCCAGATCCTCTGCAGAGCCTTCCTACTCTCCAGAAGACCAAGACTCACACTCAATTTGGTGACATCCAAAAATCTGCTGAAGAAGCACCCAACCCATCTAGATCATTGATAAAAATATTGAACAAGACCAGCCCCAAAACTGAGCCCTAGGGGACACCACCAGTGACTGGCTTCATATCTGAAGCCTGATAAAACAGAAACAAATCTAGGCTCAGTACTTCCACAGTTTTGCAGAGCTGAAAAAAAAGAGCAGTTTCTTAGAAAATTATACAAAAAGAACACGAATGGTAGGAAACTCATCAGTCTTACCAGTTATCTTCTTAGTGTGCCTCAAAGTGAATTGTTGCCAGTATTAATTATCACCAGCATAGGTCTGCTGTCAAAAGCTTACCAAAGCCTGATAATGAGTTCTACAGACTCAAATTATTTGATTCACTGGCCATTGCACACAGCTGAAAATATGAGGCTGAAATAAGACATCATTATACAAACCCTTGTGGGCTCTTGACCAAGTTCTTTTATTATTCAGTTCAGTGTAGAGGCAGGTCCCTTTTTTCTCTGGTTACACCATTTTTTGAATGGCAGAATTTCAGGGGAACTAACTGCTTTTCTGAAATGGAGATCAATTTCTCAGAATGTCCTGGGTAGGAAAAAAAATGGGGACAGATGGGGGAAGGGTAAACAATGTGAAATAAACATAAATGCTTGGATCATTTTTGTATAGAACACATGTTTTGATACTACTGAGGTAAAATATTTTATTTCAGAAAAAAAATTGAAATTACCATCTGAAATAATATTGGAGACCATGTTTCATTTTGGGAGATAAAGAATTACTTCAGAGCCTCCTCTATAGAAGAAACTGAGAGATCCCTGAACTTCAGTCCCACATAAGATAAATAGTTCAAATTAAACTATTTCGATGCAGCATGTGGTCTTTAAAGCAACCTGAAACTACAAAAAAAAACCCCATTTTCTAATTCTCACTAACTCATGCCCATGAATTAGTGCAGTTGTTCTGCTATTTTGTGCTCCTTAAAAAAAACATTTGTTTTGTATTCCACTTTTCACTTCAGACAAGAGAAGTAGGTTGAAATTATACACCCCTTACTATTTCTAAAGCAATTATGGAGCATTTTGTTTATTCTTCTGTGTGGGATGGAATATGTGTGATGAAAATAATGTTAATTGCAAAAAAATTATAGAGATTTCATATTAAACTATTATAAATGTGCACCTGACAAATTCAACTCTAAATTCATGTTTTTTAAATTATCTATATCTTGATTAGGCACTCAAAAAAATTCAAATTTCTGTATTAGAAAAGCATTTCACTTATTTTGAGCAAGAGCCTTCTAGACACAAAAAGACATTTTCTCATTATCTTAATTACAAGGATCTCTTCATAGGTAACTCTGTATTCTTCACTAGAATAACAGAGTGATCACATGCTTGTGAGTGTGAAAGGAAATGTGAGATTGCATGATCTTTTTTATAGAGCAATGCATTCTGTGGTTTTGATTGACAGTCTTTAATGTAGGTATTTCATGCCTTGGTTTTGTCTTCTGTAGCTTCTCACCTGCTGAGTTCTGTACTGGGTTTTGTGTTGATATAAAAAACAGACATGAAGTTTTTAAAGGAATCTTACAACTGCATTAATATTTGAAGAATATTACTTGTATCTTTCTCTTGTATAAACTGCAGTAAGAATACTGATTTCTACTCAGGCCACCAGAGTTAAACAGAAGTCTGTGCTCACGAGTTTTCAGAAAGGAAGTAATAGCCAAACAATATTAAAATTAATAGTCAAAGGGCCACTACTGAAATGACACCTCTGAGATTTTCACACAGATATTTTATGGAGCTAGAATAAACTACAAGATCCTTACGTGGAAAAAAAGTATGGTAAAACGAAAGTTCAGCCAGCAAACTCAGATAAGATGCTGATGAATTAATTCAGATTTTGACCAGATCACAAAGACTCAAATAGACAAAACAGCAGGTCCATCAATTATTCCATACTGCAGCTATAAAACATCCTGCATAATATATTGCTCCACTGAGTGTTTTCATGCAGCAGCATTAAAGATTTCAAGCTTATCTCCCATTACTTTTTATTTTTTTTTATCAGCATCATGCTGATTTCATCTGCATTTTTTTTGTCCTTATAAACTTTTGAATTTCATGTTCGGTTTCAAGAAAATCTAATAGAGTCTGCAGTCTCAAAGGTATGAAATTTCTACATATTCAGCTATGTTGGAGAAGAAGGCCTACTTTGTAAATTTAAAAAACAACAAAACATAGTACCTGTACTTTATCGTATTTGTTGAGCAATTGCCTTGGTTACCCAATGCCATTCATCTTCCACAGCCAGCCAACAATAAAAAGGGAAGAGGAAATTTAGAGTTTTATAAGAGATGCTTTTTATCAAGAAATGTATTGATTTTTTGGGATCAGAAAGGAAAAAGATGAATACTTCTGAGCTGAAACTTTTGCAGCAGGGAGAGCTGAACTGTTGTACTTAGCATACTTACCACTGGGAAGATCAGGATCAGCAAGAGACTGGGCTTCAAGAGCTCTGGTATTCATGGACCTATTAGTCCTATTTTTGTTATGAGGTATGAAGCTGTAATATTATCGTCATACAAATATCACTTCACTTCCTTTTTGACAAAACCTATTTGTGGTTTGTTTAGAAACAAATATTTTTTGGTAGACTTCCCAGTCAGTTGTATTATAAATTACCTATAAATCTTTAAATGGGTTGTATATTCATAACTAGAAATATACATTGTATTAGTAGGTCAGTAGTAGATAAAGAGATTTGCTTATCCACAGTTCATTGGAACACTTTGAAATTTTTTATCTTGACTATAAAAATGATGGCTTATCTTCATAAATACTGTAAATACAGAAGCACCTCTTCATGTATATCATGAAGAAACATTATTTAACCACCTGAAATTATTCTTTAAAAGACACTTATAATCAAAGTAGTCACTGTAAAAATTATTTGATGCCATGAATATTTTTTCTATATTTTTTTTTTAAATTGACACAAAATAGCAGTGACTATCTATCGGTGTGTTGTTTTGTCTCATCTTTTTCCTAAACAATTTTATTTATATCTTCCTTCTCATTTCCCAAGACAAACCATATCTGACAGCTTGTAAGAGAAGGACCATGATGCCAGAATCGGTTGCACTCCATCAATTATAGATAAGAACAGTTTCATGCTTAATATACCTGATATTTACCTGAGCTGCACATGTTAGGAAACCAATACTTTTATACAGTTCATTGTGTTTCGGTTGTAATATCCTTTATGACCCTTGTACATCTAGCACTTGCTAGCACAGAAATACTCTATTGAGAGGTTTGTCTCCCATTCTTTGGTCATGAAAAGCTTTATTTAATGACCTCTTAGGCTGCTAGAAATACACTGCAGTTACCAAAAGCAGTAAGAAACCAGTTTAGACTTTGTGTAACTAAAAAAATATGTCCAAAGAAGGGAATTTTTTTTTCTTAACATAATGAGTTGTGGTATATAAAAGGTTAATTCAGAGAACTGCAGAAGTAGGCTGATTTTCCCATCTCTGGGGAAGCAGGAAAATTATGAGAGAAGTAAACGATAATTTATTCATCATGTGGCCCAATTTCTGATTCAGTTTAAAGCTGAAAGCACAGATGAAATACACCACTATAGCCACAATAGAGCTCTTACATTACTTTATATTAAGTAAAAATACAGATTTTTCTTTGAAAGTGGGAACAGAATAAAAAGTGCTTATTTGCTAGATAAATACCTTAAGAAGAGAGTGAAGGTCTTTTACTACCTCTTTTTGCTGTGGCTGTGAGGTTGAATTTCTTTGTTGCACTGGGTACATTCACCCAATAGATAAGAGGAAATTTCCTCTCCCTAAATGAGTCTGCAGGTTTGTAGTTAAGGGCTCTCTTTGTGTATAGCAAAAACAGCATCACAGGCCCTTAAGTTGATGAGGCATTGAGCCTAAGTTTTTCAGTTCAAGAATGAGTGGACCAACTCCTATTCTGTTATAGAATGAGATGGAGAACAGCACTACTACCTATTGCTTTTCTGTAAAAGAGAGCAGTTTTTTCACAAAAGATTGCAGAATGACCTATCCTCAAGAAAGGTTGCTCAGCCAGGATTTGCAGATTGAGAAAGAACTGATACTTCAGGTAGAGCTCGGATTCCAGATGTGTGTCCTCCATCACAAGAATTTCCATCTGTCTTTGTCTTGGCAAGACACTGCACTCTAGTTTGGATCACAGTTCTATTATTTACAACTGATTAGACTCAGCATGAAGTTGAGAGACTTCCATATTTGCACAGCTACATATTAGAAGAATAAGAGTTTATTTCTAGTCTTTTTCACTCTCAGTTTATTTTTTAACACTTTTTGTAAAAATACACTTAACAAGTATCCACAAGAAAATAGGCCATTAAATAACACAGATTATCTTTCAATTCGTCAGTCTTTTCAGTGAAAATATTTCTACACATATAGGCTCATCCCAGAAAAAAAAAAAAGTTCATTCTGAAAATTTTTCTAGCCTGTTCCTGCTCAGCACTTCCCTTGCTCTCCAAGCCAGAATTACGTCTTATGTTTAAAACCAGTCTGTATGGGGGAATCCACTCAGTCCCAGATCTGTTGTTCTAAAAAATGGTGACACTAGTTGCAGGGCCCTGAAAACATTAGCTTCACAAGCAAATGAATTCATGTCAAGTTTTTATTGGTTTTGGCTTGTGATACTGGTGTTTCTGTTTCCTTCCTCTTTTTTCCACTGCTAGAAAATCTCTCTCACTTTCCACTCATGCTACAGATGTTAGCTTCCCAATATGAAAAAGCTATAATATGCTGAATATCCAGATATACTGTTTCATCACAGTAACATAAGTTTCACACAGCAATATATAACACCTTTACTGTAAGCACTGCTCTATTCTAAGAAAATCCAATAAAAATAATCAGCATAAAAACTCAGAGAGATTAAAATTAAGGAGACACCTTGAAGAGAGATCACTTTGGAAGAACACCACCATACATTGAAAAAGGATTCCTTATTAACCTTCCAAGTTGTTAAATGCATCAGTTCTCATATGATCCTGAGGACTGACGAAACAGATTAGTGTATCTAAGAATGTAGGGGTTCAAAGTGAAACCTGTTTTTTGTCAGAATAACAAATGTCTGTAATCATGAAGGGTTACAGAAATAGTAAAAGGTGCTATGAAGAAGGGTGAAATTTAAAGAATATTCAGCTGTCTAATATCCTACAGGATTAAGGAGAATTTCAGGCTCTACAGAAGTCAGTAAGAAGATTGCTGTCAGCTCCTGAAATGGAAGCAATCATTCATTCAGGAGTTTGCCTTCTAGACTGCTCTCCATGAAATTCAGATAACTGTTCCCCTGGAGCGATGCTGAGCTGCCCTCCTCCAAAAGCAGAATGAAACCCTATTAGATGAGTCCTTTTTTTTTTCCTGCTGCTGCTACTGTTGATCTCACCCAGCTACAGTTAAGATAAGAGGTAGGTATAAAGTATAAAGCTTTTCCTTCCCTGTAGTAAGGTAAAACTTGGAGCTGCTTCCACATGGACTTGCTCTAGAAAGCCCTGCTTTATCAGAGCACACAGGGGTGGAGTGAATCACAACAGATGAGTGGTGGCCAAGTGCTGCTGCAGTTGTGTATTTGAAAAGAACCACAAGCAACACTACCAAGTCATCAGATCTTACTGGCATTCCAGCAGCTTTAAGTCAAATATACTTAAAGGGTCCGGGTCCAGGAATAATCTCTCCACATACATCCTGGATTTCTGCACCTGCTAATAGCTATTGGTCCAGAAGATAGGAGAAATGGTGCTGTGCTAGCTGAGCTAGCATGGTCTGAGAAGGACCCTTCTGCAACAGTCCTTGAAAAATTGTGCATGTACTATAAGTAATCACCCTGGCTACATCTCTGAGAGAACCCAAATGTCTCTTTTTTATGCATTTATTAAGGGATTACGCTGATGCTCTGGAAAGTGCCAGACAAGGGAGGGAAGGTTGTTTGGGTTTTGGGTTTTTTTGTTAGATAATACATCGGCAACATCTGATCTGATAACAATGTTGGTTGCAGTGTTTAAACTAAATAAATATAACAGTTATGTCAGCTTAGAGAAGAACAAAATTACTCTTTCATTTATGAAACAACTAAGACATCAGTTAGAGCTCAAACTTGTATGACTTTGGCAGTTCCTAATTCTCCCCCACCCCCTTTTTTTTTTTTTTTTAATGAACTAATATTTGGAGAAGACGATTGTCATCCTTCCTCATCAGTGACAGTATATAAAAGTGTGGTGGGTTGACCTCGGCTGGAAGCCAGGTGCCAAACAAGTTATTCTATCACTCCCTTCCTAAGCAAGGGAGTGGAGAGAAAGTACAATGAAAGGCTCATGGGTCAAGATATGGAGAAATCTGTCACCAATTACTGTCATGGGCCAGACAGACTCAGCTCAGAGAAATTATTTAATTTCTAGCCAATCAAATCAGACTAGGGCAAAGAGAAATAAAAATAAATCTTAAAATACATTTTCCCCACCCCTCCCTTCTTCCTGGTCATAACTTCACTCCAAATACCTCTACCTCCACTCCTTGAGTGGTGCAAGGGGAATGGAATGGGGGTTGAAGTCAGTTCATTACACATTTTCTCTTACTTCTCCTTCCTCTTCACACCCTGCCACTGCTCCAGTGCAGGGTCTCTCCCACAGGAGACAGTCCTCCATTAATTTCTCTCATGAGAGTCTGTTCCTATGGGCTGCAGTTCTTCATGAACTGCTCCAGCCTGGGTCCTTTCCAGTGGGTGCAGTCCTTCAGGATCAGCCTGTTCCAGCATGGGTCCCCATGAGGTCATGAGTCATGCCAGAAAAACTGCTTCACACGGAATACTCCCTCCACAGGGACAGAGGTTTTTCTAGGAGCCTGATCCAGAATGGTCTTCCCATGGGCTCACCTCCTTCAGATACACCCACCTTCCCCAGCATGGGGTACTCCACAAGATGGGATATCTGCTTCAACACAAACCTCCATGAGCTGCAGTGGGACAGCCTGCTTCACCGTGGTCCCTTCACCATGGTCTGCAGAAGAATCTCTGCTTCAGCATCTGAAGAATCTTCTGTGTCTCCTCCCACAGTGATCTTGGTGCCTGCAGAGTTATATATTCTTACTCATATATTCTCACTCATATATTCTTACTCCTCCTTTCTGACAACTGCTGCACAGCAGTTTTTCCCCTTAAATACATTACCCCAGAGGGCTACCACTGTTGATGATGAGCTTGGTTTTGGCCAGCAGTGGTTCCATCTTGGAGCCAGCTGGCATTAGTTCTACTGGACATGGGGAAGCTTCTAGCAGCTTTTCACAGAAACCATCACTGCAACCCCTCCTCAGCTACAAAAACCTTTTCTTGCAAGCCCAACGGGCTACTCTTTCACACAGGAAATTGGGAACATTCTGGTAGTTCTATATCTTAACAATATTTACTGAAAATATCTAGTAGGTATTTTCATACTCGTGCCAAAAAGGACTCTCTGCCTTGTGAGGGTTTGATTCTGAGCTGGTCTTCCTAACTTGAACAGTAAGAAACTTCACCCCTCTGAAGAGCTCTGATCTTGCAGGGACAAGACAAGTTATTAGGTAGGATTTTTTCCCTACAAATTTTTCAGTCTTTCAGTACAACTTAATCTGAAGAATTCCTTTCATTTCAGACCATGTTCCCACAGTCACAGAGCATCTTTTGTGGGTCTGTCCATGCAGTGTAACAGGACAAAATACTTCTTTTGCAAAAAGGAGAAAGAGATTGACCTTTGTTAGCATTGTGCTCAGTGTTGGAAAAAAAATAACAGCAGAGAAAAGTGGAAACACAAAGGTGTACAGAGGATGTTTTCTCAAGGACACTCAAAAGTCTTCTATAGCAGGAAACTGGAAGTATTTCTTTTACTGTATTCCAGCCAATGTGAGCATGAAAAGTATCCAGGTATTCAGATAAATTGATCTGAACTCAGACAAAACAACTGCCTCCCTCCAATATTTGATTCATCCTCATTCTTTATTTAACCTTCTCCATCTTTTCTATTTGGGTAATTGAGAAATTGATTTCAACCAAACAAACGTATATCTCTGCTAAAGATCTATCAAAGAGTTATTAAGCCAAAGAAAATATAAGGGTAATTATCTGTTTATGATCTAATGTCCTGTGATCAGATAATTTACTTGTGAAACACACTGCAGCTTGATCTACAAAACCCAAGAATATGCTGCCCTGTTTCTGGAACACATCTAGAAATATTTCACATCTTCAGATGTATTCTTCATATCAGTATAGCACTGCCAATAACATGTTGTGATAGGAAGGAATCAACCGTCACTGTTACCTGACAATGGATCTACAGTTCCACATTTTAATGAATTGTCTTGACTAAGCCTGTACAACATATTTCAAGAGTAAACATAAAGGATGAATGGACAAATATATACTGGAGAACTGGTTAGAGGAAAAGAGGAAACAAAAAATTACTTCTTATCTGTGCTTTTGGAAGGAGTATGCACTGCAGCTTAGTACTGTCCAGGTTTGTTTGACTTGCAGCAAACATGACATGTCTTACCTTCCAAAATAAATGTATTTCAGTCAGTTTTGTTATATGTGCCACAAAAGCCAGTGACCTGGTGACTGGTGTTATAATGGAAGCAATAACTCAAAGCAGCATGACCACACTAATAGAATTGAACATGAAAAATTAAATAACAATTGGAAGCAGAACCAACAGTAACAAGGAAAAACAGCTGTCTGGGAGCGGTGTGAAGCATCTCCAGATTTAGCTCTTGAAAACTGTGACTGTAAATGTGCTTTTAAATGTGTCCTTTTCCAGTTTGACACTCAGCTTTGCCTCACTTCTATAAAATAAAATGTTTGTTATATTAAGTCCAAAATATATAACTAAGAAGTATGCAGAATACTTCATAGGCCACAGCCATTTAGAATGCTCAGTCTGAAAGATTACACGAAAGAGAGGTGCTGTCCCAGGAAGTGTAAAGCCCAATCCTTTCATGAAATCAAAACTTCACTCACAGCTTGTTAAAGACCATACTAAACTGACTGAGAAGGTCTGTTTGCAAGCATTAGCACTCTGTGCAATGGCAGAAAATGGCAGAATTACTTCTGATTCATGCAGAAACTGTCAAGGCTCAGTCTGTAGTTGGAGATGAAAGAAAAGACCTAATTTGCTTCATTATCCTTCCCAGTACTGATTGATATCACCTCCCAGCCATACCAGGACCACAGGTTTGAAACGAAGAATATGATCTTGTGACAACACACAAGTGATTTCAATGAGCAAGATTCCCAGTTTTAGTTTTTGTTCTTGAAGAAAGTAAAACAGCCAAGGTCAGCACCTGTTGAGTCTAGGTCACCTGCACACCAGTTGAAACAAAATGGGTATATTTTATCAGCCTACTGCTATTCTTTGCAGAAATTAAGAACTGGAATTGCCAATTAGATTCCCTGCCAAAACCATAATGGAGCAAGAATTTCAAGCACCAAAGTTACACAATAATGGGAGGCTGGAAAGATTTTATTCTAAGAGGAATAAAGAATTTGTAATTCTGAGAATGCACAAAAAAACCCCATGCAGAATGGATATTCCATTCTAAAACCCTACCTAAGCAAATTCTCAGAAGTCAACAATGCTGGATTCTTTTACTACGGGTATTTCATTTTAAATAACAAATTCAGAGCAAACTTACAAACCCATTTTGTTTCAGTGTATAAATAGTAGATGCAGTGTCTATCTAGCAGAAAAATAATGAAGGCATAAAGAGCACTTTTGTAGATATCTTACCAGGATGATGTTGTCATTGAAGTTGCCTCAATAGGCTTTCCCAATCATCCCTATTATTTAAGCATCTCTGTCACATTAACAAAATGCAAAGCATTATCTTGGTGAAATTTTGTTATACTTAAAAATATAAAAAGTGGGTTAAAACATCCTCCTTTGTTTTAAAATTCCAGTGATTTAATTTATGCACTTTTTAAAAAAGCTCACTTGAAGTTACCAATCAAGTCAAACTAGAAAACATTTTTAGATTACCAGACACAATAATTTTATCTCATGCTTAACACTGAAAGCGTGTTTTTACTTCATATTAGCAACTGTCAGTTAATTGTTGTATGCTTACTACCTCTCTCTGTAATGTGATTGAGCCTTATGGAAGTAACACACATTAGCTAACTGAGAAAAACAAACACACTCCCTTCAAATTCAGCTGCCACCTGGAAAGCAGACAGGAAAATGTGTTTCACAACTTTTTCCCAAAAAACCTAAACCACTAAAACAAAGCAAAAGAATGAACAAAAACCCCAAATAACAAACAAACAAAAAACCCCACATAATGTTGCGGTTTATTTTTTTACTAATAGACATCCTAACATGCATCCAGCTGTGAAATAGCTGGAATTGATCCTCTAAAAAAATTACAGTAAAGTAATAAACTCCACTGCTACCTCCCATTTTGCAACATTACTGCCTTTACTCAGAGACATCTTCTTGTCACATAAATACAATTTTGAGAAAGTTACTTCTTAACCAAACCTTTCAGGGCTGTGAAGTCTGTGATTCCACTTCCTCAATTAGGAAACAGTTTTCTAACCGGAAAACCAAGCTTTAATGAATACAAAAAACCCCCCTGGGTATACTAAAAACTGTTTTTGTGGAATTCATATTGCTTTTTCTTCTACTTATAATATGACACTAAAAATTAATTTATCAAATGTCTTAAGCTAACTCCCTTTTCTTACAGGCATTCTCAAACTTGCTGCATTCTGAAACTCAAGTACTGGAAACAAAAGTCCAATTACTCATTAACATGATACAGGAGACACAATGGATTAGGTACTTCAAGCTTTAACGTAGCTGAAAATAACTTTGTTTGTAATCTGCCAGCTACTTCAAGGGATAAAAATTCTGCTCATTTCTGAAGTAGTATTTCCTTCCCCTCTCTACTTATTTTACTAAATACTGTCTCAATGTTCTCATTAATTCCTTGACTCCTGACATTCCTCTTGCTCAACTCTCAGACCAGCCAGAGGTGCCTGTACAAAGTCCTGATCTGAGAGCATTTCTAACTCCATATAAAGAAACTGAATCATTATATGTTCCCCATAAAACTGAGGTGAGGCTTACAGGCTTGTCTTCCTATGGGGCTATGAAAGGATGCCTTCATTTAAGCCACACTTCATGCTGCAAGCATTCCTCAGTCATGTATTCTTCACTACTTTTCTTTGTACTTTAGGTTATTCAACTGAAGCAGGTTGTTGCCATCTCTATCGCATATACAGCTTTTAGTCCAACACCCTTTCCCACCTGGAAGAAAATTGATTCAATTTTTTGGCCTTTATATGTCTTAAAACTCCTACTGCTTCCATGTCAAGATTGTAATACTATATTGTGTTATCTGCCTGGCTGTTGAAACAGCATGTATTTTTTTAGCATTTATTGAATTTTTTTCAAATAGTCATATTAAGTTCTCACTCTTAGTTTTTTTTTCTTCCACTGACTATTTTAATCGTCCTCAATGTTTTCTCCCTTTCTCTTGTACACTTTTTCATCATCTTAACTGACATCTAGAACATCTATTGCCTTTTTCTTAAATCATATTACAAACCACCTCCTTTGGCCCATATTACCTCATCTGCTTTTTTCTGATTATAAAAGAGTTCTTAGTATAATTAAACTGGTTGGAAAATATCACTGAGTGGAGCTGATTAAAGAGGTTTGCCATCCAACATCCTAGCTGAGCTATTTCAGTGTGGTAGTTGCCATATTCTCTGAGATTAATTTAAAGGTCCCTCTTCACAATTGTAACATGTGTTTCTAAACACTTATTTGATACAGAAGTAAGATTTGAAAAGAAACTTGTGTCTAGAAATGCTACTAGCTGTGACCTCCTCTAATCTTTGCCTCTTTCAGGAGGACTTCCAGGTAAAATCCACTTGAGGAGCTTTCCCAAAGGTCATTTGCCCTGGCTCCCATCAATACAAGTCAGAAGGAACCCATTTTGCACTTATGGAGATAGACCACTACCAATTTGACATGAATAAAGGAACAATCTCCCACATTGAAAGTCTTTTAAAACTTACTAAAAAGTGCTCAGCCAAGGTAAAGCGAAAGAGTGTTCACTTTTAAGCTTGCTGAATTGAGGCCTCTTGCATCATATGGGGAGGGATGTTATATACAATTTCTAGTCATGTCTTCACAAGTCCTGAAATAACCATAGAAGTCGATGTGCTAATAAAGAGCTATGAGATTAAATAATAACAAAAACGATATATCACTGCAAGTGGATATTACTGCAAGCACTGCATGTGAGGGGACAGCAATTCATCATGCAGAGCACAACTGGTTGAATTCTGTCACTTTAGTTCTCATAAATATTAAAATTAATATGCCTCATGAATTTTGATGGTTCTTCTTCACCCACAGATTGCAATGTACAATGCTTTTCTCATTTCAGACCTGGCTGTCAGAACCCTGGGACCTGCAGAGCACCAGGACTACAGCCACACCATTTGGGGCCACCCATGGGCATGCTGAGGCCACATCCACCCCAAAAGCCCTGCCCCTCACAGATTCTATAGTTCCTTGCTCACCTTAGCCCTCTCCCACTATTGTGCTGGGGTTGTAGCTACTGCTTCATGCTCCAGAGCCCAGCCAGAAGCTGAGCTGGAGAGCCAGGTCAGACTGGGCCTTCTCTCACCCCTGCCTTCTGGCCCTAAATCCAAGCCAGGTTGTCAGGAAGCTGAGCTGAGAACAAGGCAGTGCTTACTTGTCTGGGTAGCAGGACCCACGGTGCCCTTAGGACTGCAAGCCCACAGAATCTCACCTGATGCTTCTCTTCCCCTTGTTGCTTTGGACCCTCTGTCCATGTCTGTCATCACAGGCTGCATGGTCTGGGTGCAAGTCAGGGGATGAAGGTGCTTCGGCACACATCCTGTATGATTCTCCATTTAAACAATCCATATCCTACAGTGAAGCTTTTCTACTTACCAAATCAAAAGGGCTAACAAATATTTTGGGTCAGAGAGCCTTTCTGTGGTCAGGGGGTAGGTTGCACTGACATGAAGAAATGGCCTAGTTTACTTAAGTCTCTGTAAGTGCAAGGCAAAGTTCTCTGACATGGGAGCAATCCACCAGGCCTTATATCCTGTGAGATCAGGGTAGTCACCCTTTGTCCTCTCTGGGGGTATGGCAGGCTCCATCAGGACGTGAGATGTGAGAGCTTTTAAAACACACTCACATTATCTTTGGAAATGCCTCTCCCTTCTGTAAAGAGCCAGTGAGTGTACATGCATGATGCCATATTTACAGGTGAAGTTTCATCTGAGATTAGTGTGCAGACAGCTAGAACAAGATACACCAAACATACAGGGAGTTATTTTTTCTATTCCCCTATTAGAAGGGGTAGTCATCAAAAGCTTCAAATCCTCTTTCAATTAGCAAACTGGAGTCACTGAAAGTTGACTGAAGTTCACTAAAATTCTCTGAAGTTGCCCAGAGAATTTGCTGGGTAACTCCTTTGCACCTTGGCATCTATAACCCCTGGGTGGTAATAGCAGCTTCTTGCAAAGAAGTGATAAGAGAAATGAGAAGCTGGTCTCACAAAGTACTAGCTCTTACTCTTTACCCTGTCCTGATAGTTGTGTCAAAAGTCTAAGGTTTCAAGATGTCTCTGGATGATAGAGATGGGTCTGAACTCCTCAGGAGAAAGAGGAGCAGTTTGCAAGAGTGATTTTAACTTGCAGACATCCCTCACTGCAGCCCCCTTCATGTATGACAGCTCATCATGGTGATGATACTTGGAATAATTCCCTGGCAGATCTTTTGCAAGCATAGAAGCTATAATATTTTTGTGGGGTTTTTTTGTTTTGGTTTGGTTTTTCTGTTGGTTGGGGTTTTTTTGTTTTTCAATCTCAAGTAAGTGAACATATGGCTTAGGTGAAAGGGAGAGAGGGAGCCAGATCTTTGACAGCACCTCCGATCATGATTCTTTGCCCTGTCTCTGAGAAATTTGTCAGGGGGCAGAACTGTGTAGTTGCCTATGTATGCCGAAAGGATGAGGAACAGCAGGATCTAATGCTTTTTCTCCTTTCCTTGCAGCTCACAGGCTGTGAAATATTTCTGACTAGGAGTTAAATCTGTAGTTTAAGGAATATCTACTGAACATTCAGCCTGGATTGTACCATGAGCACTGAGGAATTTGAGATTTTAATATAAAGTCTTGACCTGTACCAGAAAGGAGGAGGACTGACTTCATGGAAGTGAGGGGAGTTTTCCAGTAAAAAAAAATGCAGGGAAAACCAGACACCTCCCATTGTAATGACTTAGAACAATAGCTATATCCCAACCCAATGAAAGCACAGTCCACCTCCACATCCAGATTTGCTTCTGTGTCTGAGGCAAGGTTCATTTGTCACAAAGCTTTCTTTACCGTTGTAGCTGTTCTTCCACCCACCACTGCCTATGTACTCTTCAGGATCCCCTGGTTATATTGTATTCAGGATCATCATCTGAGGGTGTCTTCAAACTAACTGCCAGGGACAGAATGGAGGTGAAGGAGGCCCCTAACAATGGAGAGGATGGTGACTTCCAAATCCAAACTATATACCTGCTCTCAGAGACCTTGAAGATGAGTTCTTCTAACTTTCAGCTGTGTTAGCTCCCTGCTTACCTGCAGTCTCACTTCATGAACTGAATTTTTCTGACCTGGGACTCCATGATAGGCACAGAAGACTAACTGTTTCAGATGTAAAATAAGCTTGGCATTTTTGTTTTCTGTAATTTTTTTCTGTTCCTCTTACACTGCACCTTATTTGTCATGTGCCTATGGGAACTAAATTTCTTCCTCTGCATCCTCCTCAGGGACAGAGGGGCAGTCACTCACAGAACAGAGAGAAGAAGACCAGAAGGCAGAGAGGAGCTCAGTCCTGCTAGGACATTAATGCTGGTTTACCTGGCATCCATCCCAGAAGCTCCCTAATCTTGCAGTTTTGATGGGTACCTGTGAGAGAAGTCAGGTGAATCCAAGCTGCCCTGTTGTGAGCCTGTCACAGGATGCAGCAGAAGTGCTCACAGCATTATCTGAAACTCTTGACATTTCAGGACTTTCTTTGAATCATTTTCTCAAAAATTCTGGTAGCTGACCTTTATGAAAAAGGGATACTGGCTTTGGAGAAACCAAGCAGGCAGGGCAAATTAGAAGGACTGAAAGAGTAAGCTTTGCAAGTAATCCCAGTGTTCTGCATTGACTGGTAGAGCACTGGGTTTTTTCTGCAAGCTGACAGCCTCATTTAATAGTCCATCATTTCTAATATCTAGCTCTTGCTGCTGCACAGTGAATTTGGGGGGGAAGGCAAGATAGAATTTCTCTAGTCAAAACACTTCTTTAAGGCCTTTGAGGTTGCTTCACAAAATTATGTGTAGAGAGAAGATGCAGTGCCTTAGTGAGAGTAGTCACTCTGCAGTGGATCATGCATGAAAATAAGAAACAAAACCATGCTTCACGGTTGAAAAACAGGAGACTTGAAAGATGACTTAGAATACCTTAGAAGCTACACAAAAAAATGGCAAGCTTTCATGTGCCTTCAGAAATCTTCCAGTGAAACGTTGTAGGATTTATTAATGTTGTGGATCTATGCAATAAGATGAGATACTGTAATGATGACCTTTGCTCTTAAAATTAAAGTCATTCTAAGCTGCCTTCTGAATGGCACTTTTGCTAAGCCACTGCAAAAAGCATGTGATTTTCTTCTTTTTAGCAGTAGCATAATTTCTGTGAGTTTAATGAAAATGCTCTGCTACTGAGAAGTAGCAACATTGAATTGATGCACTGGTGTCATATTGCATTTGTATTCACCTGGGGTGGCTGACAATTGCCTAGAGTGAATCTCTTCCTCCTTAAGCATCTGCTTTCTTTGCTCAGCCACATCAACCAAAGCACTTTAACGATCTGGATGACTTCCAGTAATCTTGCCACCTGCATTGGGCCAAATGTGCTAAACCCAGTACGTGTCAGCTCCCACTGTAAGTGCAGTTGAAGGTGAACACCAAGGTACATAGAATTTACCAACAAGCTGCACCTTTCCAGGCCAGTCAGCATTCCTGTTGAGACATATCTTTCTTTCTCCTCTCTTGAACCCCTGTGGAAGATTTTGATGTCAAAACAGACAAATGGCTGCAAGAGTCAGGAGTGGAAAAGTCTGACATATTTTCATCCCATTGTGTTTTGTGTGTGCAGATGAAGGTGCTGGTGGAGTGTTTCATTAACCAGTGAACTGAACTCATTGGGAAGGAGATTGCTTCACTTTTTTGTTTTTCTGATGAGGAATGACCACCATACAGAGACAGCTCCAGAGGTGAGAAGAGGAACTGAGGTTCATGGCAAAAGCAAGACCACGGGTCTCTATTCTTCAGTCTGCTACTTAGCTGAATTTTTGAAAATGGAGACAGCTTCTTAGTGCTCAAAATATTAACTCAGAGCAGAGACAGAGCCCAGGGCACTGATCGGCTTCTCTTTGGTAGTCCCCAGTGTGGCTATGATGGGACTGTGATATGAATGAATCCATCAGACAGGCTAAAGCTCACTTTGCTACAGTGTTATTTTGCTCTATGTTTCATCAGTACTTTCTGCTATAGCTGATAAAGGTCAGCACCTCAGCCTCACAGCACTGCCTTCATCACAAGTGCTTTTTTCACCCTTCTTTCTCCTTGCTAAGCCATTAAGAGAGACTGTGATAAAATACTTTGAATAACCTATTAGATGTGCAGTCACTAACAACTGTAGATGTGGAACTTTGGGACATGGTTTAGCAGTGAACTTTGCAATGTCAGGTTTAAGGTTGAACTTGATGATCTCAAGAGTCTTTTCCAAAATAAATGATTCTGTGATTCTATGATTCTAAGATTCCTTTGCCACTGCTTCCCCGACTTCCAGACCCAAGTACTGGACTTTGACATGAAAGTCAAATTAATGCTTGCACTGTTTATTGCAGAAACTCTGGAGCCCTTCTAGAAGTCATGCAAGAAGAGGACTCAACCCACCTGCAGGCAGAAGAGGAACTGCCTCATACAGAGTTTGCTGAGATGCTGTACCATGAAATTCGTGGGAGTTAGTCCTGATTGGAGAAGGAGGAAGAGATATGAGTTCCTCAGAGAAAAATAGGCCTATCTTATTGGTTGCCTAAGAGATACAATAATTTCCAGCTCCAGAACGAAAGACCTTAAATAGTCTGATGATTAGCCTAAAAAAGGCCTTCTGATTGACACCCCTATCAGGCATGGAAGGTCATTTATCATTTAAAAAGATATCAGGAAACGGTGATTTACATATAGATTTGTGAAAATACTACTTAAGAAAAATCAATAGCAATGTTCATGTTATTACTTACTGTCTGGAAGGGAAGCATAAGGGGTGGGTTTGGAGTGGAGTGACTTAACAGAAGGACCAGGGCAAACAATCTGTACAGGGATAAGGGGGACTGAGTCAAAATCAGGTTGGAACAATTTGTGCAGGGATCAGGGAAAAGAATGAGGAAGGCTGCCCCATTGAGATACATGGTTTAGAATGAATCCCCTTGTTTCTAAACTCCTTAGAGAGAAGGTGCATCTCGATCCACTCCTAGTCCCAGACTTGGTCAACAGTTTACAACAGTTTAAAATGTACGGATTTCAGTGTAGAGATTTAGCACATAATGGGTCTGGTAGGAGTAAACAAAGGTTGATTGACACTATTATAGAAAATTACAAAATTAGATTAGATCATTTTCTAGCCATATGTGATCAATAATCAACAGATTTTTATAATAAATACAGACGTTAAGTTGAAGATCTAACATTTTTAAATTAACTTGTGTGTGTGCACGCAAACACACAGATATAGAGGCTAACCTAGGTTTAGACGTTAAATTTTTGTACTTAAAATCCTCAAACTGCACAAAGAAGTTGCAATATACCACGCAGTAACCCATGGGATCAAATTATAACAAATTAATAAAATTCTATTTTTTTTTGACTGTATGAGAAGTAACGAGCTACTTACTCTTTTTAACTGGATTAACCAAATATCCTTTGTGACACAAAAAGTAGCTGCTTGATGTGCTCCAAAACGCCTCCTCTTTAAGACCAATATTTAGAGGGTCTCAAGATGATTGACATTGGTCAGCATGTTTTCATGATGACCATGATTTGAACTAGGTCACCTCTGACAACTTCCAGAATAGGTGTGTGATCTGAGCAGGATGGGTCTCCAGTACATTTACCAAATAGGAATTCCAGGTATGGTTAGGGGCCACCTGATCACCCCAAATCACTGTATTTGCACAAAAACGAGAAGGTATACCATTGTTTCAATTCATTGCTATTGTAGGCAAGATCAAAAAATGCCAAGCTGTCTCAGCCTACTGCATTTGCTATTGAAACAAGAGTGATGTAATCTCAACCGCACTTTGAATTAAAGCAAGAACAGTGTTGGCTGCTGTTCACATCACAACATGGCTCAGTACAGGACAGGTCTGTACCACCACACACCCCTCAGAGCATCCTGTTGCTTTACTGCTGCATTGTGCATTTGAACACCATTTTTCATGATAGGCAGCAATATTTCCCTAGGGACCCCATCTGGTCGACCACCTTATAAAGACAGAAAACACATCATTTTCCTTTTCTACCCTGTGCCATCAAACACCTGTTAGTCAGGTAACTGAGCCATTTTTCTTGCAACACCTCTTAAATTAATCCTCATAGTGCTCTAAAGCAAGAAAGACATTCTCCTGTCTCTTCTTAACACAGGAAGTCATGAATATACATGTACACCTCTCAAGATTTCCAAATATTAAATTAATTTTATTCATAGTACCCATTAATACTAAGAAGAATGGACAAGTCTCTATTATTCCCCTGCATCAGTTTTATACATATGTTCTTTTAATTTTTTCTTTAATGGAACTGGGTAATAAAACGAGAATGCTGAAACACTAAGACAGTTCAGGACCAATATCATTTCACCCCAAGGCTAATCATCTGCTTTATCTACAGTCACAATAAGGAAATGTTCTACTATATCAGTACATGCTAGGATAGAAGAGCTTGGTTTTATCAGTCACAAGATGATTGTTTTGCAGAGTTACCAAAAAGAAGGAGATTCCCTGTCATTCTCTTGCAGCTTGGTACTACATGCAACTCCAACATTGACTTCAGGTGAATCAGTCTCTTTCTGTCTAATTTTGTGTAGGTGAAAGTAAGTCAATAAAAGGAAATTGAGATGTAACTGCAAATGTTTCCAGTTCTTTAGTGGAACATGTTATGTCAGTTTGAAGCATTACTCATTACTGAAAGGGTTATTTGGTCACATGATTGCAGTAGTCTTTCTGAAGAAAAAAAAATAGCTGTGGATCACCAACAAAAAGCTAGCTTAAGTATTTATTTATTTATCTATCTAAGAAAGGAGTTGTAGACTGCAAGATTTTTAATTTTTCCCACTCTTACCATGTAATTTATTTCCTAGATAACTTGCTTAGAAATTGTTAAATTACTATAGTCATGTAGGCTAGAATACAATTTCTACTCTTAATCTTTCTGTAAAATAATGAGTATACACACTGAATTAACTCAAAAATTCTGTCTAATGAAATGTTCAGACCCCATTAAATAACCCAAAGGAAGTAAGTCAACTGATTTTCAAGTCCCATATAAGATGCATGTTCAGAAATCTGCAGAGTAGCTACCTGATATTATGTGAACTAGAGATACATATGCATATACAAAGCATATCTGTGAAGGAAAAAGCATATTTAATAATAGTGGAAAGATGAGGTCCTGATTTCATTACAATATCAAGTTTAAGATGGAAAGTAGGAAGATTTTTTGTGAACCATCACTGAGCTTCATCACCACAGCTTTTCAGCAGAGAACAAGTGAGAGCAAAGAGAAAGGTACGAAAGTGAGAACATTTTTCCTTTCTGGAGTGACAGTGAATGGGACTCCCTCTCCACAGAGACTTCAAGTCTGTATCAATACCTCTCCTCCCCCAGTCACTACTTTTGCTCTTGGCCACAGAGCCTTGGGGAAAAGGGTCCATTACAGACATTATTGCTAGGGAACAGTTAATTTCCCATGGAGGCCCATGGGCAGAAGGGAATGCTGTGGGACTGGAGAGCTCATGCCTGGTTTGGAGCAAAGTTGAAGCCTTTGCTCATGGGCTTGAACCAAGTCATCCATCTCAGCCTGTGGTGTGCACTTAACCACAACTGCATATGCATGATTGGCTTTCTATATCACTACTACAGAAACCAGAAATCCAGGTAACGAAACACCCTCCAAAATTCTCCTGTGAGCTACACAGGGAGCTGCTGACCTGGAGAATCCGCTTGGTGTCATGGGACTTTCCAAGCTTCACCAGGAGAGGCCTGATGCCAGAGAAATGCTGCTGGGGATGTTTGGGACAGAAGAAGATGCAATTTCGTCAGGGTTATTAGTGAGATTTTTCTGTGTGGGGTCAGTTGTGGGCAGAGGGAGGCATGGTTTCCTTCAGTAAGGAAGGAAAGTGAGGCAGAGGAAGAGGAAAGCACAAGGAAGCATAACAAATGGATCATGCAGTCATGTGAATGCAGCATCAGAATCATCCTTCAGGCCTAATCATAGGAAAGGGTCTGCCCAGGGCATCTCTGACAGTTCCATTTCTCCCTCTGAAAGCCCTGAATCAGACAGTGCTGTGAGTTGTCTCCAGGATCCATGCTTTTGAGGCAGAATCTTTAACCCTTCTGAGCCTCAGTGCCCAGGTTCAGAGACCTCCCTCACAAGGGCTGAGTGGGGCAGGATTGTTCAGCATCTGCAGCCAGAGTCTTTCCCTTCATCCTTCAATATGTCTGCACAGTTCATTCTTCCTTCAACAGCCAGCTTTTCCAGCAGTGTCAATGCCACATGGCATGAGGAATCACCTGCCCTGTCCCTGCATTGCACCAGCCCTGAGATCTTGTGAGACCCTTCAGAGCTGCTGATAGCAGCCATGCCCACAAAGCACAAGTTCAGGCTCAGTATAAAGGTGAAGGTTTTGAGGTTCCAGTTTCCTACTGACTTTCAAGTTTCCTTGTTTTCAGTGGAGTTACATGGGTCTCTTTCACTTTCTTGGGCAGTCCCTCCCTCCCCCTCATTATTTTATGTGTGATTCCTTTATTTCAGGTGTCTGACAAAAAGTGCATACCCTTGACCATGCCCAGCCATCCCAGTGATGTATCTGACCCTGGGTCCCCTCACTGCACCTGATCTCACGCCTACTCAGAGCATAGCATCTCAGCCTGGGCTCAGTCTATCTTTGACCCCAGGAGGGTGCCAGCTGCCCAGGGCTGAGGCTGCCTGAGCTGTCTCCCACTTTCTTTGCTCCCTGGAGGAGCAGTGGTCAAGATCTGGCTATCAGTTGCTGCCCTGACACCTCCATTTGACTCCCCAGTGCTTTCAGGATACAGCAGCCCCTCACCATTGCAGTACCCTGGTAAAGGACTAGGAAAAGCATCTCTGCATAGGAAAGTATTTAAATCTGTACCTGAAATCTTTTCTAAGTTATATTAGGTGTTTGGGTGAGTAATTGTATTTTGTATTTTTGCACAGGCAAGTTTTCAGCAACATGAAGTGATGAAGGTGCAAGACATAAGCCTTTATTTAGAAAACGGTGCCATTTTCCAGTCTTCATAGGCTAGAGGCCATGTTATTTAGTGTTTAACAAATGTGACTGTAGGCAAATTAAAAAAGCCACCACAAACAAAAACAAACAAACAAAAACCAAACAAGCAAACAATAAAAAAAAAAAACAAACCAAAACAACAACAACAAAAAAAACCAGTGCTGCTCCAAGTTATTAAACAAGGGAAACCAAGACAGTGCTGTTCTTGACTTGAAATACTGGACAGTTTGCTGGCATGGAAACCATAGCCTCAGTCTTAAAGTCCAGTTATTTATGTCTAAGCAATTGAAAAAAAGCATAAACAAAACACTAGACCACACTGAAAAAACTAATACTGATTTTTCAAGAGGCTGGCATTCTGAGCTGAAGCTGGTGAGCTTCTAGTAATTTTTCACTGGAATAAGGCTTTCTTTAAGTACCTGAAGTATGATCGGTGAAGGGGGGAAATCCTAGAAACTTGCATTTTCTGTCTTCTATTTTCCTAGTTCAGTCAAGGTCTATGCAAACAAAAACCCAAATTGAAGTCAGTGCAACAGCACTGCTCATCAGTGAGCTCTTGTCAGGAGAAAGGAGAACTCATCAGAGACATGGTTTGTTCATGGAGGGGATGATTCATTTACCTCAATCTACTGACACAGATGTTTTAGAACACCTGTCATCTCATAGATGATCCATTTACCTGAAGGCCTTAGACGCCCAGACCTTCATCTCTGCGATTTGTGATTTTCTTTTAAATATGCTTGGAAGCAAAATCCCATTAAAAAGAAATATATAAAATGAATGCATTCCCACAGAAGTAATTTCTCAAATATGGTGCTTTCATGGGCATTTAATAAGAATGACCATGATAAAATTACATAGACAGTGGACACTAGCATACTAATAGCAAAGCGAGGGGATGTGAAATTAAATATTTATTTTTATTAAAATAAAGTTTCCTCTCAAGTCAGCAATTATTTAAACAAGGCTAGTGCTGGCTGATTTTCTTTCCATCATAAAATATTTCAAGTGCTTTATTATAGTGTAGCTATACAAAAATATAATACAAGTAGTGAAGTGAAAGGTGCTCTGACTGTGAGGGGCATAATTTATGCAAAAAGAAAATGGTAAACAAGATAGCTAGTCTAGGGTTTTTTCCTGATGATAAGGCTGGGATGATACATAATGATGCCTCATGGAGACAACAAAGCTTTCACAAGCTTTAGCTGAACGAGACAAAAAAACCTACGTAATTGCACAGTTTGCCATAAGTCTGTCTAAACTTGGAAACAAGGGAGTTATTCAATAAAATCTGTACATCTGACCTTGACCAAATTTTTTTACCTGTCACCCCTTAGTTAAAAAAGGTGGTGAGGAAACATGTGTATTTGGTGAGATGTTTTGAAACCAAATGTAAAACCCTGGTTTGAGCTGTGGGGCTCAGTTAGAATCCAGTGGAAAGAAAGTGAAGTAGGATCCTTCCCTCATAGCCACGGAGCATTCACAATTCCTGTGGGAAATCTCAGTAAAGGCTTCAAGACAGTTTCTTGCTCACAGAACTTCAAACTCCAGCTTTTTTGAGTTTGATCCCTTCACAGGTGAGCAAAGGCTTTTCTGTCTTAGAGGACAAGATATGTGCTTCAAACACACACATAGCAAACCTTTCATTCAAAACTGTATCACAATCTGTTTTGGAAGAAAGGTGCAAATGTGTACTTATGCACACGTGTACATGTGGCTGTTAGGTGGCATCCACATGAGTGCAAGCATTATGCAGAAATTCAACTGAAGTTTTTCAGGCATGTGCTTTAGTAATCTGTTCAAGCAATTCTGACTTGTTCTTCCATTCGAAGGCACCAGAGATTGCTTCACAGATGTCAAATCTATTTTAAAAAATATTTTAGAGGTCAAGATTTTCCTTAGCAAAAATGGATTTTTAACTTTGGGTACCTAGAAAGAATCTGATTTTTAAAAAAATCTAAAGTATGTCTTTCAGGATGACTAATGAGTTGCTGGACGCAGTCAGTCTTTTTTTTTTTTTTTTTTTTTTTTTGTTGGAGCCTAAAGTATGACTTAGCTTATTGAAGATGCCAGTTCCAAGATAATAGCATTTCCAATATAGAAGGACTTGGAAAAATCAATTAAGATTAGGATCTCTTGCACTGAGCTATTCTTTGCTGGAGAAATACACAAAGATATTTTAAGAATTGAACAAAGAAATTAAATGAATTCACATGTTCATAGTTCAGCTAAAGCTGTGCAAGATGCAGAAACTTACACAGAAGTACCTAAATGCCAGATTAAAGTAGCACATTTTAACCTATGGGAAAGAGGAACTATCGATGTTTACACAGCAAAGCATTATGAAACACCAAAAGAACTAGTAATGGAAATCTGATTTCATTTACTATAAAAATTTTTGCCTGGTAGATGCAGTAGTTCATACTTTCCTGGATCTCAGGGGGTGTAAGAAGGTCATACCAAATAAAATGTTCTTTCTAGAAGAAAATGGCAGGAGCTAAATATAAGCATCTATATCTATATAAAAACAGACCAGTTTCTCCAAGAAAGCAGCATGGTCTGTATTAGAATAAACAGACACATAATTGGACACTTTCCAGAGGGCTAACCAAAACTATTAAGCAAATTACAACATGTTTATCGCTTTGAATGCTGGATTTTATGTATTCTATGGCTTTAGAACCTTTCACTTCAGTCAAACATAAAGATAGTCTTCATAAGGCACTGTGGCAATAAAAGCTCCATTTTCCCCCTTCTGCTAATTTCCATGACTTTTTATTTTAATTATTATTTTGTTTCTAGAAAGTACTTTCTAGCTATATGTTAACAAAAGAGGGACTAGGATGATATTTATCATATGCTCATATGGCAGTTCACACTTGTAAAGCTGTATTTTGCAGTAACTAGCTGCTTATGCATATTTTTTTTTCTTTTATCTATCTTAATTAACATTATATTGACCCAACTGGTTTACACCAAGAAAGAAAAAAAAATAATTTGAAACTGTTCTGCAATGCAGGCAATAACCTTTTGTGGTTTTGAGCTTTGTAGAGTTCAAAATCAAAATAACTAAGATAAAACTTTTTTCCTGACATTCTCAGCTGTGAATTAAATGTTATTTTTTTCCTACATGCACACTAGGTTTTCTTCTTTCCCTTTCTAACACACACTCTTAATTTTAAACTTGTACAAAAATAATATCAGTCTCTATTTTATATATGTGAGAGTCTTGCCAAGATGTGCCATCATTCAGATGGCCCACAAACAAGGAATGAATGGCTGAGTGAGATGAGTGAGCAGGCAGAAGCAGCAGAGGATGGTACAGGTGAAGAGGAAAGTAAAAATGAAAAGTATTCCCCCACAGATATGGGAAATATTCCCCCACAGTGTCCAGATATGGAAGTGAAGCAAACCCTGTTAGAGAATCATTTGTTCAAAACACAAGCATACCAGAAACAGACAATCAAAGTATTATACCAATCTAAAGAAGGTACTTAAAAGAGAAAGTCTATTCTGCAAAATTCAAAGATAGACATTAATTGAGCTGAAGAAGCAGCTTGCTCAGTCACTGTAAATACTAACAATGAGCTTCTATTTTATTATTGCCCAGAGAAGTTGTGGATGCCCCCTTCTTGAAAGTGTTCAAAGCCAGGCCGAGTGAGGCTTTGAGCAAACTGGTCTAGTTGAGAGGCATCCCTGCCCATGGCAGAGAGGTTGGAGTAGATGATCTCTAAGGTCCCTTCCAACCTAAGCCATTCTATGATTCTATGATTAAGTCAAAGTCTTCATCTATTTCTTAATTACTAGGGCCTGTCTATTGAAGCAGAATTTGGACATATTCATGCCAGATGAAGAAGCAGTACTTCGGGTTCTCAAGGCATTTTAACATACCAGTTTAGGATTCAGTGCAAAGTAGCTTAATTTTCTAAAAATCTTTTACAGTCACAATTCTGCAAATCTGATACAGTTTATTTTCTAACCACAAGCTGAAAGAAGAACTGTACTTGGTATTTTCTTTAAAAAAAACATTATAGATTTCATGTTAATCTTTTGTATGTTCACAACCAGGTCGTGTTTCCAAAGACACACAGGACACACAGATAAACATACACACCCGTGCTGTAGACACCTATGGATTTCATCCCTGATATGCATATCATATGCAGGTTTACACTAAATGGAAAATCACACTCCTGTGCCTTTCAGCAAAGTAATCTAAGATTCAAAAAGTGCTAGAAGTATGCAGACATCACTTTATCTTTTGCTGGTAGTTTTTTATTGTCTGTTGTTTTCTTAAAAAACAGACAAACCAAGCCAAAACAAAACAAAAACCATGACAGAACAATCATTCAGGAGTGGAAGAACATTAGGAAATATTAAATAATAATAAAGAAGCCATTTACAATGAACCTGAGGGAAGTCTTTGGAAGTTTTGCACTATGCACTTTCAGACCCAGTCCTGTAAAGATCTTGAGCTATTCCATAGGATATATGTAGGATACATACAGGAAAGGCAAAAGTTTAGCAAAAAAACCAGATAGGCAGCATAGTCCAGGGTACTTAGATAATACAGCAGCTAAAGAGTAATCTAAGAGGAGCTACTTTAGGCCCATTTTTACAGCACTATTTAAAATTGTTTGTCCTCATTTTTCGTATGAGTCCCTGTTAAGTACAAAGAAATAACACAGTAATATCACCCCAGAGGCTTCTCTTCCCCAGGCTAAACAACCTCAACTCTCTCATCCTGTACTTAGCTAGTGTTCCATCCCTCTCATGATTTTTGTGCCCCTCCTCTGGACTCAACTCAAGCAATTCCATGTCTTTCCTCTGCTCAGGACTCCAGTGCTGGATGCAGTACTCCAGGCTGGGTCTTGACAGAGCCAATTAGAGGAGGAGAATCACCTCCTTCGACCTGCTGGACAGGGGTGGGATTTTTTATGCAGCCCAGGATATGGTTGGCTTTTTGGTCTGGAAGCACAACTTACTGACCCATGTCCAGTGTTTTGTCCACGAGTACCCCACGTCCTTCTCAATGCCTTCATTCCTCAGCCTGTATTGCCACAGCTCAGGTGCAGGACCTTGCACTTGGCTTTGTTGAACTTTATGAGGTTCACATGAACTTGGTCTCACTTCTTGAGCTTCTCCAAGTCCCTCTGGATGGGATCCTGTCCCTCAGGAAAGCCAGCTGCACCACTCAGATTTGTGTCTTCCAAAATCCCACTCAATCCCACTGTCAGTGTCACTAATGAAGACATTAAACAGTATTGGTCCCCAGATGGACCCCTGATGGACACCACTCTCCACTGATCTCCATCTGGACACCACTCTCCACTGATCTCCATCTGGACACTAAGCCATTGACCATGTGCCTTAGCCTGTCTTCTAGGAGGATCTGTTCTAGAGCTTTCAAGGCACAGAGGTAACAGGTTGACAGGTCAGTAGTTCCCAGGGCCTTCCTTTCCATCTTTTTAAAAAATGTGTGCAATGTTTCCCTTTTTCCAGTCATCAGGGACCTCCCTGACTGGTATGATTTTCACATACCAGGTGTTCCTGGTTCACTACATCAGGTGTTCCTCAGGACTCTGGGATGCATCTCATCAGTTCCCATAGACACTTACATATATCTAGCTTCATCAGTAAGGTCCTGTTGATTTCTTGGCTTGTGGTAAACATTAGCCACAAAGTTCACCTTGTTGCCATGGTCTAAGTCTCACTCATAAATTTTCAAACTATTCATGGCTATTCTTCAGAGACAGCTCTTCAACATATATTAATTTCTTGATGTAGAGAGCAATGCCACTATCCCTCTGAACAGCCTGTAGCCATCAATAGCCACACTATAGTCATGGGACTCCTCCCACCAAGTTTCAGTAATGTCAACTATTTCATAGTTTACTAGCAGCACCGTGACTTCCAGCTACTCCTGTTTGTTACCCAAACAGGCCATGTTATCTTCTTATACCTTCATTCTTTTGTTGCATTGTCCTAGTGTTTCCCTGGGGGGCTGCTGCTAACTGAAAAGAATGAGTGCTCCAACATACACAGTACAGCTCAGATCAATAGGCTGAGGGCCCTTGATGGCACCCCATCCCTCTAACCTGAATGCATCAATGCACACCTTGTCACAGGGAAGTCTGATATCCTCTCTCATCTTTGAGTCCAGCTAAGCTGTCAATAAAGTCTGCTTATGAGCTCTGTAAATGAGCCCCACTAGCTTGTGAGCAAAGTCCCTCTTCCTGCTTTGAGAAAGGTGAATCCCAACCAATGCTAGCAAGCCTGGTGTGATATAGGCCATCCCATTACAGAAAACCCCAAAACTGTAGCAGTAGCATCAGCCCCAGAGCCATGTGTTAATGGCCTGGGTCTGTCTGTTTCTTCCAATGTCACTGTCCACAAAGAGAAAATTAGAGGAATTCATTACCTGTGCTCCAGACACCCATGCCAGCTGCCCAAAGGCCTTGAAATCTCTTCTAATTGTCTACGGTTTTTAGCTTCATCACCAACCACATGGAAGAGCAGTAATGGGTAGTAGTCCTACAGCTGTACCAGGCTCAGAAGTTTCCTAGTGATGTCCTTAACCCAGACCCCCAGGAGGCAGCACACTTCCCCTTGAAGAGGGTCTGACAGGCATACTGAATCCTGTTTCCCTTGGTCTTCCACATCAAGAGCCTCAGATATGTCATACAGAGCCACCTGGGAAGGTGAGGTTGCTAAGGGAGGGGTTCCCCTGCCACCCTGATCTGGATTTGCCTCTATTCACTCCTTACCTTTAAGCTACTTCCTTCTGCCTGGCAGGGGGATGGTACAGTATCCCCTTATCTTGATGTTTTTGTGGTGACTGTTCCTGTTTCTGTCTCGGGGAGTGTGGAGCATGGTTCCAATAGTCTACCTCTTTCTCAGCCTCCCTGGTATTTCTTAACCTTTCTATTCTCTCTGTCCAGATCTGTCCACTAGCTGAACATATAGTCCACTTTGTCACAGTTCACACAGCTGTTACCATTACTGCCATCCACTAGTAGTAAAAAGGCTGTGGCACTCAGAATCACAGAATTGTTCTGGTTGGAAAAGACCTTTAAGATAATAAAATCTAACTGTTAGCCTAACTCTGCTGAGTCCAGTGCTAAACCATGTTGCTGAACACCACATCTACAGATCTTATAAAAACATCCAGGGATGGTGATTCAACTACCTCCATGGGCATCCTGTTCTGGTGTTTTATAACCCTTTCAGTTAAGAAGTTTCTTTGAATATGCAATCTAAACCTCCCCTGGTGCAACTTGAGACCATTTTGTCTTATTCTATCACTAGTTGTTAGGGCGAAGAGATCAAAGCCCACGTTACTACAACCTCCTTTTAGTTAATTGAAGAGAGCTATAAGGTGTTCCCTCAGCCTCTTTTTCTCCAGACTATACAACCCCAGTTCCCTCAGATGCTCCTCAAAAGGCTTATTCTCCAGGACCTTCAACTGGAAGCTTCAGAGCTGGAATAGTAAGGAAGAAGACCTGTCACCTATGTCTACATATATTGTTATATATGCATATAAATATGTTTATATATATATATATGTATATATATATATGTTTGTGTCTGTAACTGTAGTTAGTGAACATTGATAATAGTTCTGTTGCATTTGTTTCCCTTTCTGCATTTCTGTGTCTCTCCTCCATGGTGGGAATCGTCAGCTCATTTTAGCTTCTTTGGTCTCAGATCACAAAGGAAGAAAAGAGAACATTTGCCAAGACTATGGAAAATTATTCTTTGAAGAAATAATGTGAAAGCTGAGGACCTAACATTTTGGAATAAGGCTAGTGCAAACAAACAACACACAAAAAAATCAACACACACAAAAATCAAAGAAACAAACAAAAAAACCCTAAAAAAAACCCACAAAACCAAAACAAAACTAAACAAAGCCACAAAAACAAGCCAACATGCAGTTTCCTGAAGGACATGAAAGTAGGGGAAAAAGGAACATAATTGTCGATATTCATGCTATGATCATTTTGTAGCCTGACAGAAAAGCAAGAGCTGTCCCAGAAAAAAAGTGATCTCAAAGTAACAAATTGCCTTTGCAGAAAGGGCTGCTGTCATCACCAAGTGCTCTGGAGGATTACAGCCTCACAAAGAAGAGAGGGGAACCAGTCTGCTTTCATTAGATTTTGCAGATCTTGTTAGTGCTAGGGAAAAATATTTATACTCTGACATGTTTGCAGGAAGAGTCCTTAGCTTATATCTGTCAACTCTATGCAGCATTATTCGGAGAGAGTTTAAAGTTTGCTGACTTGAGCTTCATAAATGATTGCACTGTTTCAAAACACATGGACACAGACATCAAACAGAATCATCAGGAGAAAAGGATATACTACCACCTGTAGGGAAGCCTGAAAGGCAATCAGATGGAACAAGATGACTAAAAACAGATGAAGTTGGGTTGGGAATAGCAAACCAGAGGTGTCTTAAAACAAAATAGAATTAAATAAAAGCATCACTGCAACATTAAGAGAGAATTTATTTTCACAACAGGATAATATGAGAATCCCAAATACCTTATTTCACACAAAGACATAAAGTTGTAACATTTCTTCCTCTTTCCTCCCTCTTCTCCAATTAGACTCACAGAAGCAGAGATTAATTTAAGTGGGAAGGGACCACTGAAGGTCACCTAGTTCAATCCACTGCTCATGGCATGGCCAGTTAGATCAGATGTTTTGTGGCTTTATTGAGTTTTTAATCTCTCCAAGGCCAGAGACACCACAGCCCCTCTAAAACCTGTTTAGGTGTTCAGCCATCCTCACAATTGAAAATGATTTTCCTTTTATCTTCTTGGAAATTCCCATGTCAAGACTTGGATCCATCACTTCTTGTTCTACCATTGTGCTGCTTGGTCAGGTGTACAGAATGTCACAAGAGAAATGATGATTAGCATTTTTAGACAAGGAGACTACATATCAGAATTGATTCTTTGCAGGAGCTGTGGTTTGCTGATCCTGTGTTGCTCCAGAAAGAAGAATGGTTTCTTTATTTCTGAGCACAAGTAATTAAAAGGAGGGCATAAAATTTCTAGAATAATTGTATTTCTTCCTTGAATTCTCAGTCTTATGTGACTGCCTGAAAATATCTTCAGTGTTTGCTCCTTACTTCAGCTATTTGTATTGGCTGGAGTGGTAGAAAAGCTGCTTTTTCCTAATCTTGACAATGGCACTGCAAGGATTTCACTAAGATCGTGGAGCTTTTGACTGAACAACTGAATACAATTTTTAAAAAGTATTATTTGATTAAAATACAGGGAAATAACAAATGAAAGAGGACATGTGGATTTTCCTTTTTTCCATTTCTCTATCACATATATGCTGGCTGGTAATTTAACACTGATAAATGTGTTTATACATGACACAGAGCTGCTTAAAGAGCTCATTTTACAGACTCAGTGTGTGGGATGATGTTGCATGTATATAGTGGTTTTAATAAAATTACAGCAACATAAAATAAACTTCCAGCACAAATGCAGTTTCAAAAAAGCAATTTATCTCCTGGCTTTGTATTCTTCCAACATGCAAAGCAAAGGAGATAAAGTTTGCTGATACTGATCTCAATGCCCCATCATAAAAAATTAAAAGTTATCTGTCAGTAAAGGAGAAAAGAATGTTTTCTATTTTGCTTAGAGAGCTTTTGAGTGCTTGTGTGAATGCAATTTACAGCATTAATAAAATGCTCTTGCAAATATTACTCTATTTTTATTGTTTCTTTTTCTTCTCTTATACAATAAAATAGATGTACTGGAATATTTAACTAAAAATTTCCGTATGTATGTCACAGCGTCTAGGACAACAGTACCCCAACTGTTTTTGGATTACAGCATAATGAACACAGAAAAAATTTCTCCTTAGCTATGGCATCCTCTGAAGCAGGAGTAAGGGATAATAATTCTCCATAACCATGGTGAGTGGTACCGAGGCAGCTCTCTGAGCAGGCTATTGAGTAGGAGAACAGGATTGGCTTCTCTTTTTTCTTTTTTAACAGCTAAATTTAAGAAGTGTTTGTTTCAATGAAAAGACTTCTTTGCAGGTGGTAGAAACTGTAGACACTGTGTAGAAGGTGATGTCATTTCAAAGGAAAATAGAGGCAGGAATTCCATGATCTTCAGGAGGTCAGTCCCTGCATTTTAACTGCATTAACTAAAATAAGCTTTTTCATGTGAGGAAACAGCCATCAAATGCCTTCTCTGAAGATCCACAAGAAGCCATCACTTCATAGAGTATGCATAAGCCAATCACTTCCACAAAATGTAGAGACAGAGCAAAAAGGGAGGTAACCACTTTATGGCAGAAATCACTGTGATATTCCATTGGGAAACAGCCATCCCTCAAAAGCTTATTCCACTTTTTCCACAAAATCCCACCTTCCCTCTCTGTGCCACCAAGCTTTAGTACAGATACCCTCTCTTAGGGTAATATGAAGAGCAAACCTTTCTAAATTGCTCTGCTCCTTGGCTTCCCATCCTGCCCTTACATGTACACTGCTCACTCTTCTGTTATTTTATCTCCCCTCTCTTCAATAAAATACAAACTCTAAGGTAGCCTAAAAAGTCCATATTCTCTCAGATGTTGTCACAGATATATAATATAGATCATCTGTCTCCCTGGCACAGTAGTGAGCTGCCTCCAGAAATTTAACAGTAATGGCAATATTCTCTGCCCTATTAATCCAGAAGCTGTTCTTAATCCTCAGTGATGGTGTTTTATTTCAGAAAGGTAATTTGAAAATTCTTTTAGTCACCAGAATATTGCCATCTAGTGCTAATCCCTAGAAATGCAAGAAAAGTTGTGTAACTGCAGACATTCATGTTGCTGGAGGGGTGATGACTACATCATGTAAAAGTAAGAGCCACAGCTGCAGCTGGAAGTTAAAAAATGCTGATGAATTTGATATAGGTAGAGACTGGAAGATTTTGACAAGCAGAGAAAAGAAACTGCAGTACAGACCTGCAGGCTGGATGAGAATGAGCATCAGAGGTTGGTGGAATTACATTTCTGCTCCTGGCACATGAAACAATAAAAGAATTGCAAATGCAGTACATTAACCTTGAAACCAAATATTGGGGCGCTTGTTTGTCTGTAGACCCAGTGATTTTCTTTATTAAAATTTAAATTAGCCTAAGATTCTATACCCTGCTTTAGATGAGGTTCCATGTCACCGTGGCTGTGATGAACTCTCTGACCAGTGTGCATTTTAGCCAGCTGCAGATGCCAAGCAAGCTCATTGCTGAACACCTAGGCCTGACTTCATTCAGGCTTAGTGACTGAGTTATGCCTCTCCTAGGCAGGCTAATTTGCTCCCCCTAGTTTCACCTTTCAAGACTCCCAAGATTATCTTACTTTTGTCAAATTTGATTAAACCTAACTCTGCTAAATATTATGGATTTTCTAATTACTTCCTTTAACTGCCAATAGTAGCAGTACGGGTGTCAAAAACAAGCTGATTACACCCTTTTTTTGGGAGACAATTTACTAAACACAGATTACAATACCATTCTCAACTCTAGCACTAATTAAAATTTGAACTGTGGTGTGGCAGGGTCAGGCAATCAGGTAAACAGTCTGGGGAGCTCTCAATTTGCATTCTGATGAACTTCAGAGGCACACTTTAAAATGAATAAGCAAACATGATAACATACTCTTCATATTATTTCATTTCATTTAAGCCATATGCCTAGGAACTTATTCCTTCCTTTGAATGAATATAAGCACTTATACTCCAAAATATTTTTCTCTCTTTTACAGTGTAAAAGATGGTAAACCTGCTCCTTTTTATTAAATGCTCTGTTAAGGCAAAAAGGCTAGCATATGAAAAAGTAGTTATCTATTACTGCTTTAAAAATTTATCACCAAAATCTTATTACAGCAGTACATGTATAAAGCACCACACAGTTCAAGATGCAGCTCCGCAAAAACACAGGCTGGCATCTCTGCTGGCAATTCCAGCTAAGCTGATTTGTTTCTGACTGTTCATGACAGCACCATTCATATACTCCAGAAATGTTATTTGCAAGAGATCTGGTCTGATTTGTCAGACATTCACAACTTGGGGAAGTCCCAAGAAATCTGAGCAACAGGTTTTTTTCCAAAAAGCCAGACACAGACCAGTGCCCATTGTCTTGGGGCAATTCATGCCTGTATATGCACTAGTATTGTAGTGGCGTGGAGAAGTCTACTATGATAAAAGACATTAATGTGCTCAGCAGTACAAGAACTTGAGAGAAAATGCATATGATATAATTAAGGACAGGTAGAGAACCAGCTTTCTATTGCCTTTAAGGCCACTACATCAGACATCTCTACCATATACATGAACATAAAGCCAGCTTGCTCTGGGGGAGGGAACACTATTAATTCTTTTCACAGGACTTAAATACTGCTTAGAAGTTTATTTTATATGTAAGTCTTGCTTCACTTGCTGTTTCTGACACTTACAAGCCCAGCAGTAGTAGAGGGTAGGAGACTTCTGCTCCTACCAGCAGAGTATCTCTCAGAGTATCTCACATGTCCCAGAATCACTGGGTTTAGTAAACTGAAAGCCACCATCACAATGCTTCTACAACTTTGTGGCACTGCAGTAACTTCTGAAACACTGGCAAACTTTCAATACTATGGGTCAGCCATAAGATACTTCACTGACAGACTTAAAATAAAATTTGCATCACTAATTTCTGCTTTAATCAGAGCACTGTAGTTAGCCAGCTTTCCTTGATATTGTCCACGGCCTGTGTCTTCAAAATGCAGTAAAGGTATGGGAAAAGTCTTCTTATATCTAACATGCATCCAGCCAGATTAAATTGGAATACACATGGATTTTTTTTCACCAGAGCCACAGCAAATTACTTATCATCATCATCATCATCATCATCATCATCATCATCATCATCATCATCATCATCATCATCATCATCATCATCCTTGAATGTCAGGTTGGAAAAGACCTCATGTATCATCTGGTCCAATCCCTCCATGTACGACTATAGTTTATATGAGATGTCTTGGCACCCTGTGAAACTGAAACTTAAAACTTTACAAAATGGGGGAATCTAGCACTTCTTAATTTCACCTTTACAATATGCATATCATCAGTCACTATAACTGTATACCTTATCTGTTTAGGTTTTGTGAAATTTCTCTTGTATCCCATTGCTACCCTAAAAAGACTGTCAGCTTGGAACAGTCTGCAGTTCTTCTCATAATTGCAGTAAAATAAGAAAACAGTGCAATGCCAGAGTAATCCACTCTTTTCCTAGCTCCATCTTCTCAGAGAGCTTGAGTGCTCAAGTGCATCCATAGTCCATCTGTCTAATGGGTTTTATTTAAGGACCAGCAAGATCATTTATCCTGCTTGGACACTTACTCATTCCCTCAGATATTGACATACACAATTAGTTGATGGTCAAAGCTTGCTCCCAAAGTGGGAAGGGAGAATTATCTGTCCTGATTGCTTAGCTCTAGCATGCATCGCAGTATCCAAAACACCCCAGCACTTCATCATATTTAACATAATTGTTTCACAATTGTACTGATGTGGAGAATTAGTATCTTGAATGGAGAGGGAAAATTCAGTCTGAGGAGAGGATTTGAATATTCAGTTCCAGTAAGTTTCCAGCTTAAAAGCTGTTCTTTGCAAAAATGAATATTAAAGAGCTGCATTTTCCAAGCTTCATTCACAGGTCATCATATCATTTTCACAGAAGAGGTATCTGAGGGAAAAAAACCCTTTCATTTAAAGAGGTTTTACCAGTTCGGGTCTATTTCTAACTTTTCACTCAGAGACACATATTTTTCTTTATTTTCTTTCATCCTATGGTCAGAAAATAGGTCATTCTATTTTATTTGCAATCTTGCTCTCAGTTTCACTGTCAAAATTTTTAGCAACAAAGAATAATTAGTTTTTTAAAAAAAAAACCCACACTTTCCATTGGACTGTCAATATCAATAGCATTTAAGAGCAAATTTGACTGCACTGTTCATGTAGCATTTGGATGAGAATCTGGATTTCCATCCCTATTGATCTGAAACTTTTTACATATCACTGCTCACTTATGAACTGTAGAGGAGCAGTGTAAGTCCCAGTAGGGACTTACTGGTAGGATTTATATTTATTGCCTTTCAGTCTCCTGTACCTGACCTGAGTTAACCTGTTTTATGCTACCCAGCACTCGCTGAACGGCAATCCACCATTTAATAACTTTTTGTAGAATTAGAAGATATAGATTGCAGTAGAGATTATAAAAATACTAGCAAAATATTAGCTGCAGTGTATTCCCCTGGTTCATGAATGAATGTCTGTTACAGGAATGCACAGGGAATACTTGTGCCATTTTAACTTCAGTGCTTTCTATCTTTCATGGATATATTGGTTTTCTGGTATAGTTGTCTTCTTATAAATAAATTGTGCTTGGTGGTCCCTCTCTCCCTCTCCCCCAGGTTGTGTGTTGCAATAGTTACATACAAATTTCACAAAGAGCTGTTTTCCTCCATCAGCCATCTCTACAAAAGGACTAATAAAGGAAACATGTTTGTCTTATCCTAAACTAAAGAGGGAATAACTGAAAAACTTTACTAAATCATAGAGAGCTCCAAATTTGCCTGCATCTTTTTGTAGTAAGAGATAACAATCTATTGCTTCATGGCAAAATGACAAAGAGAAAACATGAGTTAAACCAAAATAGAAAATAAAAATATTAAAATATTGTTATATTACATTGATTTTGTTTGTATTAGAAGTAATAATCTGTCAATATAGTATGAAAAAAGGCTTACATATTTTCTCTTTTCCCCGAATTTTGAAAGCCCTCAAACTAAGTAGAAATAGCATTTTTTTAAAACTGTGTATTTACATTGAGTCTTGGACCAGCCAGTTAAGGATTTAAAACTAAACATTTCAAAATGGCATAAGACTCTTTATTATACAAGGGAACATAAATATGGTTTCCCTGTGACTAAATATAAAATATATTTTCTGCCTGGATTCAGATTTTTTTTATCCTGTGAATATTATTTAATTGACAGGAAGTGCAGCAATTGAGATTTCTGTTATGCAGCATCGTTTTAGCACACAAGCAAAATGTATCTCTTTGAAGAAATTACAGCACTTCCCAATGTAAGACAATCTGTCACAACTAAAGAAGGAGTGAGGGAGGAACTGAGGACAATAATAAGCACTTGAAACCTGTGATGCTTGGTTGTATTAAATCAAGCGGTTCATCCATACTTTTAAAAGAGCGAAATACCAATTTGTCTCTTCCTAGAAGTAGACACACATCAGCATGCTGTTTTGCAATTGTACTCTGTATCACAACAAACTTGCTGCAGGAAGACTGCAAGTCTTAACAACAGAACATAAAAAAAAATACTCATGAGAAATGCCTGTTTAAAACTTTGAAGATTAGCCTCATTTGACTGAATATAGTCATTTGTACTACTGCAACTTAGTGACATAGGCATAAAGCCCCACGTCATGTCGTCTCTAGGAAATCCCAGAGATAAAGAAGTAAGAGAGCAGGCTTGGGTGAAGATTGTTGTGCTGCAGTGAGAAAAAAGGAAAATAAGTGGAAAAATGCCATGGGCAGGCCTGAAGCGGTTTTGCATGATTTTTTAAAATTTTTTTTTTTTAAAGCATTTCCATGAAAAAGACTGTAATAATGGCTGTCTAGGCTACCACACTCCTTTTTAAATGTGCTCGAGATGAGAGGCTGCTTTATTGCAAAACAAAATGTCCCCATCAGGACCTGGGGAGTGTAGGTCAGAACCTACAGAAAAAGGTCAGAAAAAGACAGTTAGGAGACTGTTGTAACCTCTAAGTGTTGCTCACATTCTCTACCTAATTAACCACCAGCACATGAGCATCTTTTTCTCTAAGCAGCTCAGTGTAGAGTTTGGATCAGCTTGCAGAGGAACAAAAACAACTTTTACTCATCAACTGTTCTGGAAAGTTCGCAAGAAGTGAAAAGAAAATAAAAATGGTTTCAGTAACAATATGCAGTTTAACACTTGTTCAAAATGCTAGGAAGTTTGATTTGGAAGCTGCAATGGAGATAGCACAGGAAAGTTAATAGATAACTGCTGAGCATATTTTGATCATTATCAAGACTAAATTTGGACACAGAGCAAACTAGGGAGAGAAAAGAGGGAATATGAGTCTTTGATCATGTGACCTTTTCAGAAGTTACAGGGCATGTGCATTGTGTTGGAAGAAATAGGGCTTGATGCAGAAGCCTGAAAAAGGCTCCATGTCCCCAGCTCTGAACAACAGCAAGGCTTAGTATGCATTACTACTAGGCATATGTACACAAACACATATACACAGCCAGCCACATGGATCAGCACAGGTCAATACACACAGCAGTCACACAAACCCAGAGATCCCCAGGGGCCCCATCCTACTCCCCTCTGTGGCTGAACAGGATGGACACCTAGTAATGGAGAACATGTATGTGTATAGATAAGCATCTGGGATAAGACATGTTTACCCTGTAACTATCCCTCCATTTTAGTCTTGATGGGCTTCAAGGTTGGACTATGGGGCTGAAGCTGCAAATAGCCCAGACAGGTTGTCTCTTTTTCTGAGTTCATAATTTGGTTTTCCTGGTAGCCATTGTGCACCGGTGCAGGTGCAAAAAAAGCTGTTACCACATAGCCTAGCAGGTTGTGCCACATTGCATGAATAAGAAAAGAAACAGAATTCACATCTAAAATAAGTGGTTGCGTTTTTTCCCTTTTTTCTTTTTCTCAACAAGAAGCACAGGCAGCAATTTTGGACTGAAGCAGTAGAAAATGCAAGTTTACTTTTTGTTGTTGCTAAATTGCTCAGTTCTGATTAAACCTTTACATTTCTTTAAAGAATTGGCCATGTGCTTTCCAGTGATTGAGAATGTTTTTCCAAAATTAAGAAGGTGGGATGGATTGCAAAAGATTAGTTTTCCAGAAGACTATTATCATCTTTTGTGCATCAGATGCACAAAGCTAGCTCAGAAGGATAACTACTGAGAGTAAGTCAAACAAGTCTTTCTGTGATAAACACTTGAAGTTCCAGTCTGTTTCTGGGCAGAAATCAATGTCAGCAATTTTCCAGAACTAGCAGCCCTCTCTGGCATCTGCATGATCCACAGACCTGTGATCAGCCTCTTGTTCCCACAGACGGAGGAGTCTCTGCAGGTGTGCACACGCATTGCAAAGAAGCAGCCTTGCAATAAATGACTGTGGAGCTCTCCTGGCTGTCATTACTGTGCAGCACATTCACAGCTGTAAAAGCTAAAAATTCAGCAAAAGGAAAGCAGCAGCACCAGGATGCTATTTGCTAATCACTGAAAGTGTATTTATGTCTTAGTAGATGAACCAGCAATGGGAGTTGGCTTCTGCTGCGTTTATGGAAGAGAACAAGGATTAAATTCTAAGAAAACAAAGCACTGAGAAAGAAGAAGAAATGTTACTGTGCTGAGGGAGGGAATAATGCAAAGAATTAATTCCATGTTTGTTCAAACTGTCAGGATCCTGAACAACTGCCAGAAATTGGTTCCTGAATTTCAAGATTAGACCACAAGAGCCACTTTTCATCAAGACATAACACATATAGGCATCATGATGTTTTTTTTAGCTGGAGAATGTTTAGGGGAATCAAAGGGCTATTGGTTTCTTAGGAAATTGTTCATATCTTTCACCTTGCTCATCTCTGATCTCTCTACAAACTCAAAACAGTAAGTGTGGTAGTCTTGAACATTCAAATTTTTTTGATATTTCTGTAAACCAGTGTTGCCTCTCTTCTAGACAGCTATCAAAAACAGCTTAGGAAAATCTGCCCTGTCATGTATGCAGGAAAGATCCTTTGGGCATACCTTTTCAGTTTTTCATATTTTATAGCAACTGTAAAACAGATGTAATTTAACAGTAACTAATTCAGATAGCTGGTAGTTACCAGGGGGAATAATTATTTGAATTAGCTATTGTAATGGCTTCAAAACAAAGAAAGATAAATTGGTATTTTCTTCATCAGCCACCTGTTCAGGTAAGCTTTTAGAAAAAAAAATTATTATCATGACAGGTCATGAAGATGGTCAGGGACACTGGTTTAAATCTGTCACCTGCTTATATCTATAATATAGATATTTAGAGTATGTAAAAGTATATGTCTAATTCACTTCTGATTTAGTGTATTAGGTAACAGCAGCTTCAACCTGCTTACTACACCTCCTTGTGCAACTGAAGCCACATTAGAAAGTTATTTATCCTATATCAGCTGGGGAATAGAATGCAATAAAGTTAAAGATCAGGGATGAAAGGCCCACACTTGTTCCTGTAGTTGACACTGAGCCCCTACTCGCTGCCACACGTGATACCACGGAGTGGGGCACCCACATGAGGTCTGAGTTTCAGATGTACTCTGCTCTTTGAAGAATTTAATTCATTATGTAGGGTAAAAAAAAAAAATTCCTTCTATAACTCTTTAAATATATCCTCAGCAATGGAGGATAATTCCCCATTTCTCTGTCAGATCTAGCCTTTACTCATAAAAAAACCAACTACACCAAAACCCACAAATAAACAAAAAAAAAGCCCAAATAACAACAACAAAACATGCTTTAAACCTTCTGTTATGCTGAACAGCTATGGAGAAATTTTGTTATCACTGCTTCCAATGTCTAACTTTTGTTTGAGGGTTGGGGTCAGCAAGACAGTCTTCCAGTATAGCCTTTGCAATGATAGAAATAACTACTTAGTGTGTTATAAAAGCAGATAGATATTTGGTCCTAATTATTTTTCCTTTTGTCCAAACGAGCTCTTCTCCTTGTTAGCACAGAACATTATTCCAATTCCAGTGAGTTTCCCTCACTCAAAGGTACCAAGACAAACGATGTCAAGACATTAAAGAAAACGGAGCTTTACATCTACCAATTCTGATGCCTTTTTAGAGTTGTCATCATGTTGCCACACATGCAGTTCTCCCAGACCCAGAAATCCAACACCAGCCAGCAGATTTCTATCTTTTCTGCTACATTACCTGTACTATACGTCTGCAAAAATACATATAAAGTGGAAAAATCCTACTAAGAGAGAGAACACAATTAAAGTAAAAGTGCTTCCTGTTGCACAAAGCAAATATGCTTATTACATATGGAGTTAAGTATTTTCTGTGTCTTGCAAGCTTCCCCACTTGAGAGGGAGAGAGGTTGTGCAGCTTGCTTATTTCTGTATTAAAAACATCAAGGGAATACCAAAAACGAATAGCTAACATACTGCTGTAGTTTACAGTTATTTCTTACTACACCTTAATCTCTCATCAACTCACAAATTTACAATGAAAGTACCGAAACTTGGCTTCTGCTTCCACTTGAAAAAAGAAAGGTTTCATCAGGTGCTGAGCACTCTACTGACAGTTGTGAATACCACAATTTCCATTAACCTCTGCAGAAGCAGAACTGGCAGCATTCAGCCAGGTTGGTTGCTCTCTGATATGTTTTTAACTTCAGGGGTCAGTATAAAGCAGGCAGAGATATTCAAGTATTAGAATTTAAGAGAGCTTCATATTGGATTTACTATTCTTTACATCACCTGAGGGAAAGAAAATTCAATTTTTTAATTTTTTTTTCTTTTTTTTTAATGTGCATTATAGAAATGCAGAAGCATTCAAGTTTCTCCAGAATTCAGAACTAGTTAGGTGTAATATTAATAAGGTTATTGTAGTTGCAATTGAATTGTTCTAGATAGTTGTGAAAAAAATTCAGAAGAAGAGATACCAAACCAGTTTCAGTAGCTGAAAAATAAAGACAAATCCAAAGGATGGGAACTTTTGAAAAGGAATTGACTAAATAGTTGCAAAATGCAGGAAAAAAATAAATTCTTCTGCTGGTACATGAACCTTACTTACAGCAAGACACTTACATCCCATAGTAGCCTCTCTGTGGAAACCATCTGTGACACTTAAAAATTCATATCCTAGCTTATTCCTCACAAACATACCTATGTAGATAAGCCCTGAGGTTACTTTAACAAAGCCAGAGTAAATTCTCTGTTTAGAAAAAGGCCTAAAGCATACAAATGAAAGACTAGATTTTCAAGCATCCAGCTGCTCCTGTTGTAAACAACAAATGCTGCTTTTTTTCCAAATCCAGACAACGAGAATTTCAAAGGCTCCCAATAACTTTTTTTTCTATCAGCCAGGGCTGATCTCATCTGATCTACACTAATCTTAACAAACATGTTCTTTTCACTTGCCTACACAGTATGAAGTTTTTAGATTTTTTGTTACTTATTCCTAGGCCATTTAAGTATGAAGACTGAACATTAATCATATTTCTGAAAAATTGTGTACTTTGTCTAAAATAAAAAAAATGGGAAAGATAAATATTCTTAAACATTAAACAAAGCTTAATTCATCTGTAGTGTACTGTATTTAGCCCAGCAGGTTACAACTATGATAATTTTAATCTGACATCACAGAAGAGAACTACTTAATGGAGATAGAAATATTGGATATGAAAATGAGGGTTAAGAAAAACTGCCTGAGGCAGGGTTTTTTTCTAAGTTTTTTCAAGCTTTTTCTATCAACGGAGCTGCAGAAGAAAAGATCAGGAGGCTTGTAGGAAGTTATTACAAGTATTTGTGCTCCAATATTAAACAGAAGAACAGCGCAGAACATTGGATAAAGCTTAGTGGAAAACTTTTAGGAAAAATTTCAATAATGAAAGGAGCAAATGCTTAGTTTAAAGAACACAGGAAAAACTTATACTGTGAAAATGGCTCTGATTTGTGCTAGGAGAAAGAAAGAAGACTGGCAAAGTCAGAGTAGGTGTCAGCTGTCTTTAATTTTGTGTTCAAAACTTTCTAGAAAGTATCTGAGGGCAACAAATGATTTATTCCTCCCAACAAGAAATTTTGGCACAGCTTTTTGCTTCAAATATCTAGCTGCTGATCAAGTATCAAGTAGAACATTTGTTCAAGACTATGTACATGCAGTCTAGGTCACTCATACCCTAACTAACCACAGCTGTTACCCTATTCACAACCAGTTCTCTTATTCAGAGCATTTCCTGCCTTTGGATGATAGTAGGATTTCTGTTACGTGCATTCCCACAGCTTTCAAGCAAGTAAACTGAGAGGTCTGTGCACTTCTGAACCACCAGCCTCACTGCATAACTGGACTCATGCTATGGGACTCATGTTCAGTCCCATGCAATTTGACAGTTTTGCTATGGATATAATTGGGCATTAATTGAAATGTCACCCGGCAAATGAAAAGCAAGCACAGCACATAAATTTAAGAAGTTATCTAAATTGTGAGTCTTGGTGTCTAATTATCCACCATGAATCTGAAGTGCAGGACAAGAGAATTCAATTATATCAAAATAATGTGATTTCTAGTAGAATACTAATGACCACTTTATTTCTTGATAGCACACTCTGACAGCACCACAAACTCACAACTTCATGCTAATAAATGAATGTTTATTGTCAGCATCCCATGCCAGCACTCTTGTTAAGTGTTATGTCTAAATATAAAATGAAGGTTGAATCAGAAAAAAAAAGTTAGTGAGGCTAGCTATTTGTACCAATGTCAGTACCAAAGCAGACTAATTTAGACCAGTCCAGCCTAATCTATTTTTTTTTTTTTTTTTTTTTTGACTTTGTTTAAAAAGAAGTCTAAAAATTAGACTGATGGTAAGCTTTGTGCTCTTCTGTATTTCTGAAATGAAAATCGATGACCAATGTTTGGCTATCTGCACACAGATTTTCTTCTCCAAAATGGGTTGTAATGTAAGTCAGAAAAGTCCCAGAATAAAGAATCACATAACATCTGATCACCAGTACTTCAAATCTTTCTAGTTCTGGTAGCAGGTAATCAACACAGACAATATCGTAAAAGCATTAATATGATGTGGAATATTAACTCATTCCAGATGCTTCTATCATTTGCTGGTTTGTCATTACAAATCAGGACAAAATAGATGCAAAAATCCTGCCACCTTTAATTCCAAAGCAGTTATTCTATCTTTCTAAACTACACCAGTCCATGATAGGCCACTCTTTCTAAAAACTGTAATCAATTGTGTTGGTGAAAACACAGAAATAATAATTTTTAAATGTAGTCACAAAATTCACTGCACAGTGGGTACACTTTTCCTCATTGAAAACATGATCCCTCCTTATGACATTTACTGTCACAGAATGATAAGATTGAAATGAAAATTTCAAGATCATCTAGCCCATCTCTTTGCATAAGGAAAACTTGGAAATATTGATTTAATTCATGACTGATGTTTGTCCATGTTACCGTTTGAAAAACTCCATTTCATCCTCAGACTATTTATTTGAGTCCTTTATTATATACTAGGAAGGCTGTCCTGAACAATTTAAGTCTATTTTTCTAAAGCTGTTAAGTCTTGTCTGATCTTTGACATGCATGGAGGATGGATCATTTCTTTTCTGCCTGAGGCAATTCTTCTGTTAGTCAGTGAAATACATAGGTCAATGTACTGTACATCTGAAAATTATTCTAATCCTCTGGATTCACTCACTTGGTTCATAGATTTCTTAGAGACCAACACTTAAAATTGTGTAGTTTTTTGGGTTTTTTTTCATATGTCACTTTATTAGTTCAGCTGCTTCTGTTTAGATGCACCACAATTGCAGCTTTGTGTTTGAAAGATGAGCCTCTTCCATTACATGTTTTTTAATACAGAAATAAGGGTATAAGGATACTAATGGCAGTCCAGAATGAATGAGATTTACTGAGAAAAATAGGAAGAGAAGGTGATGATGAGCATCATTAAACTATTCTATGATTATTTGATTTTTCCTTCAGAAATGGGGACATCTTTGTGAATACAGCAGCTCATTGAAAAAAATTATTTTTTCAAGGCAGGGTAAACAGTATTAGGACAATCTTTTAATATAAGCCTAAACATGCTTTCATTCATACTAAGAATCTTTGTGTGCAGGAAAATGGAGTATTGGGCCCCAAAGACTGAATACTGTAGGAAAGGATTAGTGCAATCTTAGTGGCAGATTGCAGACAAAAAAATCTTGTTGCAAATGAAAGTAAGCAACTGGATTCATAACAATGGCATTACACAACTGTATATCACAGTAGCTCCATGGAAAATCAGAGAAAATTTTTCATGATTTCAGAGCCTTACAGTTCTCCACCTGCAATTTTACTTGTAGTACCAACAGCTGCAGGAGTACAAGGGGAATATTTGAAGGATTGTACTGTCACATTTTAAAGAACAGTGGAAATGTCAAATGCTTCCAGTAGTCTTCTAGTCTTTCAAATATCAAGCAGCAGGTAATATAAGTTCTGTAATTACCTTTGCATGCAGTAAAAGATACAGCTATTTAGTACATGTATTCTAATTTGGACTGTGCCAATGTTAGTGTCAATTTGACAGGACACGTAAAACAAATTATAACAAATTATTTTAAATATCATTGAGATTTTGGAATGGATATTCACTGATATTTTGCTTGGGCCTTAACTATTTTATGGAAAATTAAGAGTGTGCTACAACGAATCAACATAAACAATATGTAATTACAATTCCTACCCAGATTTTCCCTCAGAATAAAGAAGCTCAGCTTAAGTCTGAATAATAAAAAAAATTCAGTGACAGACTCTAAATATTATTTTCTTGTCAGTAACAGAGAGCTCAGGTGCAATCTAGAACTTTGTTCAAATTACTACTTTGGCAGAATGATTCACTTGGTTCTCTTTAGGTGTAGAAAACTTATCATCAATATTTTGACAATCAACATCGATATTTTGGCAATAAGGCAGCAAAACTTCCTTTTCTTGATCCAGTCTCCACATAGACTGTCAGCCACAACCCAAATTTTTTAGAAGGTGACTTCATATCTTATTTTCTTTCTCGTGCCTGTTGTAATATCATCTAATATTCATATCCTAATGATATTACTAGATAAAATAGTATGATATTACTAGAGAAAATAATATATTACTAGATAAAAGATAAAATTGTGGGGTTTTTATTCCATATTTTCCATCTGTTTAAGATAAAGTTCCTGAAAAAAAATAAGATCTGATCATCTTGTTCCATGGTTGAAAAGAAGCTTAGCAACACAATCCATGTCTGTGAGGTAACATAAAATGGAGGCATTCCCATAGAAATCAAGAGCAACTGCTAAAGGAAATAAATCTATTTATTTAAGTTGTTTCAGTGTCCTTAGGTTCATGAAGAAGTATTAGGACCAGTAGATGCTAGGAGTTAGCATTAGTAAAGAACATATGCTCAGCTACCTCAGTTTGTATATTTATTTATTTATCTTGTGTTATTTCTTACTACATGAAGACATTAAAAATCATACTTCAGGGATTTGTCTTAATGGACTCTCTATTCATTTTTCATACAGAGCAAGTGATACCAGACTTAACAATGCTTCAGAAACTCATTTCTACACTTCATCTAGCAATTAACAGTGCCAAATAATTTTTCACTTGGCTGAATGCAAACACACAGAAAAACTCCTGTTTCAGTAAAAATATAATAAATCACAGGGGTTTTTTGAGTGAGTTCTCTAGTAGCAGGTTGTGAAGCCTCTGGGAGATCCCTACTGTGTAACAGAATGCAACCAGTGATGACTGAACAGTACAATTCTGTTTCATCACTATCCAAAGAACACCACCTCCAAATTAGTCTCATCTTTCTTTTCATCACTGTAGCATTTCACACTGCCTAGATTTCTCCATGGCACTTTTAATATCTGGTGTCACTGTATGTGTTCTTCTGTGTTGGACTTTGGAAGCTTTCTGAAAAGAAATTAGACCTTTTCAGCAGCAATCAAGAAATGATCATCACTTGCTGACCACAGTCAGCACTCTTACATGTGATGACTGGAAAATGGCTACTAATCAGATAAGCAGTTTCTCATGGAAACATACTATCAACCACTAAAAAGTATAACATATATAAATTACTTGCTTGTTTAAATTTAGTCATGAAAACCAGCCCAAAACTCTATGCGAAAATGTTCTGTGCTTGGATAGGATTTGGAGCAGTTTAGGTCCATGCATGATTATAAGCACTTACCTGTCCAAGATGCTACTAATGTGTGTCAAGACTTAATAGCCTTCACAGTCATTAGCTGCACATGACAAAACATCAAAATGGAAATAATTTTATGCTTTCTAAATGCATTGTATACAGTGATTTAACTACTTTATTGCCTAATCTGCTTGAAAGAGAGAAAAAGGTGAAAACTGCTCAAATTTTCCTATTCTCTCTCCATGCTGTAAAAATTCCTTAGGTTCATGATTAAAATCAAATGAATTTCAAAATCATTGCACTATTCAAAATCACATTTTACTATTTTTGGACTGAATAAATATTAATTTATTCCCTCTAATTTATGGTTTGAACAAATCTGAAGTGCAAATGTTGCAAATCTAAGAGGACCTTCTTACAAGATACAACACCATTGACATAACTGTACACCAAACCAAATCAAGATATTCTTGTATGTTTAATAGAACAGTAGAATGTATTAGGCATCAGAATTAGAGTGAACGTTGCAAAGAAAAGAAGATGTGAAAGGAGCAGGAAACTACAAAGATAGTGATCTAAAAGCAAGAGAAAACTGATGCACAAAAATCTGACAGCACTCTTGGTATACTAAGAAGAGAAAGAGTTGAGCTTTTGCAATCTACTATCCAATCTTAAGCATGCCTATGGAGGTAGAATTTACAATGTCATTAGAATTATAGCTAAGAAGATACACAAAGCTTACAGTTTTGTGCTTTTACATGGGTATTTGTTCAATAGAATACAGCCAATTAAACTTTATTGTCTTGTAAACCTCCAAGCCTATCCATCCTTTGTGAGTTCCTTATACTGCTTTAAAAGTTATGGAAAATGCACCATTTAAAGTGGTCCTTGAGAAAGAAATTTAGACAGTGTATTGCCTTGTGTAACTAAGTAATTGCACAATTATTGACTGATCAGTTAATTAACTATGAAAAATGTTTCTATTGTTTATAAAGAATTCATCCTAACTGTGTCTGGATTAACTGCTCTGAGAAAATATACAGATTATATCCACATTTTAATTATCTTCAGTTCAATTCTGTTGCCAACCTATGAGTAAATGCTTAAAGCTAAAAGTATTTACTCATATTAAGCCAGATTTGTATCCATTAATACACAAGAAAAATGAATCTTTTTTATTTATCTCCTTCAGAATTTTTTTTCTATCCAGTGGCATATTGTTGAAAAGACCACTCAACTAATTTATATCCAGTTTTGATCTTAATCTTAATTTTATAGTGCAATTTAGTGCCAAACTGAGTACTATCTTAAAAGAAAAATCTAGCCCATCATTGTTTATCTCCTGAAATCTCTCCTGAATCTTATGCTTAGATATTTTGGGCTTGTCTGTATTTATTCAAGGTACTTTGAGTATTCTTTCAAGAAGGTCTCTCATTTAGTTCCTTCCATGGTATTACCCCAGGGTAGACTTAGCCTCTTATCTTTTAAACAGTGATCTCTCAGTCTCCCCATGGGAAGATGAGATCACTGCTCTCTTTTCTACTCCATCTCCCTACCACATACCCTAAGTCCAAAACAGAAGCTACAGTTTAATTTAGCTGTTCCAGTCAACACAAATCTCAGTGGAAGATATGAAGTTTAACCCAATTTGTACACAACTCTTTATGTGATCAAAGCCTGTGACTGCTAGACACTTGGCTGCAATACAATTACAATTAACAAGCCAGTAACACAACAGAGGCAACAAACAAGAGGATCTGGAAGCCATTGTGCAGCAGTGTCCTGGAGATACAAGAGGAGATCCTTCCAGGAGGATGGCTGCTCAAGTCTTCAGTGTGCACTTACCCAGAGTATGTGGGTGAGTCAAGATCTCTGCACATCAGGTATGAGTAATGGGGATGTAGGCCCCAGCAGCTCACTCGCTGACATTGCTGCATGTGCTCAAGCTTAGTGGTGCCCTGCCTCCAGCCAGGAGGAGGAGCAGAACAACTGAACTTACTGGATTGTGTGGATTTGATGGCCTGGTATATTAGAACCATAAGAATATAAAGCCTCGGTAGACGTTGGTGCACAATGCACCTTAATGCTATCGAATTAGGGAGGGACAGAATCTGTCACTATTTTCTGGAGTGATGGAGGAATTTTATGAACTGAGTGTTGTGAAAGCTGCTGTGACTGTCCCTGGAATCAGATGGCATAGGTATCCTATAGTGATTGGCCCAGATGCTCCATGAGAAATAGGCTGCCTCAAGGGAGGTGACTTCAAGTACCTTAAGGAGGTACCAGTGGGTCTTTGATATAGCACCTATAGAGACCAAGAAGCATACTTTGCCTGGCCTTTCTGACAACCCTTTACAGTGGGGTTTATGAAAGCTGAAAACCAGTGAGTGCCAATTGCTATTTCAATAGTGCACCAATGACACTGTCACATCAACAGAGATGCTGTGATCCCCATTCACAGGCTGATCTGGCAACCAGAAGGCCAAGGAGTGTGACTCACTCACCCTTCAGTAGTCTTTTATAGGTCCAGTGTGGAAGCCTCATGCAGAGTGAAGATTAACAGTGGAGTATTGTGGCCTGAATGAGGTTATGATAGCACTAAGTGATTCTGTGCCTGACATGCTAGAACTTCAGTATAAACTGGAGGCAAAGACTGTCAGATGGTATGCTACTACTGACACTGTTAAGGTGTTTTTTGCTATTCCTTTAGCACCAGAATGCAGGTCACACTGCTTTCACCTGGAGAGGTGTCCAGTACACCTGAAATTGACCGCCCCAGAGGTAGAAACACAGCCCTGCCATCTGCTGTGGATGGACCCATAGAACCTTGAAGAAGAGTGGACCTCTGGAACATCTTCAGTACATTGACAACATGATTGTGTGTGGGATAATAAAGGAAAAGATGTCTTTGAGAAAGGTAGAGCTGCTTCTCCCCGTCATGTCATTGACGCTACAGGGAGTTAATTGATTGTGTTAATCTTACAGTGAGCTCAAAAAGGAAACCTCAATTGTCCAGGAATTTTAGAAGTGATCACAGACTGACCAAAAGGCACACACTTTGAAATGCCACCAGAAAAAGTGGTGAAATGGGCTGAGGGAGCCCTACCACGGAGAATGAGAAACAATATGCTCTTTTCACTGATGGATCCTGCCATGTTGTAGAAAGCCATCAGAGGTGGAAAGCTGCTGTATGGAGTCCTGTGTGACTAGCTGCAAAAACAGATGAAGGAGAAGGCGAATTGAGTCAATCTGCAGAGGTAAAATCCTTCCAGTTGGTTTTGGACATTGCTGAACAAGAAAGGTGGCCAACACTTTATACTGACTAATGGATGGCAACAAACACCTTATGGGGATGGTTAAAGCAGTAGAAGCAAAACATCTGGCAGCATGAAGGTAAACCTATCTGGATTGCTGAACTGTGGCAAGACATTGCTGCTTTGTTAGAGAAACTTGATGTTAAAGTCTGTCATGATGATGATGCCCATGAACCAAGTACAGCAAATCTGGAAACATATCCAAGCCTCATACCACAGCCCGGAACACCATCCTGGCTGGCCCTACTGAAACAAACCTTGTGGTCACACAGTATGCCAAAAGAACTGAGTCAGAAAAATGGGACTAATTTAAAAAACAGCCTTAAAAGTAAGTGGGACAAAGAACATGGTATTAAGTGGGTATATCATATCAACTATCATACACCATCCCCAGGGAAAATTGAAAGATACAATGGACTGTTAGAAAACACCCTGACGACAATGCATGGTGGACCTTTAAAAACTAGGACAAGCACTCAGCACAAGCTACCTGATTAGTTAACACTAGGGGTTCTATAAATCCTGCTCAGTCGGACCATCTACATACAGTATATGGGGACCAAGTGCCTGTGGTGCACGAAATAAATCTGCTGGAGAAGACAGTTTGAGTTTTCCTGCCTCAGGAATAGGTAAATCCATTCATGGGGTTGCTTTCACTCAACAGCCTGAGCAAAATAGGGTACTATCACACAGTGGGTTTTTTTTTTTCATAGGGTTGTTTTTTATTCTTTTTAAAGCCTTCTTACAGAGGTGGATGTAGTTGCCCTTGAGGGGAATTGTACTTCTCTATCCTCCAATATCACTGACCAAGTTCCAAGGGCAGCCCTGCAGACCTGGTAGTGACATGAGCATTACTGGGAAAGGAATATGGTATCTCTCCTGTATGTATTTTTATATTTAATAATTTTTTGGTTTATCCTTACTGTTTCATCAAAGCTGTGTAGTTTAGTTTCCAACCCATAAGTCTCTCTCCCTTTTTCTCTCTTTTTTATCAAGGAGGGAAAGGGGTTAATAAAGAGCACTTGTCAAGTGTTTAATTGCCAACCCAACAAGAGGAAAAGGCCTCACAGTTTCTGACAGGAGAGGTTTCGACTGGATACTAGGAAAAATCCTTCAACAAAAGGATTGTCAAGCACTGGAACAGACTGCCCAGGGAGGTTGTTTAGTCATGATTCCTGGAGGTATTAAGATGTGTAGTTGTGGTGCTTAGGGACAAGTTCTAGACATGGATCAGGCACTGTGCTGGGTTAACAGTTGGACTCCATGACCTTAAAGGTCGCTTCCAACTGAAACAATTCTATGACTCCATGATTCTATACAGTTTAAATATATGAAGTGTAGTAAACTTCTTAATGAGTCTGAAATAATTTCACTTATTCCAGAAAAAAAAAAAAAATTAGAAGCTTTTCATTATTTCTTTTCAAAAATCTCATTTTATAGTTCAGAAAATGTTGGGCTTTGAAAACTGTTTACTTGATAGTGATTAGCAGAAATGTAATTTTCATGTGCTGTTTATTATTACTGAAGATTAACTATCAAACAGCTGTGTAAAACAGCATAACACACTGCTTATAGTTCTGACAAAGTAACCATTGCAAATCATAGATGTTGCTAGGCACTGTGACCATTTTTTACAAGATATCCTACGTTCAGACCCTGGTGTGACATATGCCTTACTGCTGCTCATCTTGAGAAACATCACCAAATTCTACAGAGGAATCAATTGGCCAAACATTTGTACTTTATCATTCTTGTCTGAATTAGATGGAACTCAGAAAGTTTCCAACAGTTGAAATATATTTCTTTAAAAATTACATCGAATTACACAGAATGATCAGTTTAAAAACATACCAGTCAACACAACAGGCATTACTGTTCATATGCTGACTTTCCATACTGCTACACAGAAAATGTGAGTATTGTATCACTACTGGCAAGCAGATAGGTATTTTTACATACATAAGCAAAAACCATAGTCTGTCAAACATAATTACATTTGAAACACCCCAGCAGAGTAATACTTACTTAACTGAAACAAGACAAAAACTCTTGAAGCCAGAACTATTTTTGTTGGCTTATGAATGGAACCTGTTCTGTGGGGTTTGAGTGACTAACACAAATCACCATTAAAGTATGTCTTGCCAAAAAATTAGAGCTCATGTTCACATTTTAAGAAAAACTATAGTTTTGCCATTGTACTATAGGTAACCAAAATAAATAATATAAATGTGGATGCACACAGAAATTCCAGATAATATCATTAAATCATTTTAGTGCTATTTCAGTCTCAGAGCAAAAAACTACAAAAAACTACAGGTTTTATTTCAGCTGAAATACAGCACATTCAGAGCCAATAACAGATTCTTTCCTTAAATACCATCATTAGAATGTCAAATTTACTGCTACAGTAAACTACTGAAGTCAAAGAGTTCACAGAAATCTAACAATTTTACCTGTTTCCAACACCTTCCTACAGGCTTCTCTTTCTTTTTCTTATCTCAGGATATGCCAGTGCAGCATTTCCAAAAGCATTGATGCCTGTTTTCCAGCCCAGATTCCCTATTGTTAAAAATGCATGCCATTAATATGATGCTATAAAGTCAAACATTCATGAGCAAGGTCCAAATCCATACCTTTAAAATGACTAATTTCAACAGCTTTACAAGATGTTCTTTCCTCAGGAGAACCCAAGCTAGTTGCATGTTTTTATAGATTATTTAGTATTCTCTCTCCTTTTGATTGTGTCTTCCTAGGGCTGAATTTATTTGAGCACATTTGCTGGAAGGACTGCATTTTTGAGAGTAAGAAAGAATTCAGAAGAAAATCCATCTTTCCCCTCTCTCTCTCTTTCATAGAATCATACAGTCATAGAATCATGAAGGTTGGAAATAACTGGTAAGACCATTGAGTCCATACACCCAACACCAGTATGTCTTGAAGTGCTATATCCACACATTTCTTGAACAACTCCAAGTGTTCCACTGCCTGACCACTCTTTCAATAAAGAATTTTTTCTTAATATCCATTAAGAACCCCCCCAGTGCAACTTGAGTCCGATTCTTCTTGTCTTATCACTTGTTGCTAAAGAAAAACCCCACCTCACTACAACCTCCTTTAAAGTAGTTGTAGAGAGCAGTAAGGTCTCTCCTCAGCCTCCTCTTCTTCAGACTAAACAATCCTGATTCCCTCAGGTTCTTCTCATAATACTTGTGTTCCAGACACTCCAGGAGCTTCATTACTTTTATATGAACACACTCCATCACCTCAGTGTCTTTCTTGTAGAGAGGGTTTCAAATTGAACACAGTATACAAGGTGTGGTCTCTCTTGTGCCGAGTACAGGGGTCAATCACTTCCCTTCTCCTGATGGCCACACTATTCCTGATACAAGCCAGGATGCTGTTGGCCTTCTTGGACACCTGGGCACACTGCTGGCTCATATTCAGCCAGCTGTCAACCAATACCCCCAGGTCCTTTTCCACTGAGTAGCTTTCCAGACACTCCTCCCTAAACCTGTAGCATTGCAAGGGGTCCTTGTGACCCAAGTGCAGGACCTGATGATACTGAGCCTTGTTGGATATCACACAAATGTCCTCAGCCCGCTGACCCAGCTTATCCAGTCCCACAGTAGAGTCATCCTTCCCTCAGGCAGGTGTCACTTGCAGACTTGATGAGGATGTTCTCAATCCCCTCATCTGGATCACTGATGAAGCTAATAAAGAAGAATGCTCCCAACACTGAGCCCTGGGGAATTCCACTTGTGACTGTCCATCAACTGGAGTTAACATCCAGACAGTTTTTAACTTAGCAAAGAGTATACCTCTCTAAGCTTTTAATAAACATGAGCAGTCAACCCATTAAATACTTTTCAAAAAAGTCTGACATATGAACTGCCTTGAATCTGGATTTTACTGGCAGTGAGAGTGTAAATACCAAAACACCTTGGATGTGTGCTGTTAGGACTGATCTATTACTTTGAAACATAACAAGTCTACCATGCATTTACAGTAAGTTCAGTAGACAAACCAGACTATTTTCATGAGACAAGCTGACAGCTATGAAAGCTGTGGCTAAATTGTCAATCCATATACGAATTGCAAGATTCATCTCTCTCAAAAGATCCTGCATTATATGAGTTTGCACCTTGGATTGCTTAAGTTCTTATGAGGTTTCTAAAAAGATAAAGTTGATTCAAACAAAGCATGGAAAACTAACAGGCCCAGCATCTGTAACTACAAACAGATTTAAATCACACAAGCTGTGGAGTCCTGCCATTTGGGCCAACAGAGTAGCTGCCACATTAGCCAAAAGGTAAAACTGATGAGAATTCATGCTGGTATAGTAGACATAAAGTCTTCCACAGAGCACTACAGATTCACATACCATTGCTTTTTCATTTGGACTTCTGATTGAGCTTAAAGGTATGAAAAGTTAATTGATATTTAGCCAAAGAAATCCTGAACCAATACATTGATGCAGATGCCAAGTTATTCCAACTTACACTGACTTTAACTGACATTCAATCTTTTTCTCTTGATTGTCCGTTTATCTGATGGTAGAAAATGCCAGCTCTTTTTATGTTTATTTGGCTACTTATGTTATATCAGCCAGAAGTCAAGGATCCTTGAAAATAAATGCTTAACTATAAAACCAGGAACCTGGCCCAAAATTAGATGAGTCTATGCAGATCTTTGCATTGACTCCAATCAGCAGCAAATTGCATACAACAGTTCTCTGAACTGCCAGGTAGAATAAAAACAAAGAACTAAAAAGTGGCAGCTAAACACCTGTGTAGCCAAGTATAATAATAAAAATAATAAATATAAATAATATTCTGTGAAAGTCACAGAATCACAGAATGTTTATGTTGGAAGAGACCCCTGAGATCATCCAGTCCAACCTTGGATTTTTTTGTTTGTTTTCACTTTGCTGGTATAAAATCAAATGTCAGGTATCAATCCCTACCCACAAGCATTTGACAGCCCATTTATGAGTGGTTAATTGTGCAGTTTTGAGATAGGCTGCAGACTTTCTGAAAAAAACCAATAGTGATTTTAACATAAATGATGCTTAACCAGTACAAAGTGAGCTGTGAGACATATGAATCATACATCAAAATGGCTCTGTGAGGTTCCATTTAGTGGAATTTTCTTTGCCTCTAGTGATGATTTGGCAGATAGAATATTGGAACACAGACTCACATTGACTTAAAAAGTTGGGTAGGGGTTCTCATCCAGGTGGAGCCAGAAGTGAGCTGATGACCCCAGCAAACTGGCTAATGACCAATAACAACTGAGAGACAGTTAAACAATAGCGTTCCAAGTGGGGTGAGGGGTGAGATTGCAGGGGCCTGAGTCAGCCACCTGAGTGGCAGCAAACTCTGAAGCATATAAGAAATGTCAATGCATTCATTCATTGCCACCTAGCACTGGCCCACATCCTTGCACTGGACCAACCACCATCTTGTCTGGAATTGTACTGACACTCCAAGAAGAAAGATTGCTGGATATCACTAGATCCATGTATGGTAATATCCCTCTCGGTCTCTCTCTCCGTCTCTTTCTTTCTATCTCTCACTTTGCCACTCAACACACATGCCATATCTTCACAGGGGTATATCACACTGCCAATGTCATTTATCAGGTAAAACTTTCTGCTTGTACTTGCCTCTTTGTGGTGGAAGTTTGTTCACGTGAGATCCAAATTAAAAGTCACATCTGATTATAATGGGCTCTTTCACCTTCACCGAACAGTGATCATTGAGATTGGCATCCTATTTTAAGAGATACAGCTGTAGGCTTTGATGACTAGAGATTCTTGAGATTTTGGGGTTTATTCAAGTACTTAATGAAGTATTCTTTTCTGAGAATGCTCATGTTATCCAGAGATGGAAGGGCCAGTCCACTTTCAGTTGAAGTCTACAGGAATCTGTTCAGTGAATTTGTTTAGATTCAAGGCACATCCTGAAAATTCTTTAAAGCAAAACCTCACAGAAGTCCTCTAACCTAATACATGATGAGCAAGCAGTTCTCTCTGGCTCTCTGTAGAGTTGAGCATCATTAGGTATCAGAAAGAAAGAAAGAAATTAAATTATTCATCAATACATCTCTGATATTTGTCCATTTAAATCAGTAAGAAAATGAGCCAGAACTTGAGCGGCAGAATCCAGTTTTAAGATCATATATATTTTGCCTATTTGTGTGTGGATAAATCAGTCTATACTAATTTCATTAAAAAGCAAGAGAAGTTAAATGCCAGAGACTCAGAACTTCAAAGCAACCATTAAAATCTTTAAGAACAGCCTGTGTTTCAACAATAAACCACACCCTCACATCAGCAGGCTAAATTAAGTGAAAGAATACACACACTTGTTATTACCTATAGCATTGACAAGGCAATCTTAAGTCAATCTATAATCAGCAAGAGGACTTTTGTACTAAGAAAGCAAAGACAGAGAGGCCCATGTAGGAGAACATGAAGGTGAACTACTTAACAAGTTGTCTGTCATAATAAGAAGCAAAATATTCCCCCAGGGGCATAATTCTACAGCAGCTGTGCCTTCTGTGTTTTAAAACCTATCTTTTTTAAATTTGCTTCAGAAGTGGAGACTAATTTTTTCGGGTTTTTTTTGGCAAATGAAGACTTTTCAATTTGCCTGGGAACATGGGGTATCTTCCTGAAAAACTGTGGTTCCTTCACACCAATGATCACAATCATTAAGATCCCAACAATACAACTGTTGTTATAATTGATAATAATATTTGAATGAAGCTCTGGAATTTATATCATATTTCTATCAACATCAAAAACATATTTGTGGTGAAAAGGACCCTTCATACCAAAAATGCAAGCATTTACCAATTAGGAGTATATGTTATAAAATTTAAAAAACAAACAAACAAAAGCAAAGTGTTTTTTCCATGGGGGTAATATTTTTTTCTAAGCAGAAATATTTGCGCATCCTTCCAGATGTTCCAGAACTATTGATTTCTCCAATAAATAAAAAAACAGGAAGAGCTAGATAAAACAAATTCTTTTGTGTAGTCTCTTAGCTGCTGCCTTCTAATATTTGAGCCCATATTTAACATGAGAAGTGCGACTAATAATCTTTATATCAACAGAAATAGATGCTGTAGAAAAGTTGAGCACAAAGTGAATAAATATGGGACTACTCCCAGATATTTTTCAGAGAAAGTATTCTTTTGCAGTGAGAAACCTGGACTGCCTTCCAAAAAGTGTGAGGAAAGAAAAGAAGAATTCAATTAATTTCTAAATCCTGTAAAATTTCCCCTTCTTGCAGTCTTTTTCTCACAACTACTCCTGATCACTCCTGGAACACCTCTGCATGGAGAAATCTTCAGTCATTGAGCTGCTTAGTTTTAAGTTTTGAACTGGGAAAAGGGAATGGATGAAATCTGTGGATAACTGGAAATATTTCCTCTTAAAATCCAGATTCAAACAGGGACCTAAGAAGCCCATTTACCTCATGAATATAAAATCCTGAATCAATTCTGAATGCCAAAACTTGTCTAGCACCATCAGGTGTTTATTAATTCACCATAGAATGTATCTAGAACCATGTTGCAATGTGCAGTAGTTAGGCAGGTCCTTCGTTAGCAACATCCATTTGGTTTCTGTACTGCTGGAGGGAGATGATAGCTACAGAAGGGAAATGCACCTTGCTATCTGTAATATAGAAATGAAAGCATCTACAAAAAATAAAAATGTCATGTTGAACTGAACTTACAGCAGATGCATCACAGTCACATGACACACCTACCAATTCGTTACATCTAGGGATATTGAGGTAGCAGTCACCATAATCCACTTTCCTGGATGAACACGACTGTGAGCATGAACTTGTTTTATGGAACTGGTAAAATAGCTGCAGAGAAAAGATAAAGACGTGTTACCATTTTAATTTGATACTGCCAACACAGTGATAAAGCTGCATGGGATTATTAGAAACAACCAGTCATCAACAATGAGTGTGCATAACTATTCTGGCACATTAATATGCACCTATACTAAGCAGATTTTATAAGTAGAAGGACAAGTCTCGTTTCTTGTAGAAACACTATGCAGGTAAGCAGATTTAAAACAGGAGCTTAACTGGCAAAATATGTGTGAGAGCTGCCTGGTTCTGCAGCTAACACTAAAACACAGAGACTGAAGCATTCCCGATTGCTCCTTTGAATCAGTGCACATTAGTTTTCTCAACTTTAAACTGAAAAATCACTTCAATGCATGGAACGTGTGATCTCTGATATTTTTCCATTTTCAACAGAAGACAGTTTCTTCACTCAAATAAAGGACATACTCCAGACTATTTAAGAAAAATAGGTGCCTGGATTGCTTTTACAGTTCCACTGTCCAGAAATATTAGGGAGGAGCAGTAGTAGTGCTGAATGTGCAGTAATTAAATTATTTTATTTATGACACTGTTTACACTTGAGCTAGACTACGAAAAAATATACGAGACAAAATATTACCCACAGTATTGTGATATACCTTTAAAAATACTTTATTCAGCTGCTTTGGTTTGACTTTTCATAGAGAGAAATCTTACAGTCAAAGGAAAAAAGATGTTTATACTCCATCAAAAATACCTTGATTCACAACCCAGTATTACACTGCAAATATTCTGTCAGATTTTTCACAGGATTTAAATACAGTTTTTTAGATGTTTTTTTTTTAAATGCAGAATAGTATGTGAGGAAAAAAATAAAGAATACAGTACAGAAGGTTTTGCTCCTAAACAGTATCCTTTCCTGTAGCAACACAAAAGGCTTTGTACCACGAGAGACTGTCATGAGCTGAAGAAAAAAGAAAAACTTCAAGGCAAGGTCTGGGAAGGAGGAAATAACCTGGACCAGGACAGATTTCTCTGCTTCTCTGCAAAGAGTTAATGAGTTCATGCAGTAAAATGCTAAACCTCTGTGGCTGCCATCAAAATCAGTGCAAGTTCATATGGACCACACATCTCACAGCTGTTGGATAATGGACAAAAACAACAGCTAAGAAATTGTTGGCATCAATCCATCATTTTTTCCTTTTAATTTTCAAATACTTAGCTCAGCCCTCTCCTGGATGACACCAAGGTTTAGGGTCTTGTAATATCTCCAGCTCTGATTTGGCTGGTGGATCTGATCCAAATCCAAGAAAATTCCAGGTGAGAGCTGAGTAACAAAGAAGCTGAATGCCGTCACTCTTGAGACATATAGAACATCTGAATCAAGAGGTCTTGGTACTCAGATGAGGCCTCTTGAGGATTTTAATGTTTAATAGTTGAAAAACTGCGATTTTGAGAAGAGTATATTTGCTGCAGTGGGAAAAAAAAAAAAAGCCATTTTTGCTGTTAGTTGCAACACAGGACTTTCGAAGTTCCCTGACAAGCCATCCCACACTGAAATAATCCTCCCACTCCTCCCATGCATTTCTGGGAGCTTTGGATAGCCTGCTGTGTTCATCATTCTTAGAGGTTGTGTTCTACCATCCTGTAAGAACATTTGCTTTTGACCCTGTACATGACTCATCTTCAAAGTAAGCTCTTTTCTACAGAGGTTTTTGTTATACCTTGCAGCTAGATACAACTTCACAAGCTGACACCCGAATAATGAACAAAACAGCATTTGCCTTCCCAAATCATTCCTTGTCTTACCTGAGTGCACATAAACTCAAAAAAAGTTGATCTAGTTGAATTCCACTTACTCTGAAATCAGCCCTTTCCCATAGGCAGCAGAGTCCTCACAGTTCCTCCTGCAGGCTTGCACCAGGCATTTGTTATATAGTAAAGCAAAGGAGAGGACACAGAGGTAACATCTCTAGCTACCTTGAGAGAGACAGGTAAGACATTCAACTCCATCCAGACTACTGCACTGACTGAAAATCAAAATTTTTTACAATCACTTCCTTTTGCCTCAATCTATAGAGTTTTGAGCCATCAATGTGTGCTTGAGCTGTCAATGTGCACTTGCAGCCCAGAAAGCCAACTGGTCCCAGCATAATAAGGACATGGAGCTCCTGGAACATGTCCAGGGGAGAGAAACTAAAATTATCAGAGGGTTGGAGCACCATGAACACAGGCTAAAGAATATCTGAATATCCTTCCAATATCTGTATGGCTGCAAGAAAGCTGGGGTAGGGCTTTTTACATGGGTGTGTAGCAGGAGGACAAGGGGAAGTGGTTTAAAACTTGTAAAGGGGAGATTTGGATTAGACATTAGGAAGAAATTATTTGGGTGGTGATACACTGGAACAGGCCCAAGGGAGCTGCGGCTGCACTCTCCCTAGAAGTGTAAAAGGCCAGGTTGGATGGGGCTTGGAGCCCCCTGGTCTAGTGGTAGGGGTCCCTGCTCATGCAGGGACTTGGAACTAGATGATCTTGAGGTCCCTTCCAACCCTTGCCATTCTATGATTCTATGATTCTATGATTTTGTGATTATTACTGAAAGCCACCCACTGACTGACTTTTATCAATTTCCCACCGCATCCTATGAAGCATAGGAAACATACTTTGTTCCTCTACTCACTGCCAGCAAACTGATCTGCTGTTGAAGGGTCTCAATGCACAAACTATGCAAACTGGTCTCACTGAGGAGAAGAAACAAATGCTATTGCTGCCTGACCAGGGGCAAATGATCAATAGCCAGCAGTAGGCATGGACATAGTAGTGGGGGAGGGGCAGACATAGTTAAATTCTAAGACATGTGAAAGCCACTAAATCAAAAGCTGAAAAATAGATAAAGGATTCATCGTAACAATTATAAACCTTGTAAGGAAAGCTTAAATATCAGCATGCAGAAAGTAAGACTGGAAATGCATGCATATTGAAAGAGTTAGAAAGAGAAAAGTTTTACAGAATCTTAAGTCTTCTCAAACTACAGAAAGACTGCCCACATTATAGTTAAAAAAAAAAAAAAAAAGCATTAATATTGCCAGAATGCTACAGAGAACAACCATTTTATCTTCATCTATATTCTTCTCATCAGCCTCTATAATCTTCATATACAGTGTGTTTCTGTAATAAAACTGTTTCCTTGGGACGGAGTTGTGTTTTGTTTTGAAACAGCTAATGGAAATGTTTGAAGGTGAGAGACAATTTTTTTAAATGGAGAAAGGGAAGAGGGAAGATGTACATAACATCATCTTTAATTTAGAGATAGGAAAACAGAGGCTTACAGAGGTAAAAATAGGTGTCTGTAATTCTACATTGAGTCCATGGAATAAACTAGAAAAAACATTATATGTTAAACATTTTAAGGTACATGGGGAAGCTGAGCCAGAAGCCTTTCAGAAGCAGAGGCTTTTTTAGAATTATCATTTCTTAGGACACATAGTGTCCAGTAGTTTCTCCGTTAAATCAGTTTCACTTCCATTTGGAGTCCCTTTCCATAGGATAGAAATCTTAGCAACCAGAACAGTCTCTTTGCTTTGCAAAAGCCTTTTGCAAGTTAAAAAACTGAGACTGTCCATCTGGGTGCTTGCTGAAAGGCTGACAATGAAAAGATAATATTAGCCTGTCCCATCTTCCTCTTTACAGACATACGTTATTTGCCATGCATCTAGTAGCTTGTACATTTGAGGCTACACTGTCCTTAACTTCAGTTTCATTGGACCATTATTCTCTAGAGAGTGAGATATACTATCAAAAATGCAGAGTACACATTGCCCAGATTATCTCATCGTGCTGACATTACAGAAAACATGAAGCTCACACCTGGAAAGTAATTACTCCCTTTTCCTAAAACAGATATCCTTAATTTCTTTGTAATTTAGTTTTATTGTTTGAAATAAAGGGATTTCTCCAGAAGAATGAGCAGTATTCTGCATGCACAGAATCTCTCTGGAGAGACATGGATTAATTTTTTTCCTACTTCTAAAAGAAAATCATATGGTTTGCAGCTCCATGTTCCACCAGATATTTTAAAGCATAAAATACAATAAAGCTGAAAGCACTACCATTTATCACTGTCAGGTGATGGATTAATTTTTGAATGTAGAGTGGATCTAACCTCTTAATCCTATTGAAAATCAATTCTGAGGGCAAAATTCTGGTCTGGGTATTTCCTCCAAATTGCACACAATAACTGTTTCCTAGGTTTTGCTTTCTATAGCTAGGGTATAGTATGAGCAATAATTTTTTCTGGTATATGCTTCTCTGTATTTTCTGGCCTAGAATCTCATTTAATCTTCCATTCAGACATCTTATTTCATTAGGCTGACATTTTATTATTTCTTTCTCCTTGGTGATGTTCATAAGTTTACCCAATTTATTATCTCTGGTGGATTTCATTAGTATGCTGTTTGCCCCAAGTGAGAAATTAAGCATCTAATTGAATGGTATTACCCAACACCCCCAACTCCTTCTCCTCAGTGTTGCTCTCAATCCATTCTCCTCCCAGTCTGCATCAGTGCTTAGGATTGCAATTACAGTAAGGTAGGATTTCCTGCAAGAACTCCTCATTTTTGAGTCAAATAGATACAATTGTTATACATTTCAGTGAAACTGTACTGGTAGACAGTTCAGCTTGATCAGTACATATTACTATTATTTATTATGATATATTATAATGTAAAAAATATTCTAAACTGCATGCCTCAGTGAATCATTTCAAAGACATAACTGGTTTTAAGAATGGAAATCTTTTGATACAAAGAAAATAGAACTGTAATGGTCAAAGTGAAGATTACTATAAGCATCAGATAAATGCACAACTGACTCTGGATTCAAATCAGTATCTGTTTCTTAAAACACTTTCCTTCTAGTTCTCAAGTTATTTTACATGAAAATGTTAACAAAGTTCAAAATTAGCATAAAGAAAATTATTGTAATATTTATGGTCTTAATATTTGTTAAGACCAAAATTATTGTCTCAGTCTTGAATATCAGGCAAATATTTAAAGAGCTAGCACATGAATACTTTTAGATTCCATAGCTTGAAGGCTTTAGTAATCTTTTTACTCACAATATGAAACCCATTTACTTCCTCAGCCACAGTGAACAACAGAAAAATCACAAAATAGAACCTAGCTTTCACATAAAATTTAAAAACCCATCAAAATTATGTTTTAAACCTACTTAAATTAACAAACATGTGATAAGTCAAGCAAGCATATTTTCTGTTTCGGTCACTGCCCTTAAAACTGCCAACACTGCTCTTAGAATTGCACCTTATGAAGTATCCCATCTGATTGTGCAATATTTGTTTGATTTAGTTTTCTCCATAAGCCAATTAGGTCCCCTCCAGGATAAAAAAAATCATAATGCAGAGTTCAAGTAGATATTTCACATACAGATATTGCAGAATCTAATGTGAATCAGAGGGCTATCATCTGTCACAAACATTTCGAGGAGAGTTTCTATTGTCTTTAAAGGCAAATTATGGAATACACAATGAGATCATAAGACTATTTACCAGACAGAAGAGAAATCATTGCAGTGAGTTCCAAACAGTTTAAAAACAGATACACTGAGACTGTAGTTTCCTCTCTGTCAAATATAAGGAGCCAAGTGGGTGAGAAGACATATGGTGAGCACATCTTACAGAACGAAAAAAAACAATGAGAAGTGCTTTAAGGGAGAAGATGATGACAGAGAAGTGTATTTGTCAGCACTGGTTTTGTCTCTCATGTTTCTTAACCCGTCAAAGAGCTGCCTTCAATATTTCACTCACTCTTGAAAAGAATTCCTGGAAAGAAAAAAAAGGTAAAACAAAACAAAACAGTAGAAAAAAAACAAAACCAAAAAAAAACCAAAATACAAACCACCACAAAAAACCTCTGTAAACCTCGAGACTGCTGTTTCTCAGCTAGTAAATCATGTGTGGATAAGTGCTGGAAAGTGAAAGACCTTAGCATCAAGAAATGGTGTTGTCATTCTGCCCCTCATGGAACAAGAGTCAGGAAGGACATTTCACTGTAGCTTGCCTGTAGCCAGGAAAACAACACCAGAGGCAGGGGGAGAGCTCTGGAGATGATGGGAAAGGGAAGGTGGAAAAGGAATGCTACACACAGTGCTCATTAATTGTTACTGGACCCATACAAAGCATAATTAGGGTGAATGCTATCCAGCTCATCCCCTGAGATCTGTGATCTGAAGGAAACAGCACACTTATGGCTACATTGAGATAACACATTTACTTATGCATAAGCTAGGGTAAGCTTTAGGTCTCCACATACGTGCAACTAACAATATCTCTGATAGTCTTAATTTGTATTTCTGCAAGTCTAACACTACAGGCACCTTTTTTGAATAAAATACCACACACATGGAGATCATTTCATTCAAGATATGCTTATTTGTGACTTGTCAAGTTTTAGGTGATGGGGAAAAAAATAACTTGGAGAAGGTTCAGGAAATCAGCTTGTCTCACATGTGGTCCTGCTTTGTACAGGCACCTCCAGATGGCAGCTTCTGAGAACATGAACAAGTTGTATGTTAGCACTGAACTTAGGCTAATTTAATTTTCAGTCTTGTTTGCTAGGCAACTTTCAAACCCTGAAAGAGCCATACAGGCTCACAAGTATCTTAGGCTTCTGCATCATTTAGTATATTTTATATTCAGCCAGGATTTGCTTCTATAAAATCTTCTCAACCTTAAAATAGCAACAGTATTCTCCAAAGCAAACCAACTTTATATTTAGGTCTTGTAGTTGAAATGTGAGGTGAAGAAGGAAGAGGCAAGTCTTGATTTCTTTGGGTACTTTATCACGCCTTGATGGCAGATGTCCTGCCTCACTTCGCCCACACTCAGTCAACCAAAATCCATATAACTACTGCTAATTTGACACTGAATCCAAGCCAAGCTTGTGAATTACTTTAGATGATCTTATTACAATGTGATCACAAATACACCAGTGCATGAGAACTGTGAGTGTGCACCTGCCAGCAAAAGAAGAAGAAATATATTCCTGCCAGTGTAAAAATCACTGACTTACATGAGATGAGTAAGTCCTGGAGGAAAGTTTGGTCACCGAAAGGAGGTAGGTGGAGTTCCCAAAATGAAGAAGTATTTTGAAGGAAGGACCGGTGCTCAAAGGTTAAAAAGAAAAGTAAAATGAAGCAATTATTTGAGTCTGAAGATATACACTGCATATTGATGTCATGAGAAGCAGGCAGAACTTTGAATGGCCATCATTTTCGGGAAGGGAAACAAGGAGCAAAGAGAAACTACAGAATAGTGCTACTACTGGAAAGCCAGAAGTGTTCAGAGGGAGGCATGGGGAAGTGATCAGTTTTTGCTGCTTTTGCCAGGTAAATAATAACTGTGGTTATTAAATTTGTTTTGCTGGTCAGAGAAAAGGTTAGGTCATGCCATCTTGTAATTCCCAGCATGAATTTTAGATATTTCACCTTGAGTGGCCAATGTCAGGCTCTGGGCCAAGGTGTGAGAATAAGAGGGGCTGAGAAGAAAGCTGGAACAGTTTCCTCCTTCACTCTACAAAAGGGGTGTCTGTCTTCCTTTGACCTCCTGCTCAGCATTTTGAGAACTCATGCTCAGCTCTGCTGCAAGCTGCAGCAAGATGCATCCATAGACAAAAGTCATCCTTTGATGACACAAATACTCTTACACATCAGTAGCTTCTCAGAACAACAGGAAGAGGGGCTTAGGTTTAGGCTTTTTTTGTTTCTTTCCTGCTTGCTTTTTAACAAAAACTTCTCCTGTGGCCTAACCAGAGGCTGCAAGTTGTTACTTCAGATGTAGATTTTCACTCCATCATCTGTGCTTAACTGTATTTAATACATTCTGTATTAAATACATTTAACTGTATTAATGTATTTAACTGTATTAATGTAATTATTAATGCTTAACTGTATTTAATACATTTAATACATTTAATACATTCAAATAATGGATCTAAGGATAAATACAAATGATCAAGAATAGGATAAATACAAAGGATAAATACAAATGATCAAGAATACCTTGCTGCCTATGTAGAAATTGTAGAGATATACAGGAACAGCTTGCCTTTCTTTCTCTAAGGAAGTTTCCATATGCCTTTCCCACAAGTAAAAGAATACACAAGAGAACAGATTTTAAAAGCATTTTGATCACTGGTGCTTTACTCACGTGCAAAAAACTCCACATAGGATTTTTTTCTTTCACCCCATATGATTCCCTAGTGAATCAGAGTTGTTTGTATATATAGTTAGTGAAACACTGCACTGGAAAAAAAGAAAAAATGTGAGGAACAGCAAGGCCTTTCATTTGGTCAAACATAGTTGAAGGGCTTTACAGGCTGCTTAAGATTCAGAGCCTGTGGAGGACCAGCACAAGTACAGAGACTTATTTTCATCAGCTGAGACTTGCCCATGGGGGGGTGGGACTAGAAAAAACCCTTGCAATAAAACCTTTTAAATAATAATCACATTTAGAAAACACTGAACTTTATTTTATACTTTTAAATTTCCACATCACAGCCCCACTATAGCTGATAGGGGGTGGTCTGGGGTAAACACTTCATGTAACTGTTTCTTGGAAGAGATAGTTCCTTTCTGAGGAAAAATCAGCAAGAAATAAACCAAGAAAACTCCTTTTACTCCACAAAACTGGTTGGGTGGCCAGGCCCAGAGATTTGTGGTCAATGGAGTTAAATCCAGGTGGTGGCCGGTCGCGAGTGGTGTCCCCCAGGGCTCCATATTGGGCCATTCCTGTTTATCATCTTTATCAATTATCTGGTCAAGGCAATAGAGTGCACCCTTAGTAAATTTTCAGACAACACCAAGCTGATGGCAGTGTCAATCTGATTAAGGGTAGGGATGAGGGATCCAGACAGGGTTGATTGATTGGCCAAGGACAGTTGCATTACAATTGCCAGGTCCTGCACTTCAGCCACAACAATTCACATCAGCATCTTGGTGAGGAGTGGCTGGAAAGCTGCCCAGCAGACAGTGACCTGGGTGTGTTGACTGATAGCCAGCTGAGTATGAGCCAACAGCATATACAGATAACCAAGAAAGCCAGTGGCATCCTGGCCTGGATAAGGAATACTGTGGCCAGCAGGACCAGGGAGGTGATCCTGCCCCTGTACTCATCACTGGTGAGGCTGCACGTTGAGTACTGTGTGCAGTTTTGGGCCCCTCACTACAGAAAGGACATTGAGCTACTGGAGCATGTCTGAAGGAGGGCAATGAAGCTGATGAGGGGGTTGGAACACAATTCTTAATAAGGAGTGGCTGAAGGATCTGGGATTGTTTCACCTGGAGAAGAGGCTGAGGGGAGACATTTCTCCCTACAGCTACCGTAAAGGAGGTTGTAAAGAGATGAGGATCAGTCTGTTCAGTGAAGTGATAGGACAAGAGGGAATGGCTTCTAATTTCACCAGGGGAGGTTTAGATTGGATGTGAGGAAGAATTTCTTCACTGTAGTGGTTCTCAGGCTTTCGAACGTGCTGCTCAGGGCAGTGGTGGAGTCACCATCCCTGGAGGTATTTAAGTGTTGTGCAGATATAGTGCTTAGGGCTATGGCTTAGTTACGGAGATCATCAGTGTTAGGTTATGGCGGGACTCAGTGACCTCAAAGGTCTTTTCCAAGGTGATTCTGTTATTCTGTGATCAGTCTCCTCCTTCCATGTAACTCCCTGGTGGAAGGGAGAGTGTGATTGCCAGGATAGAAAAGAGATGAGAGGTGCATTATAGGACATCACAAGGTCTACCCCTCTTGGATGGTTTTTGGTGTCCCATAATTTCAGAACAATACTCAACACCAGAGTAGGTCTGTCAGATCTGGTTAAAAGTAACATAAAAATTGGTGTAACATTTAGATCTAAACTTGACTGAAGGAAATCTTCAGGCTATAAAATGTTCTTTTCAGACAATGGCTTTGTATAAGTTTATATCTCTACCTCCTATCATATACAGAAGCTACAGTACTAGACTGTCAGGACGCAGTCTGTCTACTATGCTATCCTGAAAATGGGGAGATTAATCTTACATAAGGCACATCATTTTCTTTAAGAGAGTCAAGCAGTAGTTTTGGTTATAGGTAAACTGAAGTAAGGACAGATAAGTTAATGTCAGCTATGCTTTTTGCTTGTGCTCCTGTTGGCTAAGAGTAAAAAGGCTCAAAATAACCCCTGTACACCCCATCATTCTTTGCTATCACCAATACAGGTAAAAAAAATCTTCCTATTAGAGCCAAATGATGAATACAGGACAGTTAGAGGCACAATGCCTCAGGCTAGATTGCTTTTAGAGCAATTTGGATGCAGTAAATTCAAGCTACAGAAATACTGTAGATAGCAATTTGCATGCACCTGGTATAGTAGGAGGGAGAGGAAATCATTGCTGCTAGAATCTCAGAGGGATCTCCACTGTATTGGAGATGCTTCATCCAAAGGTGACAGAGAAATGCTAACTGTTCCTTATCAGCAACAGCTCTTTGCCATCTTCAGTACCAGCCAATTACCAAGCTAGGAAGTAGTTCAGTACAACACAAAAGAAGAAATTCAGGGCAACACTTATCCAACTGCCAAACCCATGTTGTACAAGACACTGTAAATGTATCTAAAAGTAGCACTGAAATTCAAAAGAAATAATTAATCTGCAACAATTCCTCTGCAATGAGTCCTTCCTATCAAAAAGCTCTTAGGTAGTCAAATGATAAATCACCTGAATCACCAGAAACTGTGTGTCTTATTCACTTCATTGATTTATTTTTTTTTCCCTTTACCCAAAACTTTAAAATGCCATGAGTTAGCAGCAGCTCTCAGAACTGTAATTTTCTTACCATAGTTTGCATCTGGATTACTTAATTAATTTAAACCCTGTAACAGTTACTTTTTCTGAAAGCTATTTTGGCAGCCAGTTTTTCAAAAGAAGGAAGAAAAAAGAAAAAGAAAAAAAAAATCCTAGATGAGTACAAATTTAAGCAGATACGAAGTGTGCAAATTTTATTCATTAGCATAATAAAGTCAGCATAAAATGTCAACCACAAATGTTTTTCACCTAATAAAAACAGATTATCCCAGAATAATTAAACAAATCATGTTTATCATAACTTACATTCTCACAGTTAAGGTCAAATTAACAAATCAGTGGGCTTCTAGAGAAAATGACAGCTACATTTATAGCTTAAATAATATTTTGTCATGCACAGTGACATTTGCATGGGTAGTATCTTATATTATTTGAGATGTTTGTGCTTGCAATTGCTAATGTTAGTAAAATGTAAGATGTTAAAATCTCCTGTGTGATACTGGATCTATGAAGAGCAGAACATTGATGCGCCAGACCATGTTATGCTGATGACCAAAAGTGGTAGTAAATAACAACAGGAACTTTAAAAAGCTGCTCTAGCTGTCAGCTAAGTGGGTACAAGGGTTCTTCGCTTAATCTCCTCTAACATCTGTAGAAAGATACATGACAATAGAAAATGGACAGGAATAAGTATTACAAGTTATCTGAGTATTAAATGCAAACTGCTTTCTATTCCAGTGCAAAAAGTCATTTTGCTGCCATAAACCCCAAGTGAACAGCAATTTCATATCTATTTGAAAAATCTCAGAAAAAAACCCAAAACAACGAAACCTAAACCTTTATGAACGTCTATGAACACGATATAGGTCATTTGAGACTGTGATACCATATTATCAAGTGTTTGTTTCAGGTGGACAGCCAAGAGAAGGACCACAGAATCATCCAGGTTGGAAAGGACACCTGAGATCACCAAGTCCAACCCTTAACGTCCAGGAACGGAGAATCCACCACCTCCTGGGCAGCTATATTATCTCTGTGTCTTCTAAGAGGACACAAAAGGTTAAACTTTGGGGTGTTTTGTTTTTTTTTTTGTTTTGTTTAGTTTTGGTTTTTTATAAGGTGAGGAAGTAGAATCTATTATTTGTCTGCAAAACCACATCATTCACAATGTTGGTTCAAATGGAAAGGTCAAATCTTGGTAATAAACATGCACAATAATTCAATGTCATGTAATAATTACAACAAATCTATGACTTAAATACACCAACACCTTGTTTACTATTCACATATAGTAATGCAGTCTCACTTGCAATGGCATTTGAGGCTGCAGCAGTAGTTTGAAATGCGAAGTATATGAGTGTATTGTATACACATGCCTACCTTTGGAGAGGAAACCTGTTTCACAGGGCTTTGATATTGTCATCTGGAGAAGAGAGCTTTTGCATCTTACTTTTATTTTTGGTTGTCTACTTTAAGCCTATTCAGGAGACAGTGTGTGTACATCACACAGCATTTCCTAGGGCAGCTGTTTCTGTAAATGATCTCAGCTTGGACACCTACAGCCCAGCAAACTCAAAACAAGCTACGAGTTTTCAAAAGCACAACTCCACTCACTTTTAAAATAAGGCAATCTAGTATTGCAATGGTAAAAAATACAGTGCACACACTTTTTATGGCATGTAGATGTCTAATTTCTGTTTCTTGCCTGCCTATTCTTGGGTCAATATAATTTATTTACTGGATTTCATGTTGCTGAGTATAATAATTTCTCATAATTGTGACGTATTTTTCTCTTGATCTTCTGAAGAGAGTTTAAACACAGATACAATAGAGTGTGTATATATGTGTCCAAGAATTAGAAAGGCAGAATGTTTTGCAGTCTGTAACAATTACAAATAATATACTGTTGTTTCACTTAAAGCATTATTCTGACATCTGTACTATTTATACCAACAATCCATTCTAAAAACAACCCTTTTGAAAAACACAAACATGCTCTCTTTCTGATATTCATTGATTCCAACACTATCACCACAGCATTGGTTGATTTCAGCATGGAAAAAAACACAACAGATAAAAATTGCTTCAGCTATTCATGGCTAGAAGAAATAATTTTCTGTGATTGCTCTACTGTAATATCATTTTTATTTGAAAGCAGAGTATTTTTTTTGAGGGGGGCAGTTCCTTTCTTTACTAGCTTCACATACCCCTTTTTCTAGGTCTTCATTCTTTGCAGCCTGCACAAAGAACACTATTCCATATAGAAACACCTGACATATACTTTATTGTATTTGCCCAACTTACAGAATGTAATTAAATTTGTATTCAATTTGAATAAGATCAGATTTATGCTTTATGTATGAGAGTTTCAGTCGTTCCAAGCACTGGTTTCACAAAAGCTTTTCCAGAGACCAAGAATAATTTGGAGACCATTGTTAAGTTCATAACTCTGTTTTGGTTTTAAGTATACCGTACATCTCCCCACTTCAATATTAGAATTTATTAAAAATATTATCTATAAATAACTAAATAAGAAAAAGCTTTGTGTTGGTGGTGTGCACTATACATTGTAACACATTAATATTATCTTTTCATCTGAGCTTATCCCAGTGTCAGCATGGCTCAGTGGAATCGGAGGAGTAAAGTAGGTTTTTACAAAAATAACATGAAAATTTTCCTAGACCAAAGTCTTAAGAGACTTTACAATATTTTTTTTCCGTTTAAAATAGGGGTTAAATTCAAAGGTACACATAATTCAGAGAGCTGAATAAAACAGAGAGCTGAAATATCTTGATTTCCCTATGTTTTGAATTAGAATTTTTTTAATATTTAAATATATCTGTAGATGTTTAAAACTGAAAAGAAAATGAGATTTTTATTTAAGCAATTTTTCCTTTCATTTTTGTTTAACTGAAAATATGAGGAGGAAGGAATAATTTTACAACTTTGAGAATTTTTTTCTTTCCTTTTCCTTTTCTTTTCCTTTTCTTTTTCATAAGCTATTCCTACACAGGTTAAGTTATTCCTACACATCCACTTTCCTTCTTACTGGAGAAGAGAAAAAAGAAAGGGGAAATGATAAGACATTTTCTCCATTTCATTGCTACTTATTTATATATAACTAAATAACTCCAGAGACCTTCTGTGAATTACCAGGTACTGTCCCCAGCAAGTAAAATCCCAAAACATATAATTACTTAAATCCAAGTAGTTTGAAAGGATGCAGTTCATACTGTAGAAGAAAAGCATACAACTTGCCAATCAAATCAATGTAACTTCCATTATTCTCGTGTTTTTTCTCTCCTATTAAAATTAATGAGAACATTGTGTTGAAAATTCTACGAAGCTCTGTGAAAATGGAAAAGTTAATTATGAAACCACCATAAAAAGGCTAAGAAAATTCCTCAGGGCTTTGGGTCCCTGTGCATCAGACCTGAGAGAAGGACAGTTATCTTCAGAGTATAATTTCAAACTGTTTCCAACACTACTTAGGCCTTGCTGACATTCACCAGAGGAAGTCATTTGTCACAGACTTAAGCCTACAAGGGAATCTGGTGTCTGAGTGAAGACAATGGTGATGTCAGAAATTAATAAAATACCTGACTGAACGCTATTTGTGTCTTACTGCATTCTGCAACACAGCCCTTCCAATGCACTATATGGGTTTCTTTAGGTTTCTAAATTAAATTTACCATTTTCTGCTAAATCATCTGCTATCTTAGCTAGATAATGTCATGTCTAGGTTCTCCATATTGGGAATAAAGATATGGTAACCCAATGGATCTTGAAGTGAATAGTTTCTCAGCAAAACTTCTATCTGCACAGGTGGATTTTTCAAAATATGTCAGAAAGGATTTCAAGCTAGACAAAACTATAGCAAGACAGGTAAGACTTGCTTCACTTTCATCCATATCCTGGATTGATGCTTCAGGGCAAATAGGTTTCATTACATAATTTGATTCTGTAGACATTCTCAGAAATGTTACAGACACTTCTAGAGGTGGGATTACAGTTACTCCAAAATTATATCTGGTTTATTGATGATTAACGACAAAGCCAGGTTTTATTATCAGGCCTGCAGGGAATAACAGTACTTCTCAGCAGTATATGCTGCCCAGAAAAGTATCTCCCACAAAAAAAAAAAAAAGCTAATGTGTCAACACATCTGGAATACTACCATTTTTATCAAAGTCTAGTCACACTCAAAACAAGAAACAAATATTTCTATATTCTTTTAATTTTAACTGTAGTTCATCAGCTGTCATTACAAGAACAGGGTCTGTATTCGCTTTCTGTATCATCAATAAGGCAAGCAAATGCCAAATCATTTGCTTGGAAATTATTTGATCCACAAGCTGGGATCTGTCCAGCTGCAAAATAGCTTTGTAGAAAAGGACCTAGGGGTTCTGCTGGACACCAAGTAAACCACAAGCCAGCAATATGTCCCTTGCTGCAAAGATGGCTAATGGTATCCTAAGCTGCATCAGGAAGAGTGTTGATCTGAAGGCTCAGGGGCATCTTTTCCACTTCTATAAATACCTGATGGGAAAATGCAAAGAGGATGGAACCAGGCTCTCTTCTGAGCAGTACCCAGTGATGGGACAGAAGGCAAATATTTTATATAGAAAAAAGATACACTTCTTTTCTTCATAAAAAAATACACTTATTTTCCTGGAAAAAAAATACAGCTTATTGTTTGTAAGGGTAGTTGTAAGATGATTTCTGTGCTAGACTGCATTAGACTAACACGTAGTGACAGAAAATACGTAAAGTCCATTGATGGGAAATACGCACTGAAGACATTTTTGTCACTTAGTAATAAAGATATAGAAAAGTTGGAGAAAGTTGCACTAAGGTTGAATTTAAAATATTCCCTGCATAAAAAAGTCCTTTTTATGAATTATTATTAGCTTCAAAACAAGACATCAGTCATCATAAAAGTGGTTATAGCATCATTTGTTTCACTGTGCCTCAGCTAAAAGGAGATGTAATTTGCCATATTCCTCAAAGGCTTATGATATAGACAAATGATATAGACAAACTCCATTTTGGAGTTGTTCTGTTTTTTTCCCCAGAGGGAAAAACACAGAGAACAGCTAATAGAAATTTTAATCTATAGATTTAGAAAATTAAACAGCTATAGCTCATAGACAGCAGGTGAAAGGCTGCTTATGTTGGTCAGTTTTTAACAGAACATTTATTCCTACGAACTAAAGGTGAGGATTTTGTAACCCAGATAGTAAAAGTTAACTCCTTATCCATACTTCAGCAGTTACCATAAAAGTCCAGACTTCCAAAAATATCAATCAGCAGATCCTGCTGTTTTCTGTATGTCCAATACACTTAAAAAACAGACTATTTTTTATGCCCTGCCTGAGGATTTAACAATCTAACTTTAAAAGTACAAAGGTCAAACTTTTATCTTTTCTTTACTTTTTTTCCCCCTCACTTTGAGCAAATAAAACTGCACATTCACAAGGACAAACTGGTCATTTAGGATAGGGGGTTTTGTGCCCTCTGTTGGTAGCTTCAATTTGGCTATGCATTTTTCATGTGAATCTCTGAAATTCCTGAAATGTTGGAATTTACAGAAGGATTTTGGTCCATTACTTGTTTAAAGTCCTTTAAGAACTTCCAGTCTAGTTGTTTCTAGCTTTTGAAACTCCAAGAATTTGTAGAAGTGGATAGAATCACAGAGTGGTTAAGAGGTCACCTCGTTGAAACCCCATGCTTAAATAAGACCACCTATATGTAGTTTTCTAAGACTACATTAAATTTTCTTATAAATATTTCCAAGACTGGGTACTTCAGAACCTCTCTGGGCAACCTGACTCATTGAAAGGATTTTACGAAGGACTTGCAGACTAATGGTGTTTGGAAAAAGAAGAGAATCACTATCAAGAAAGTCTTTTGATCCGAAACAATAAATGTTGGGCTAAATTATGTTTCAGATATAATGTCTGCATTAATAAATGTAATCACGGTATCTTTTTCCATCAGCCTTCCTCAAATTAAATACATCTTAAAGACAAATACATGGAGAAAAAATTTATCAGTAATAGGGGAAGTTAACTGTCAACTGCTAAAGATGCCATCCTTGTACCCTCTCTGAAGATGAAAGTTCTGTAAAGCCAGATTTGGCTATGCTTTGCAAACGTATACCTTGGAGAAGGTAAGTGCAAACGCATCCTCAAAATATTTTGTAGGCTGTATTTCAGACACAGTTTACCATCGTGTGTCAAAGACATACCCACACAATTAAATCCCTCAGATTCTGAAGCAGGTCTACATTTTTTTTTCACATCAAGACAACCACAGGTTAAAAAATATGATTTAATTAATGCAGCTTTTTCAGTCTTAAGTTCTTTTCCACTGATTAAGAACAGGATTAATCTATAAACCAAGACCCCTCAACTAGACAAAAATCTGTTATTGCCCCTGAGGACAACCTCTGGTTGTGTAGTTACAGTAAAGCTGTATGAAAACCTTTCAGTGAAGAAAGTAAACAGAAAATCATGTTTTGACATTATGGTGGGGTGAAAATAAACAATTACAAAACCAGATCAAACCAAACCAAACAAAAAAACTTAGTTCCTCTGATATATTTCCCTTTCCTGAAAAAACCCACAAATATATGTAACAATGTTTTGAGTTTTTGCTTGTTTTTTCTTCCAATAGTGAGGCAAGATTTTTATTAGAAATATTCTCCTTAGTAGTAATTCTAGGGTAGAAAGGCACAACTTTTATTGATTAAAAAAACAGGTTTCCTTGTTATGAATGTCTTGGCTTGTGTTTTGTAGGAGCATGCATTATGAGGCTTTAATAAGAATGTTTCTGATTTTATCACAGACAAATCTCATGGATGGGAGGTGTTTCCAAATTCATACTGTCTCTCTTGGTAACCAGGCAGTCCTTCAGGCCTGTGGTTTTCTTTAAAGTAGGCAAAATTTACAAGCTCAGTTTATATGCATAAATCTTTTTTATATATAGTAGGTAAGAACTTGTCAAGAGAATGTCTTGTGTGAGTCTCCCAAATTCAGAGGATAATCTCAGATATTTTTAGATAAGAAATTAACATCTACACTAAAACCTTACATGTCACAAACCAAATAAACTCACATTAATGTGTGCAGAAATTGTAGGGACATACTTCTTAATTGGTTTATATATAAGAGGAAGTAAAAAAAAGCTGAGGAAAATCTATCAATTTCTTATGTTAGACCTTTAAAACGTGTACGTCTTCAAGTTGGAGGGCCATACCATCCTTTGCCTGTAAAGATGAAAGTTCTATAATAGACATAAGATGAGGTACAGGAAGAAAATGTATTTTGTATTCTGTCCTTATGACAGAATGGCAATGGAAAAAAAAAAATCTTAAATCAGTAAAGATTAAGCAGATTTTGTCAAACTTTATACTCATCACAGTCTACTAGGACACTTTTTCTACCATCTCATTGGAAGCATCGGCTTATGTTGCACGTTGAGGGATTTTGGAATTTTAGTGTGTGGTGGGGAAGCAGAATAGAAAACTGAGTCTAGATTCTAACAAGAAAGAAAAGGATACTTTCTCACAAGAAAGTGAGACTGTACAGTCTCTTCTTAGATTAACATGTTTCAATGCACTCAGCATCCTCAGGGAATGAAGCCTGGATTTAAAAACCCGGACTCCGAGATTTCTTCTTAAATTCTGACTGATTTTAAATGCCCTCTTGGAAAGCAAATGAAATTCACACAAGTTAAATGTATATCATCTATCTCTTTGCTTTTAAAAACTGAAAGATTCATAGATTTTTTTTCTGCTTGAAAAACCTCTTTATACTGGGAGAATGATAAACCAATAAAAGATTGAAGTTATTTGGTGCACAGCTTCTCCACATTCCATTTTCCTTTGCAAAATATGCAGGTTGTGCACTTTACTACATACACAACATCTGAAGCTTTCACAAATGGCATACAGTCTTAACAGCAGGCATAAAGCAAGTCTTGGATAATTACTATAAAAACAGAGCATTCGGTGACCATCTAAAGAGCCAGGCTAACAGGATAGGGTTTAGTCAAACACTAAGGGTAAAAAGTCAGGCTTAACTAAATTAGATAAGAGCTCAATGGGACCACAATTTCGAATTTCCTTAATATCTATTTTCTGACTGTCAAACACTCAGGATGTTTTCATATTGATTTGCCACAGATGGATAATTTGTGTTACATCAGTTATAAATCCTATGGTGGATATAGATTCTTGCAAACTCTGCCTTGCTTTTCTGCCCACGTTTTTATAAAGTTGACTTTAACAGTCCATTGTGAAAGTTAGTTACTGGGCTAGCTTTATAAACATCTTTCTGATCTCATATTGCACTTCAAAGTAGTCAGTGCTCAGAGTCCCTTTTGTATGCTAAATTGTTCTTGTATGAGAAAGGTATGGCTTGATTTCTCTATGGAAAACTAAATGAATGGCTGTCTTTTGCTGGGTCTTTTTTTTTGTTTGTTTGGTTTTTTTTTAATTACCTCTGTTTTCTTAAGTAGAGAAGCTCAGAAACGCATACCCAAATTCTCCAATTCTTTATTTTTGCAGCTCACTATCTGAAGATCAAATGGAATCTGTAAATAGAAGCTCTTTTAGAGATCCGAGTTCATTCACACTGATGCTACAGTATTGCATTCTTCCTGTATAAAAACTACTTATAAAAACATAAAAATATGTAAATACTACTGCTCAGCAAAAGGAAAGGTAAGTGATATTTTTGTGAAGGTTTCTTACAAACAGAGAAAGAAACATAAATTTTCAAACTCACCAAAATATTGTTTCCTAATCAACGGTAGCTACTTAGAAGAGTTCACATGGCAGAGCAATCATCTTATCTTTAAAAAATGTATTTTAGTAAGATGACACGCTCAAATGAAAAAAGAATATTATAAAAGAAAGTGTGTCACTTGAAAAACAAGCAAATATCTTTGAGATTACTTTAACTTCTGCTTTGGTTTTCTTCTGAATCAATCTTCCACGGAAATTGACCCAATTCTGTACCATGCTGAGAGGGCAGAACATGGTTCCCTTAAACTTTCTCTAAATAGGGGGTTCTCTTTTCTCTAAATAGGTACCACAATATTAATTATATCCTCTGACCTGCAATGCCTTAGATTGTGTATAACAGTAGGTTATGACGAATTTGCTTTCCAGCAAAACATGACAGCTTTTCTCTCCTTCAAGCACAGATCAAAGACAGAAACCAAGTAAGAGCAAAGGACACTACTCATACTGGATAGAAAACATACCAGCTTTTCATAAGTCAGTCGCCATAGTTAATAGCTATCTTGTACAACACTTAGAGTACAAAGTATTTCACAGAGTTTGCAAATTTAAGAATAAAACAGCAAGGAAATCTTAGAGGAAATTTAATTCCCTGGACATGTTCCACAGCCTAGCAAACTAGAACTTCATTAATCATTGTCATGAGGCTGTTTTCCACCTCTTTTGCAAAAAGCATCAGGAAAAAGCAGAAGAACAAAGGTATCAAGCCTCCTAGCAATGTGGGGTGCCTCTTCATTGTTGCTCTGGGCAGGGCTTGCCAAGATCATCATTTCTTGGCTTTGCAAATGAGGGTTTCAGAAGGTCTCTCTCTCCCCAGGCTTGCTGCAGGCACACTGATGGCTGATGAGGCCAATGCGCGACAGGCAGTGCGGCTGCAAAAGGCCCAGCAGAGTCTCCTTATGGGTAACACCCTTCCAGCCTATGCAGTGGCTGTTTTAGGTGAGGTGCAGCATGCACAGAACTGGCCCCACTCTTTACTTCTAAGGTTCATCTGCCAGGGCCCAGCAAGCTTGGATGGTGACAGCCAAGTCCTCAGGACGTAGGTTTAGTTAGAGTGTCCTTCTCTTAGCTGGATGGCCTTACAGGGCTGAACAAGCTCCATCTGCCCGGGTTTGGAGTTAGAGTTGTCCTTCTCCTAGGATGGCTGCCTGAAGGTTACTGAGCCCATCCTGCCCATGGACCCATGTTGTCTGACCCTTCAGTTGTGACCTGTCTGCCGTGGGGGACCCTACTGGAGGCAAATGCCCCTGCCAGCAGAGCTCCCAACCTCACAGGGGGACACAAACACCTCCCCCATGACAAGGGGGTGTTCAAGGGGGGCACTGGAAACCAGCAACCTCTGAATTTAAAGTGTTCACCAGATGCAAGCCTTAACTTTTAAACAGAACAAACCAGCTACTCATTGTAAGACAACATGAAAATATGGAGATAAGAAAAATAAAGACCAGAAAAAGCAAAGAAAACAACCAAAAAAACCACCAAAAAACACATCAGGCTGTGTTTGAATATGAATATCTATATGCTAAAAAAACTGATTTTATTAACATTACAAACTCTGTGACAACTGCATTCTGTTTTCAGAACAGAAGATTTATGTGCTTGTGTCTCAGGTGTGTCCATAAACACACCAATATGCTCAGATTTTCTCATTTCTCTTATTCCTTTCTATGGAGTAAATATACAGAGCTAGAACTGGACTTCCCAGAGAGAAAAATGTACTGCATTAGCACACCATTAATTCTACTGTTTTATGGGTCTCAGTTTTGCTTTCTTGCTGTGGGAAAAAATCAACCTGCAGTTCTGAGAGGAAAACAATTGAAAATATATTATTTATTAGAAATTCAATAAAGGAGGTTGTAGGCTCTTGAGAAGTAAAAGTACTGTTGCAGGAAGACAGTGACAGAATTTTTTACAAATGCTTGTTTTTTTGGAAATAAAAGCCTAACGTCTCAGGAACAGGTTTATTAGATATTTATAAAGATTCTGCAATTCAGGCAAAGTCGAAGTCCATTTTAAACCATCATTCCATGTAAGGGTTATTTATGCCCTAATATGCCATGCTGTTATAAGGGGCCAGTCAAATTTATCCCTGTCTATCTAGTCTTGAAAATCATAGTGGTTTGGTTTTTTTCACTGTACACAGACAGCATACTGCAGTCTAAGCTGTAGGCCTCTGACTACTTTTAAGTTGCTGGCTTTCATGTCAGACTTCCCATGGCCAACACGAAAGGCTGCTTACTGGTCACTGCCTGCAGACAGCTGCTCTCTGAAACCTTCCTGCAAGCTGTACAACACAGGGTCATGACTTGAATGGGAATAAGTGGTCTGGGTCATCCTCATGGAAACCTGGACTTACCCAGACTTATGAAAAAAGTGCAAATTAGATTTATCAGGAAGGGATTCTGAGTGCCTTTTTCCATGTCACTCATTTAGTAAAACAGCAGATTTTAACATCTCCAGTCTGCCCCACCAGACATCAAAATAGCATCATAAACTGAGCCAGCAGTTAGTAGCGGTTAGTAAGACATGTGAGGAAACATGGCTGACATTGGGAGCAAAGTCATTCCAAGCAATCTTCAGGAGTGCACTTAATGGAAGCCTTGAATAACTGGGGACCTGACTGTGACTCTTCTAAGCTCAGCCCATGGGCAACTTGCAGAAGGTTGCAGCCCCCAGCAGGAGGTAGGTGAGAGCACAAAAGCTGGCAGCACCTGGGTGCATGTCACAGGAATGAGGTCACACTATAAGGGATATGACATTACACATATTTGCAGTCAACAGGATTTCTCCTTGCTGTTCCTAGTTTCAAAAATATGAGTACCAAAACTGCATTCAGAGTAACAAAGTTAATTTTCTAGAAGATTAAACAGCTTTGGAGCGCTAAAAGTGAGTAACTCTTTGAGTGTTTTAGCTCTGTTCCTTTGCATGACTTTCGTATTTCTTAACACCTGTATATTTTCAGAAAGCTACAATGATTTTCCAATATCTGAAGGATAGCTGGGGTAGGGCTGGGTACAAGAAAGCTGGGGTAGGGCTTTTTACACAGGTGTGTAGCGAGAGGACAAGGGGAAGTGCTTTAAAACTTGTAGAGAGGAGATTCAACTTGAGACATTAGGAAGAAAATCTTTCCTGTGAGGATGGTGAGATACTGTGTTATGATCTGAGCTATTATTTTATATTTTGATTGCAAGGCAAAATCAGCCACTACTCATAGACACGAATCACATCACATGAATTTGCAAAAATAACAGGCTTTATGATTTATGTAAATTACAAAGATTTATTTCAGGGAAAGGAGACAGTAACACCACCTTTAAAAGAAAAAAACAAGTTTACAAGAGGAGAGATTTTACATAAATTAGTCACTCTGGGGAGAGAGTTGTTAAGAAAAGCAAAAAACCAAGAGAGCAGTTAAGTTTTATCACCGTCAGCCGGCCCTGGTCTCTGGCTGGAGGTGCGGGTGGGGGTGTAGGAGCTGCTGTTCTTGCTTGGCTGATGTTCTGCGCTTTTTTCCTGCTGGTCCCTTTCCGAAGCTGAAGCCGAAGCGGCGAGAGAACTGGGTGGGTGGGGGGGTGGGAAAGAGAGAGTCAGCGTCTTCTGAGTTTTTATACAGCAAAAAGGGTTTCAGAAATCATTGTCACACACTGGCAAAGATTTGCCATCCCAAGAACTTCTCTTTAAATTATTGGAATCCTTCAGTCCTCGCTACTTTGCTTAATTTATTATCTTTGTCTTGACAGTGTACCAGGAGACCTTCTGATTAGGATTCTTACCTTTAGGCATCTGCCAGGCATGATACAAAACAGAGGCTACTTAGGTTTGTGGTAAAAATCTGTTAATTGTGAATATGTTTGATATATTTTTAAAAGAATTGAAAAAAATGTTGATTTGAGAGACATATTTCATATTTTCAAAGTGTTTACATCACACTGTAACAGGCTGCCCAAGCAAGTTGTGACTGCCTCCTCCTGGGAAGTGTTCAAGGCCAGGCTGGATGGGGCCTTGAGAAATTTGGTCTAATGGAAGGTTTCCCTGCCCACATAGGGGGGTTTGAACTAGATGATCTTTAAGGTCCCTTCCAACCCAAACCATTCTATGATTCTATTAGCTTGGTCACAACCCTACCCAGCCATACTAATCATTTGTAACCCTACCTGGTTAGAGCCACACAGTTTGCATTTCACCCCAACACCAATACATTTCATTTTGCCATAACTGCAGGGGAAAAATCCCAGAATTTTCAACCATCCCTAATGAAACAGTTTTTTTATCTGTTTGCTTGGAAAAGACACTGTCCACTTAATTTTGCTATCTCTAAAGTGTGAGGACTGATTCTCCTGCAAGTGAAATTTCTGAACTGTGAAGAACTTTATTTTCTGTCTCTTAGCAATGTCCACTTTAATGCAGCCTTGCTGCTGCCAATATTTATATTTAGGCTTACAAAGAAAAGCTACTGCTCAGATATTTCAACTGTGAAATAACAAAAACAATGAGGCTCAGTGCTGAGGTGCTTGGCAGATCTGTATGTTACAGCAGCACAGAAGAACATACCCATCCATTGGGAGGGATATATTAAATATATACCTCTGTCTGCAATGAGGCTAACATTGCTTTCTGAAAATATACAGGTGTTAAGAAATACAAAAGTCATGCAAAGGAACAGAGCTAAAACACTCAAAGTGTTACTCACTTTTAGTGCTCCAAAGCTGTTTAATCTTCTAGAAAATTAACTTTGTTACTCTGAATGCAGTTTTGGTACTCATATTTTTGAAACTAGGAACAGCAAGGAGAAATCCTGTTGACTGCAAATATGTAAATGTCAGATGTCCTTGACATTGACAGTTCTATATTTGTGACGATAGCAGAAGACATAAAATTGGATACATAATGCACAATTTACGCAGCCATGAGTAGCACAAAAAGCTTACCTCAGGATGAAATAGATGCAATGGATTTGGGTTCTTTGGGACTTCATTTTAATGGCTCTTGGTCGATTTTTTTGCTTGCCTGTCTTCTTTGCAATAAATAACATGTTCCATGTAAACAATTTGACTTCTGGAAGTGTCTGGGCTAACATCTATACACCTAATGAAAATCTGATGCACCACCATGTAAGAGAAAGAGAAATCCATAAAAAGCAACAGGTTTGCTGTTGTCATTAAGGTCCAGAAATCAGTTATTTCAGCAGCTATTAAGAACTTCTGAAGAACTGACTCCAACCTTCAATATCTGAGAAAGAATACAACTGGGTTTAGTGTTAACCACATTTTTAATTCAAAACTCTTCTGAGTCATAAAGTAGGTTACATATAAAAATAGATGCCATATTTCTAATCAGGAAAATCTGTTTAAGGAGTATTTTTATATGTGTGAATCCATATTTGTAGAAGTTTTATGTAAAAAATGTATTCTGAAACAACGTGTATTTACCATATTAAGCTAGTTAGTTCATTATAGCATCAACTAGCAGTTTGACAAAGGCCTTTTCATGTGACAGGAATCTGCCATAAAGTCACTCATCATTCTGGAGATTCTGAGGTTCCAAATATATATGAAAAATAAAATAAAACCATTTTTTTCTCTCCTCTGTGGGGATCATCAAAAAGTAATTTAGAAAGCAGTGGGAGTGTCAGAAAGGAACTATCCCATCCCTGAAAAGGTGGTGTTTTCTCCCTGAATTCTATCAAATCACTCTATTCTTTCCAAGATGTGATCGATTCTGTTAATTAAGTAGGCTGCAGGGTAGCAGCAATCTTGTTCTACATTATCATTTCTGCTTCGATTTCAAAAGTGTTTTTTCCTGCTCCAAATTCTACATCATTGTGTTGTACAGTGATGATGCAATTGTGTGGAAAAGCTCAGACATGGGTACTAATGTCACAGCAGCCAAGAAAAAGAAGCAACCAAGAAAACCAAGAAAAAGGAGCTTTGCAGCAATGGAAAAGTTAGCAATAGCAGAAGCAGGTGGTGGTGATATGTTTTAAAAAGCAAATTTAGAAAGAAAAGTGACTATAAAACACAAACAGAAGGATGCATAAGCTTCCACATGGGATATTTATTAACCAGAGTAATTTCTTTAGCTGTTCTTATAGTGTTAATCAGAATTATACATCAGAATTGCTAACATATTTACTTTCTCAGCAACTTTGTAATGGGAGTGTTTCCCAGAGGAGAAGCCAAAGTTTCCTGGGTATTTAGGACTCTGCAAGAAGTAGTTTGCCTAAAAACCTCTAGACTTTCAGAGTCATCTTTGAAAATAATTAAAGGATAACCAAATCTTTTTTCCCTAGCTTCTTCACTGAGCTCTATCTTTTAAAAAATCATTTTGAACATCTCAAAGTTTGTTAGGAAGGCATAACTGGTGAATTAGCTCCAGGAATCTATCTGAAGTCAGAATGCTGCTCATCTCCCTCCAGCTCTGCTTAGCCAAAAGAACCTGGAAGGACCCCATGGTTTCTATTCCACCTGGCACTTGTCATTTGAAATATGCCAGACAGGAGATGTGACCCCTGGAGAAGAGGGTTAACTGAGTCTGTATTCCAGGAAGATGTTTACACTCTGGCTCTCCATTCCCTGTTGTGTCAAGTACAAGTAATGACGTTTTTGTTCTCCTTCCTTTTGTCTTTCTGTTGTAACGCTGAAGTCCATAAGCTCCTCAGGACCAGGCTGTCTCTATGTAGGCATGTGCTCAGCGCTTGATATCACAAACATGGTCCCTTACAGACTTCTAAAAAATGAAATGCACATTAGCTATCTATTTACAAGCAGGCTGGACAATCTAAAGATACTCATTAAATTCTGTGGGCTCATACAGATCATAATCCCTGTAGCCCAGAAAGAGGAAAGTTGTTGCTACCCTTAAATGATTCCCAAATAGACAGAAGTTTGCAACTATTTTCTTTTCAGGTGGGTCACCTGTAAAATCTATCTAGAAAGACACATCTAACAGATTATAAAAGCTCTATTTTACAGATTATTTATTGGGTGCTTTAAAAAAAATCTTTTGTGATTTTTAATTTGCAGAATAAAATGGATCCAAATGTAAACTAACAAAAGTAGTAAATCCTTTTAAAAAATTATGTGAAATAGGGTGCATAGGGTATTTCACAGCAGCTTGTCTCTTAAAACTGGCAGAAAGTAATAGAGGTATGGTTCTGATTTTTTGAGTCTGGCCCTCAAAAAAAGGCCACTACATGAAGAAAGCAGATGAGTATTTACAGCTCTATCCACAAAAAATTGGAGTGAATAAAGTCTCTTTCTCCTGATGCTTGCCACTGATAAGGGAGACAGCATGCACAGCTTTTACTTTAATAAAAAAAAAAAAAAAACCAAAAAAAAAACCCAAATAAAAACCCACAAACAAGCAGTGCACTGACTGCACTGGCTCCTACGGTGTAATAATACACCATTTTCACTTCACAGCAAGTCAGAGGACAGCCGCATTTCTCTCTCAGGTGCAGAGACACTGATACACACTTCTCAGTGTCCATAGCAGGAGACACCATAGCACTGTTCAGAAACAGAAAGCAGACAAGCAGACCTTGCTCAGAGGCTTTGGAAGTGCTGGAAATTAATTTTCATTAACTATTAAACATAATTTAATTAAAATTTCAGAAAGATGATTATAAACATTTTTGATAAAATACTCCTGGTAACAGCAGCTTTTCTCAGCAGCTTGTCTCATCTGAAAGGAAATTTGAGAGTTTCCATCTACTGTGGATGGATTTTAAAATCAAATTTTAAATCCATGAAGGATTTAAAAGCATAGGGTATTTCATAGCAGTTTTTCTCTTAAACTGGTACACAGTAACAAAAGTATGATTGTGATTTCTGAGTCTGGCCCTCAAAAAAAGGCAGCTATATGAAGAAAGCAGATGAGTATTTACAGCTCTGTCCACGAAAAATCACAGTGAGTAGTCTCTTTCTCCTGATGGTGCCACTGATAAGGGAGACAGACTTCAAAATCAAATAAAGCCCATGAAGGATTTAAAAGCAGGCTTTTCAGTGACCACTGCCTAATCTGTTTTCAATAGCTGTGCTTCATTAGAGGCCCAAATGACAGTGGCAGATAATAAAGTCAATATATTTAGAGTAGCCCTCCAAATGTGTCTTTCTAAGGTTTTTCAGTTGCCACCATAACCAGTGTCTGAGCTTCTTCCCCAAGACATCAATACCAAAATGACCAACAGTCCCATGGTTCTCAGCATTTTCTGGGATCTTTTTTTGAAAATCTGTTTAAGCTGTTACAGGCATGTACTTTTATCATATGTATTCAGTTTCTACTAATGATATCATTGTCATATCACTGTTGCCATTATTAGGTTCCTCAAATGAAATGTGCACATGCACACTTAGGTTGTATGTTTAAATCTTAGTAGTAGCTCTATGATAAGCAAATTAATCAGAGATGCCTGTCCTCCTGCAAGATGGCACGATGCCCTCAAAGTAGTGAAGCAAGCCCTGAAAAACAAAGCAAATTTGTCCTTTACTCTGACAAACAGCCCGCTTCACAAACCAAAACTGATGCTCAATTCCTGAATGAGAAAGCTTGGAAAAAAATTTTTTAATCATCGCAAGCCCATGTCATAGTTAACTATTGGATATCCATGGGGGCAAACATGGAGCACATTTCAGGTTCTAGCCATTTCAAAATCTGTATGTAATATGATTTCTCTGAAGGAATTATTCTAGATTTTTTAAAATTAACAATAATAAAAAATTAGTTCTTAGATGCAAATCTCAATTCTATTTTACCCAACAAACATAAATTCCAGTTAACAGCTTCCCTGTCCTGTGTTAAGGAAAATTGTTGCTTAATGTACTGTGTTAGCTCTGACCTACCAGGCTTTAGGCAACTCCAACTATTATCTTCAATAACTTGGGACTAGACAGGTTTGATCACATTTGGTCTTGAGCCTCAGGATCTGGGCTTGGCACAATCCATTGTTTTAATGAAGTCTATGACAGTCTCTGTGTTTTAAATCTACCCCATGGCTTACTAATGTTTTTAATCTCAGAGCAGGGTATAGTACTATTCCAAGTGACACTGCCAGTACCCCTGGTGTGCTTCTGAAAGGCCCTGAGTTAAAAACAGATCTGTAAAAACAGATCAAGCTGCAAAAAAGTGTGGTATCATCTCACTGAGACTGCATGTTGAGTGCATACAAAATAATATGAGAAGTTACTCTGTTTGGTATTACAAAGCACATTTTTTTCAGGCGCAGAGGGCAGGAAAAGAATCACAGAATGGACAACACAGTCTTGAAGAGAAGTTAATTCAGCATGATGGATTTCCGAGCTGATTTGAGGAATACCAAACATGTATGAAACCAGAAACTCCCTATCCCTCTCATGTAGAATTTTTTTTTTTTTTGCAAGAAGCAAATTCACCACCACCATGAGCATTACCAGCCACAGCTGGCATCATTTAATACATTTGCCAACTATCTCCAACATCCACTGATGTCCTTTAGCTGAGCAACTGGCAACTTAAAGCTCCTAGCAGTAAGATTTCGAAAGTCTTTTGCCTAAACACTGATAAAACACGAGCATAAGGAACAGCCACCGCCTGCAATCCCGGGGGAAGTTCAAACACACAAAGAACCTTCACAACAGAGAAATGCCCAATGATAACCTGTGGAGATATGCTCCCATGAAGAAAAACCAAGCCAGTAACACACTGCCTTGCTGCAATTTTAGTATGGGATTCCATGGCACTACCCCAGCGTTCTCTTTTTCATTAAATGTGTTATTGTTAGAGGATTTTTTGTTTATTTCAGGAATTTGAGTCTCATTCAAGAACATGCAGTTCTCCTATAGATCTGAACAATCCTCTGGCTCCAGGAAAGCAATGTTCATCCTCCACTTGAATTTGACAATGAACTCCAGCAGCCAGCATACAAAATGAGAGATCCAAAGAAGGAGTACAGGCTGTCCCTCTAATCTCATTTTATTATCTGGTATGCATACAGCTGCACTGATTTCCAGACTTAGCAGATATATATTCACCTTGCTTTCATATCTACTTGCCACAATGGTGATCACCAGTGGTGTGCAGATGACACTTTTAAATAATTATCAATATTCTGTTGCTTCATTTGCCCAATCTATGAGGGAGCTGTAACCTCCTTAAGAGAACCAAAGCTCTCTGGCATGCCCTTGTTTTACCTCAGTAAAGGTAAAAATTTCTTCTTACTATATATCCTTTCAGTAATATATGACTGGAATAGCTTCTCAAACTGTTTATCATAAGGATGCTAGTAATGTTAAAAAGAGTAGCTTTCTTATTCTTTAAAAGAATGCTGACAGAAATTGTCATAGTTTGAATATGAGGAACTAAATGAGGACTTTCAGACTCTGAGAGGGGAAGAACACAGAGGGGTCTATTCCCTCCCATTCCTATTCTCTGTCAGTGCTGGGAAGAGCCATGGAGCCCTTCCCTGAGCCAGTACTGCCTCAAGGGGCCCTCAGGCACCTATCCCTGACAGTATCAAGATAGGGTTGTATATACATTTGTATACGTTTGTATACATTAGTATTTTTGTCCTTTAGCCCGTATGTTATTGCCTTTCACCTGTTACAGTAAATCTGTTTCACTTTTTTTTTTTTAATTTCCAGCTTCTAAGTAATTTTTATTCCCATTTTGTCTTCCTTTGGGAGGGCTGGGAGCAAGGGGGTGTAATAGAGGCTTCTGTTTTTTGGTCCACCCAAACTGCTAAGGCGTGACAGGAATGAATTTTTCATCATGTGGATAGAAATTTTCAGATGTTAAAAAAATAAAATAATTTTCAAGGATGTGACTGTATTTAAGGAAAATCTACTCATCAAGCAGAGCAGCTGAAAGAATATACTAGAAAGGAGATTACAAAAAAAAAAATTAATTTCTCTGAGTGAAAGGAGGAAATTAAGATAGTAAATTACAAGTCCATGGAAACCATATGAAACATAGGAAATGGTACCTATAGGAAATGAAAGTTAAAATCTAGAGACCACTGAAATCAAGAGTGAGGAGGGCACAAAGTTGCACCAATCATCTTCTTGTCTCTAGGATATTTCACCAGTTTGCTAGGGACATTGCAGAATCACAGAATGGAAGGGGTTGGAAGGGGCCTCTAGAGATCATCTAGTCCAATCCACTTGCTAAAGCTCTGTCACCCTCAAAGAAGTTTTTCCTTATGTTCAGGTGGACCTTTCTGTTTTTCAGTATGCACCTGTTGTCCCTTGTCCTATCCTTCACTATCCACCAGGATTCCCTTGTCCTTTCCCATAGAGCTGCTTTCAGTGGGTCAACACCTAACCTGTACTACTGCATGGGGTTATTTCTCCCTAGGTGGGGAACCTACAGTGGCTTTTCTGAGCCTCATGAGGTTCCTCTCCATCCAGCTTTCTAAACTGTCCGAGTGTCACTGAATGGCAGCACAGCCCTCTGGTGCATCAGCCACCCCTTCCAGTTCTTTATCATCAGCAAACTTGCTGAGGGGACACTCTATCCCTTCATCCAGGACATTAATGAGAATGTTGAACAAGACTGGACCCAGTACTGACCCTTGAGGAACACCACTAGCTGCAGGTCTCCAGCTAGATACTGCTGATCCATCATTTTTGTGAGGTCTTGGCAATCTGGAGAGATCCCAGTTGACTGAAAGCTGGCTAATAGTGTTCTAATATTCAAGAAGGGATGAAGAAGGACCCTTGAAACTACAGGCCAGTCAGTCTAACTCCACTGCCTGTTAAATTCATGGAAAAGGTATCGAAAAACACCTGGAGGACAATGCAACCATTGGTCAAAGCTAGCACGGCTTGATGAGGGGAAAGTCCTGCTTGTGCAACTTCATTTCCCTTTATGACAAGATAACCCACATAGCTGATCAAGGAAGGCCAGTAGATGTAATATTTCTGGACTTCAGGAAGGCTTTTGATACTGTGTCTCACAGCAGCCTCCTGGACAAATGTCCAGCAAACAGCTGGACGACAGCTCTATATGATGGGTGAGCAACTGGCTCACAGGCCAAGCACAAAGGGTGACAGTGGATGGGGTAACATCAGGCTGGTCGCTGGGCACTATGAGGTCCTGTAGGGCTCCATCCTTGGCCCAGTCCTCTTCAACATCTTCATCAATTACTTAGATGCAGGGTTAGGGTTTCAGTGTGATCCTCTCCCCTGTCCTTTCTCCATAGGAAATATTTGGGTCAACAGATTTTGGCTTTTGGTAGTTTTTTTCCTATATTCTCAGGAAGGGGTAGAAGGACAGACAGCTGTTGTTAAAGCCAAAGAATTCAAAATTTGAGGAACAAATTATGTTTGGCTGTTCAACTGAAAAACAAGTAACCATTTATTATCATCAGTAAAATGATGTTGCAAAAGTATACTTGTTTATTAACACAACATACAGTAAATGGTATTTTCCTGTAAATATTTGTACTTCGGTGTCCTTCCAGAAGCATAATAGACTTTGTATGTTATAGGCAGTCTTTGCTGTCATTTGAATGACATTACCTACTCTGTGATGACATAGGAAGCCTGCCACCTCTCACATTTCATCACAAGGCCTTTTTTCCAATTATAGAATACAGATAATGCAAAAGCTTTATCTGTGTACACGTTCACCTCTAAAAGCCATACAATGGCAGAACAAAGTGCTCTGAGACTGATGTCAGAGTAATGGAGTTGCTGAAAACCATCAAACCCAGATGAGCACAAAGTATACCCTGCATTTCCAAAGTAATGTACTGGGAAAAGAAATAAGTTGTACCTGATGAGGTGTCTCAGTTTGTGACATCTGCTGCTATGAACCTGTTGCACATGGCAATTGTGGAATCCCTAAACTACCATCTGCACAAATTGCACACTTAATGTTGGCAGCATAATGCCCTCCTGTACAATTCAACCCGAAGCAATTATTAACAGATTTCATTTCAGAATCTTGCAAATGTGTCCTTTATTTTCTCACTCTACTAGCGTTACACAGTCAGAACAGTAGTGCAGAGTTAAAATCACATACACTCTAAAGCCCAAAAGTAAATGCAACAAAATAAACAAAAAAGAAATGCAACCAGTCTGCTTTTTGAAAACTTCTAATATTTCACTGGCTTCAAAAAGCTTGATTGTTTTGCTGCTTCCGTATTTTATTTGAAGTGGGTTTTTTGGGCAGCAAAAAGGAACTAATAAATAAATAGCTTTTTTCTCCCTGATATAGTGGTAAACTATATTGTATTTACACATTGTTGTCTTCTTAGGACACATAACAAGTAAAAAAATAATTAAAAAAAATAGAAAATACAATTGTATACTGAGATCTTAGGTCTTCTGGGCTCCTCAGGATTTATGGGTCTACACTTAGGGAACACATAAGGTCAGCCAGGACCTAATTCAGCCTTTCCTTTTCCTTTGCAAAGGATGCTTAGAAGAGAGGCATCTAGACAAAAGCCTGCACTTAAAAGCCTTGAAGGAGTCTACACACTTTGTGACAAGTTCACATAAACCCCAGCTGTGCCCAATCCTACAGAAACAGTCAGGTACTACAAGCCAGACTCAGATACCTGCTCTGAGGTAGCATGGCTTTGCACACCGGTATCTTCTGCCTAGCTCATAATTTCCTAGCAGTCCTCAGCTGTATGTTCAAAATGATTGAAAAAGCGAACAGTCATTCAAGCAAGCAAGTAAAAAACTTTCTTCACTAGAAATGTTATCCACACTCCAGTTGTCTGTGTTGTCTCTGCTTGTCTGTTTGTATTTAGCCTAATTTAAACAACTAAAGCAAATGTCATGGACATAGGAAGATGATTTTTTTCAACCTCCCAGACCTTAAAGACCCACCAGCTGATGACCAGCAGAACGGGAAGGGGGCTGTGGGGCCAGAGCCCAGTGGTCAGGTGGGTGGCTTCCCTGCTCAGATCTGGGGGCCCTACTTCAGGAGCCACCCAAACATCATGCCCTGTTGCCCTGGCTGCAATGGGAATCTAGGTGATTTTCAAGGATTAAAGTTGGCATTACACCTGGTCTCCACTGGCGTTCAGGAATAGCAGTTGTCAGGAGCTACAGCCTTGCCACACTCCATTCGTTTTTCTGCTCACCATATGCTGTGGGAAAGCAAGAACTTTTCCAAGGTTGTTTGATATTTTCCATGCTGGATGTGCCTGTGGCGCTGGCAGGGTGTTCAAGTGTGCTTGTGCAGGATGCAGCTTCGTGTCCTTTGAAGCAGAGAAGAAGCCATTTGTGGAAGAGCAAGGAATAGGCTGGTTACTCAGGTGTTTTGCCTTCTTTCTGCTGCTTCTGTTTCTGACAGAAGAAGGACTTTCTTAACACTGCTCTCTGTTTGCATGTGAACTTATCCACACCCTCCTTCGGATCCCCTGAACAGAGTGGGAAACAACTTATTTCTGAACTTTCAGGAATGCAGGAATGATTGGTTTCATACTAGGCAAGAAATGAGGGTCAGAACTCCCCCACAGAGCTCAAGTCAGATTTTCTGGATAAGAAACTGATGGATGCTCCAGCTTTCACTTCTGTCTCAAGGAGCAGTTCTGCAGTCGACATGATCTCACGTGTGCATCACCACAGTTCTCATGCTGGGGGTTGCTTGTTGCACTAAGAAATGTTGGACAAGGAGACTTATGTGTGCAGTTAAACCCATCTCTGTCATTTTGGCAACGTGTCCAGGCACTGTTCCAAATGCAGACCAGGGTTTTGGAAAATCTCCTGGTCTGACATTACTCAAGTGCCCTCCTCTTTCCCTGGGACCAGCTGTTGCTTAAGCCAAGTAAGGAGAACCTTCAGCATATAGCAGGCTGGGAAGACAATACTACTACTTCCCTAAAATATGACTGTAGGATGTATTCTCACAATGAAGTCCTGCCCTTTCCTCATTGCATGCCACACTGAGGGTTGTCAGTTTACCACCACAGTGGGATAGGACAACCTCCTGATCCCAACATTTGCCTGTATGTCTTCTACGCCGATCCTGTGCACAGGCATTTGAACATTAACTGGCTGGAGGCTAACTTCAAGGAGCTTTGGTCTGGATGTACTGAGCACATCAGCTCTGGTAATAGTGTTAACTGTCCTCACTCCTGGATCACACAGCATGACACATGCATAGGTAGGCTGCACTTGAGTAGCCCAACAAAGGTCATCCACAGAGATGAAACAGTGGCTCCTCTCTGCAGAGGCTCAGAGCAGCAGGGAGGGATAGCAAGATGGTGAGACAGAAGTAGATATAACAGAGGCAACTATTAGGTAGTAAACAGCAGATGTGCAAGGCATCTCCAAAACTGCAGAAGGTAATTTCCAAACACCATGCTGCTGAGGACAATTCCTTAGTTTCTTCCATCTTGGCCAAAACCAGACTCTTCAGCTTCCTAGAGCAGCAATCACAATGGGCATAAATTCAGAAAGCACTGGAATCACCGTAACTCACCCCTACCCCAGTTTCCAGCTTTCAGGGTGTCACTGCTTTTAAACTCTTTATTCCCTCCCCAGACACCTCCAGTTCATGGTACATGCCTTTGGCCCCAGATGCCAACTCCCTCTGCCAAGAGCTGCAGGAGTTTTGTCTGTGCACCATGAGCCTGGGGTGCAGCAATTGAGATAACACACCTGTTCTGGAGAGGCTCCATGGTAAAGTGGAGCTTTGGTGGTAGCAACAGCTTTGTGTCACTGCTGTGCCCAGGGTGCCTGAAGGACCTGCCTGTCCCCACCACACCAGGTGGCAGTCGTTCAGTTTGCTTTCCAATGTCCACAGCCTAAAGAGGCAACACATTCTTTGTCAGGGTCGACCATGTTCCAGCATCTCAAGGCAGCGACTGCAAGTCTTCCATGTGTCCACAGATAACATCACGTGTTGTTCCTGTAAAGACATGCATTGCAACATGTACCTCCTGTTCACTGTATGTGGTGTGTGGCTGGCCATCAGTAGCTGCAGAGCAGCCTGTGCTTCCTCAGGCTGTGCTTGAGGCCTGATGAAGGCAAAACCTGTTACTTCAATGTTACTTCACAGGCAAGCTACAATGTCAGCATACATTAGTGCATGTGTCCTTAAAGCTGAATGCTATGATTAAAAAAACAGCTATAGACTTAGGCGCCATTGGAGCTTGCTGGATGACTGAATTAATCCACTAGAAGAGGTAAAATTGATCAAGCGATTCATGTTGGAGAGGACCTGTGGAGATCAATGGACTAATTCCCCTCTCAGAGCTGTGCCAACTGATGAAGGTTGCTCAGGAACTGTACTCAAATACATGCAAGGCTGAAAACTCCACAGCCTCTCTGGGCCCCCTGCCCAGGTGTTTGAGCACCTTCCTGGTGAACCAAGACCTGCTTTGCTTCAGCTGAGATGAGTCTGGCTCTGCCTTCTCTAGGCTTCCTCACTGGAATGACTACACCTGTGCATAGGTCTATTGCATTTGTTATCCATCTAGGTTTGCACTGAGAAATGGAATACCTTTGCTTCGCTAACTCCAGGTTTCTATATTTGCTCATATCTAAAGGGGGAAAAATACCAATTTCATGTTGATTCCATCTTAAGTTTCTGATCTTGTAAAACTAATGGGGAATATTCTAAAGTCTTAGTCTTCAGGTGCATTTTTTAATACGACCTGCCAAATTTTGTTGGCTTAAGTATGGCCAAAGTGTCACAGTACACACATAAGCAGAGACCATTGAGTAACCTTTGCCAGCTGCTGTGTAGAACACTGACTTTCATGCAGCATGGAGAAAAATTGGAAAATTTACTGTCCAGGGGGTGAAAGAGGAATATTTGGTGGTTTAGGTGAGAGAAAGATTATGAACAATTTCTCATTTTGGTAAAAAAATTATTTTAATTCAGATTTGCTCCCTAGAGATACCATAGCCTCACTAGCAGCTCTCTGGTATCATTCATAGCAACTGATAATTGAACTACTAAGAACTGCAGTGACTGTTCATCTCAGTTGTGAAACAGAACAGCCGGTGGTCTTCTGTGCAGCATGGAGCTGCTGCATATGCAACGGGGAATTGTTGAAATTGTTTCTCTTTCAGTTTTCAGTGGTAAACAGGGATGTCTTTTTAAAGAGTAACGTAAAAAAATACTGCTATAACAGCTGAGGTAGACAAGCCTGCAGTTCATGATTTTGCTGGCTGTGAGTGTGCACACCCAGTACACCCAAGCTGTTAATCCTGGGGTGGCCCAGGAGCTCCCCAGCAGATGAGTCTCTGGTCTGGCTGGAGACAATGGAAATGGAGGGAAGCATATGACTGACTGGACTCCTGGATATTTTGAGAACTAGCTACATGCCTAGTAGGTGCAGAAGCCTCCCTGGTCATAAACTCATATGATTCTGGAGACTCCTTCAGGCTGTTCAACACCCAGCCTGGAGGATGACTTCCAGAGACTACCCTCAGTTGTCCCTGCTGCAAATCTGGTATGTTTTAACAGAAATAAAATATTTTGTCAATAGTAATTTGAAACAGTAATAGTAATTTGAAATTATGAAACAGGGTAATCTTTTGTGTAGAGCCAGTCAAAAGACATTTTGCAAATGTTTCAGATTGACTGTAATGAGGAATATCAATAATGAAGCAAAATGCTTGTGCTGAGGTGCTCATACAGAAACCCAATCAGCTGGAGAAGTATGCCAAGCAGAGTTTTGGAAAATGCCTTTTACAAGCATTACAACAACACCTGTTGCCATCAACACAGTCGATTAATTCATACAGGGAGGTGATTATTCCCCTCTACTCCTCTCTTGTGAGACCCCACCTGGAGTACTGTGTCCAATTCTAGAGTCCCAAACATAAGAAGGACACAGAGCTCCTTGAGTGTATCAAGAGAAGAGAGACAAAAATAATCAGTGGGCTGGAACCCTATGAAGATAGGCTGAGGAAGTTAGGATTGTTTAGCCTAGAGGAAGAGAAGAGGAGAGGAGAGGAGAGGAGAGGAGAGGAGAGGAGAGGAGAGGAGAGGAGAGGAGAGGAGAGGAGAGGAGAGGAGAGGAGAGGAGAGGAGAGGAGAGGAGAGGAGAGGAGAGGAGAGGGAGGGGAGGGGAGGGGAGGGGAGGGGAGGGGAGGGGAGGGGAGGGGAGGGGAGGGGAGGGGAGGAGAGGAGAGGAGAGGAGAGGAGAGGAGAGGAGAGGAGAGGAGAGGAGAGGAGAGGAGAGGAGAGGAGAGGAGAGGAGAGGAGAGGAGAGGAGAGGAGAGGAGAGGAGAGGAGAGGGGAGGGGAGGGGAGGGGAGGGGAGGGGAGGGGAGAGGAGAGGAGAGGAGGAGAGGAGAGGAGAGGAGAGGAGAGGAGAGGAGAGGAGAGGAGAGGAGAGGAGAGGAGAGGAGAGGAGAGGAGAGGAGAGGAGAGGAGAGGAGAGGAGAGGAGAGGAGAGGAGAGGAGAGGAGAGGAGAGGAGAGGAGAGGAGAGGAGAGGAGAGGAGAGGAGAGGAGAGGAGAGGAGAGGAGAGGAGAGGAGAGGAGAGGAGAGGAGAGGAGAGGAGAGGAGAGGAGAGGAGAGGAGAGGAGAGGAGAGGAGAGGAGAGGAGAGGAGGCTCTGAAGTGACCTTAGAGAAGCTTTCCAGTGTCTGAAGGAGGGCTACAAGAAAGCTGGAGTAGAGCTTTTTGCACGGATGTGTAGCGACAGTACAAGGGGCAATGGTTTAAAATTTGAAGAGGGGAGATTTAGGGTAGACATTAAAAAGAAATTCTTTCCTGTGAGGGTGGTGAGATGCTGAAATAGGTTGTGGATAGTCCCCTCCCTGAAAGTGTTCAAGCTCAGGCTGGATGGGGCTTTGAGCAACCTGATCCAATGGGAGGTGTCCCTGCCCATGTAGAGGGATTGGAACTAGGTGATCCTTAAGGTCCCTTCTATCCCTAGCCATTCTGTGATTGGATCATCTTGTTTTAAAGACTTGATTTGTCATATGAGCATTACACTATGCCAAAGTACCAATAGAATAAGGTTTAAGTAAAATAATAGCAAGGTCCATGACAGTTTGTGCAACAAGAATGAATTCTACACTTCAGACTCTGAAATTCAGATGATGATGGGCTACATTTCTAATGCATTAGGCACTTTGGTTTGGACTGGTAACTGGAGATACTTAAAACAAGGGCATTTTTAAGGAATGCTTTAGAATGATTCTTCACTCATAAAAAGAAAACTTCTTTCATATCATAAATTTCTGACAAAGAATTCAGTAACAATTGTTGAGAGTATGTAGTGTCCTCTGGCATAAATAAGTAGCAGAGGCCTTAGGAACATGCTGACATCAGGCTATATAGTGGAAGAAATTGGAAGTGGAAACTTTACAGTATGCCCATCCAATAGCAAGAAGCACCATAATAATGCCAGTAGACTGGCATGCTGAAGGAAGGATAAAACAACAAAAATAATTAAGTTTCATCACAGACATATAAAACTTCACAATAAATGCATGATAAATTCAAGGTGACACAATTCAAGAGATAAAGAAAAGAGTTGGTGGAGTTCTATTAGGTGTAAGTATACAGTATAAAGCTTGTTTTTATACAAAACTGAAATGGCAAATGAAGGGCCCGTATTGAAGTACCTCTCTTGCATGACCAAAACACTTGTCAGTAAAGCACAGTCAACAGAAAGTGGAGAGAGAAACAGAAATAAGACAAAGCAAGAAACAGTAGACAAAATCTGTGATGAGGGTCTTAGACAAGAAAAACACTCTCCAAGAGTGTAATCAGTACTCTGCAACAATCTTGTTCCTTGAGAAAATATCATTTTTGTAATGTGAGATTTCCACCAGGCTGGATAGAAGAAAAAGGCACAGAACAGTAAACAGCACAGGATGGAAAAGCAGGTGTCAAAAACAGATTTTGGGGTCCTGATCTGCCACTGAGCTACCGCTTAAGCTCAGGTGGTTTTGTTTCATTTCTGTTCCTTCTATTTCCTTTTCTCAGTCCCATCTATTTGATTTACATGACACTTGGGCTGATGGCTGCATATTCATCACCCAGCCCAGTGGCTGCCCAGAAACTTTGCAAGGTCTATGCATGTTTATTACCTCTAATGAAGATGACATTTTCATACAGGATAAATGGTGTTTGGTGCAGCACTCTGTTTTCCATGCACAAAGGAACTGGAATCTGCACTGAAGTCTGCAACCTGTGCAGGAGAGATGCCAGAAAGTTTGCAGGGGAACAGGTTTCTCACAATCCTCTTGAAAGACTGCCATGAGCTGAAAGACTGCCATGAGCCAGCTTGAATGCAACATCTATCTGTTTTGTATGCATTGAAACATGGCTTGTATGATGAGGTCGATATGAAAAAAATTAAGGTACATGAAACTTGGAAACAGATGACCCCAAGAAAGGGCACAGCACCCACACTTCAACAACAGCATTTTTTCTTTTTTAACCATCTCTGACACAGGAAGATTATATTCTCGCTTCATCAACAAGCATTAAAGCCTTATGCTTGAAATGTAAAAAAGAAGCAACCAACCAAGAAAAAACAAAAAAACAAGCCAGAACCCACCCTAAATATACTAAAGGAAGTCCTCTCTGGGGGGCTGGACTCAATCATCGCCACAGGTTCTTTCAAAGCCCTACCACTCTATGATGATGACACACTTAATATATTATTGGGATTTCCAGCAGGCTTTTATGATCTTCCTTGTGCAGCAGAATACTTACAGTGCTGCCACAGACCAGAAACAGGACACGAAATTTGAATGCTACTAAAGTGAGAAGAGTTCTGTCATTGAATTCAGTGAAGTTTTGCAATTCACCAGAAAATCCCAGCGGGAACAAATGGTCATTTTCCAACTTGGCGAAAATACCAGAATGCAGTAATCCATGCATCTCTGCTAGTTTTGGACTGGACAGTTATACAATATAAATACCCTGAAAGCAAGGGTAAGACTAAGATGACAGAAATAGCAACATGAAACCAGTTAGTCAATATTTGAGATGACTTTGCAGAAGCTATCCCTGGGTAGCAGAATAAATTTTGCTAATAAATGCAGGGTTACAGCTTTTATGAGTATCAATCTGAGCTACTGATCAAAGCTGTTTGTCCCTATATTTACACAAAAGTATTTAGCAAAAAAAATGGTCTGTCATATAACCAAGTATTTATGAAAATTTTTGTGAAAGAGAAACTACTCACATTTAGTTTGGACAGATTCCTGGCTTCATCTCTTTGCTAAGGTTGGTCCTCTAGTTTGGCATTAACAATACACCTGCCCCTCTCCCCTTCCAAACCCAATAACCAGACACTGAAATTGCAAAGCCAGAAAGTAAAACCAAAGTAATAGAAACATATTTGTGCATAGATTTTCAGAGCAGCTTGTAATATTTGCCTATTGAGAAAACACAAACAGAACTTTGCAAGGATTTTACAATTCAGCCATTTACACAAGTGAGAGATAGGATTAGGGAGCAGATCAACATGAGTGCACTCGTGACTATCTGCAATAAACCTCCTGACCAGGAAGATGAGGTAGAACAGCTTCAGATAACTGGAGCAGGCATGTGGCATTATAACCACCCTGATATGTGCAGGAAGAACAGGCAAAGAGATCACAAATAATCCAGGAGGTTTCTGAAGTGCATTGTTGATAACCTCCTGAGGAGCTAATGTGGAGAGGAACCCCACTGAACCTTCCACTGATAGTTCAGGAAGGGGGGCAGAACTTCGGGATGACCATGAGACAGTGAACTTCAGCAGTCTGAGAGTAGAACTGAGCAAATAGTGGTACTATAGCCTAAAGCCACAGGGGAGTAGACACAGATCAGTTCAGAGATCTGTTTGGAAGAAACCCATCAGATATGGACATGTCAAGAAGATCTGTCCCTGAGAGCTTGTTTATATTCAATGATTACCTCCTCTAAGCTCAAGAAAGCTCCATCCCAGCACAGAAGAACTCAAGCCACCCCTCCCTCCCTTCTTCCCTCCCTCTCGTTTTTGAATAATGCATCCATTGAAGAATTCCAATCATTCCAGTATTCCACTATGTTTCTGTGGACCTATGTCATACCTGTCCTGCCACAGAATGGCTGCTAGCTCTTCCTGTTTGCTACCACTTTCACCCCTAGCACAGCCATGCCATCCCTAGGCTCATCTCTAGATGGCCTGCTTTCATTCCTTTCTGCTTTCAAACTAGTTTGAAGTTTGAGCCCTGCTAGCTCCTGGCCAAGAATCCTTTTCCCCCTTGCCGATAGCTGCATCCCATGGCTCGGTGCCATGTAAACATCCCGTGAAGAACCCAAAATCCAAGCTACAGCACCAGTCCCTAAACCATGTGTTGATCACGTGTTCCTCTTCCTTTCAGCATTCCCTGCCACTGAGGGAAATGAGGAAAACAGCACGTGCGATCCTGATCATAGAATCATAGAATCATAGAATCCTAGGGGTTGGAAGGGACCTCGAAAGATCATCTAGTCCAACCCCCCCTGCCAGAGCAGGGCCCCCTAGAGTACATCGCCTAGGAACGTGTCCAGGCGGGTTTTGAATGTCTCCAGTGAAGGAGACTCCACAACCCCCCTGGGCAGCCTGTTCCAGGGCTCTGTCACCCTTACAGTAAAAAAATTTTTTCGGATATTCAACTTGAACCTCCTATGCTCCAATTTACACCCATTATCCCTTGTCCTATCACTGGTCACCACTGAGAAAAGCCTAACTCCATCTCCCTGACACTCACCCCTTACATATTTGAAAACATTGATGAGGTCACCTCTCAGTCTCATTTTCTCCAAACTAAAGAGACCCAGCTCCCTCAGCCTTTCCTCATAAGGGAGATGTTCCACTCCCTTAATCATCTCAGTAGCTCTGCGCTGGACTCTTTCAAGCACTTCCCTGTCCTTCTTGAACTGAGGGGCCCAGAACTGGACACAATACTCCAGCTGTGGCCTCACCAATGCAGAATAGAGGGGGAGGAGAACCTCTCTTGACCTACAAATGACCTACAAACCACACCCTTTCTAATGCACCCCAGGATGCCATTGGCCTTCTTGGCCACAAGGGCACATTGCTGGCTCATGGTCATCTTCTTGTCTACCAGGACCCCCAGGTCTCTTTCACCTACACTGCTCTCCAGCAGGTCAGCCCCCAACCTATACTGGGACATCGTGTTGTTCTTCCCCAAATGCAAAACTCTACACTTCCCCTTGTTGAATTTCATCATGAATGCTGATCCCTCCAGCATTCGGCCCAACACCCTCAAGTCCCTTTTCACTGCCTCAGGATTCCTCTTGGTAATCTCCTCACAGCCCACCTGCATGACCAGTAATGGGTACTAATCAGAGAGTCGCACCAGTACCAACAGCTCCGGACCGACACCTCTGACCTGGGCCCCGAGCAGACAGCAGGCCGCGGGGAACGGGTAAGCCAGGGCAGCCGTTGCTGGGCAACGCCCAGATCTCGCCTGCGGCTCTGGCGAGAGCTACTGCCTCCCCGCGCATTCTCCCCTGCCGCGGCAGCGGAACGGGCCCGGGAGAGACTGGAGGGAAAGGGCCGGCCCGGGGCCGGGGGAGTCTGCGGGCCCGGTACGGGTCAGCGCTGACACGAGCAAAATGACAAACAAAGAAAGAAACAATCAAAAACAAATAACTACAAAAAGCCTACAAAAAACTACCAAAAAAACAAACAACAACAACAAAAAAAACCCAAAAAACAGAAAACAAAAAACCAAACAAAAAACCAAAAAGCAAAACCAAAACAAAACAAAAAACCAAAAAAAACCAAAAACAAAACCGAACAAAATGCGAAACAAGAAGAGCAAACAAAAAGAACAACAATAAGCAAGTAGGCTTTTGCATCGATTAACCTGTTTCATTGCATCTGGGGCAGTGTCCGTACTGGGAAAGATGGTGGTAGCTGCATAACTTTTTATACGTCCTTTTTTTTTCACAATTGAGAGGTAGCAGGGAATAAAATGCCACGAAGTGTCTGAAATTAATGCTCCCGATGGTGGTGTTTCTCTCCTGATGCCTGCACTCATTCCACAGTGAGGCTACATAATATTGCCTGTTGCAAGATGCGTGTGTTTGTCCTTAAAAACAGGTCCCAGGTACAGTAACCCTGTGTGTTTCGGAGCCATGAACTCAAACAGGCTGCGTTCTCCTGGAACAATCCCTGTACAGCTGAGCAGAGTGGTGAGGGGCCACTAAGAGTTACTGTCCCCAACATGACTTAAAAGTTGTAGATGGGATAAGGTCTCTGTGGCCCACATAGTGTCAACAAAGGAAGAAGGAATAAAATCCTTGCACACAGTAAGTGGGTAACCTGAATCTTCTCCTGACAGCTACCTGCAATAGGTAAAACATTTGTATTGGTGCACACCATCCTCAATTAAAAGGGATGTAGTAAGAGATTTTATTATTAACCAGGGAGCTAAAGGAATGCCTTGACATAGGGGTAAGATTTTTTTGGAAAATTTCAGTGGCATGGTTACAGGGCAGATACGATTGATGTCTAACAAGGCACTACATTTTTTTATTTTTTCAGTCTCACTGGGGAACAAATGTTTTAGAGTATTTTCAAGAGATGTAATGTGTTGAAGTCTGGCCTGCCAGTTGCAGAACTGAAAGATGCCACAAAATGAGAATATTCTGGCACTTTATCTCTCAGCTGAAAGCTGGTGACATGGCAAACAGGCAAGAGAGAAAATCAAAGTCTTGCAGAAGTTGTTTCTTCTAATGGGCAATTTGGGAATACCTCAGGCAATTACCAGGCAGTCTGCTGATTCAAGAACATATGAAACATTGTTATACACAATATGCTTATTTGGGATGCTGAAAAAAATGTCCCCTAGTTATCCAAACTGAACACTTCTATGAAGAAACAATAAACACAGTGCTGACAACTAATCTCCTGGGTGGAAAGTTTCATTGAGTAAAATTTCTGCATTAATTTTAATGCTTTCAGAGAACAGCACTGAGACTTGGTGAAATAATTCACTCCTAGATACTTAGCTGTACCAGCAGAGGAGTCCAGTCCAGATAGATGGTTCAATACCTTTTTTACTGAGACTTATGATGACTTCAAAAATAAAAAGACACCCTACACAGATCTGTCTTTTAAAAAACTATCCATAGCATACAGGTTCTTTGAGTGTGTTCGTTTGGATAAGGGGTGTTTCTGTACACTTAAAAATGACAGGCCTTTGTATTGTTTTTCGTCACAGTGTTTATTATGGAACAGGACATATCTAAGCACGACAGACACAAAATATGAAACATTCCAATGCTAATTGATTTTGCTGGTTGGTGATTACTCACAGTGTCCCATTTATAGGGAAGCAACCATACGTTCTCATGAATTTTGTGTTCTGAAATCTGCATCACCAATTACAGATTCATTATTAACAAGAATAATTATTTTTTTAATATTTTTTAAAATTTTTTTTTAATTTTTTTTTTTTTATTATTTCCCCATAATACTAAGGTAGAATGCTATCACAGTTTGTAATGTTCGTAGCTCTGCTTTTAGGGAACTTAAATGCCTGATTTTCAAATTAGCTTCATTCTTCTGCTGTACATTCAACTTGTACTGGAAGTTTACTCTATATATTAGTGTATTAGACTTAAGGTTTGTTGAATAAAAAATCCATATTGCAGTATCTTTTAAAGATCTAAGGTATATTCTTGTAAAATAAATCCTGCTTCTTTAATCACTTTCATACCTTGTAGTGCCCTATTATTCAAACAACCCAATGTGTAATTTTAATTGTGCAGAATCATTCTGAAAGGTCTCAAACCCTGGCAAAAAGAATGAAGACAAAGTTAGGACTGTGTTTTCTATTTTCTGACGCTCATATGCCAATTAAACGTTGGCAAATATTAGTCATTTTGCTCACACAGTAGTAAGACTTACTAGGGAGCCTAAGTTGAAAAGGAAAGAATTTCCCCTTCCCCTTAGATAATAATACAAATGTAATAAACAAAGAATGACGAAAGAACAAAAGAATAAAGAAAGATCAATTTATTTTTTCTCTTGTGATCCATGAATTTGTAGTAATTAACAGATTTGTTTATTTTTTAAATTGTTGTCTCCATATGTGCTGGACCTGATCTTATCTGTCAGTGGGATCCAAAATAATAAAAAAATCTACTCAAGGGCCAATGTTGTAAATATTTTATTCTGATCAATCTGCATGTGGAGAATCTTCTGGCTATGGAAATGAAGTTGAACTGCAGTAATAAAAATCCTGTGGTGTACTGAACTGCATTGCTGTGTAAGGCAGTAAAACCATATTAATGCCTTGCATTATAGTTGTGCTTTTTATTTCAGTTTAGAAAAGACTGAACTGCAGTTGCCAGCAAATTTTCTCACTTCACAAGAGCTTCCTGAGCTGCAAGAAACTCATTCAAATTCAAACCTGCGTTGTACAACATATTGCTTATCCACAAAGTAAAAAAGACATTTGCTATTCTTCAGAGCTCACAAAACCAAGCGGATAAAGGATATAAGAAGGAAATATTTCATCTCCATTTCACAGATGAGAAACCAAAACAGAGAGATTAATCTTGCTCTGAGCACACCAACTCCAAGAACTGAAGAACAGGCCTTAGGGATCAAGCCCTGTGATTGAACTACGAGACATCCATCTTCAAGTCTACCATTTCATAGTTATAGCTATTTACAAAGAAAAAAGAAAAAAACATTCCCAATGAAGTTCAAGAAATGTGTCCCTGTAAGGCTATCAATATCTCTTTCTATATCCTGAATACATAAGCAGTGTTATAATTATATTTTCCATTTCTGTTACTTTAATCTGTAAAATTTCTAAAGCCTATTGACCTGTGAAATGCAAATGGATTTCCCTGCTGTGAGAGTTTGCCCTCACTGATTTGCAATTGTCTCAAAAAAGCAATTTTAAAGTGAATACCCCTGGCTAGGATGGAGGATCTGCCAGGCCAGAGCTGAGCAGGGGGTGACACCTCAGGAAGAGATAAGAACTACTGGGTGGAGACTACTCCCCTTTTCTGAGGGCCAGCCTGCAATGCTGGGACCTCCCTGCAGGCCCGATTACCCTGGCCAGGGTGGAGGAAGCCACCTTGATTGTACTGATGCTGCTGTACCTGGCTGAGGGGGCTGGAATGGAGTGGGGACTGGAAAGAGACAAGACCTGTGTGCTGGAAGCCCCCACTCCAGGCAGCCTGTCTGCAATGGCTCTGATGCCAATGCCCCTGGCTTCTGTGGCAGCTGACTGACAGCTGCCCCTTTGGAACAAAAGGAACTCAGGGGTATATCTGGCTGTCCATGCTGTGGATGTTTCGTCATCTCTTGACCCACTGTTGTTTGGCATCGGACCCTGTTTAGGATCACCCCTATCTTGAAGAAACTCACTGGACAGCTGGGCCCCTGGTGGTGACTCTGTCTCTCTCTCATTCTTTCTTCCCTCTTTCTTACCCTTCTCTCCACTTTTCTCTCTCTCTCTCCCTCTTATATCTTCTTTTCCTCTCTCCCTCTTTTCCCTGGCTTTATAACTTTGCCTGTGTCAATTGTCAAATAAAATCTGCTTGCACCCAGTCCTTCTACCGTTGGATTTTGTTTCGTGGATCCAAAACAAATATAGATTTTAATGTTACCTCGGGGCGTAACACCTGCAGACTGTCCTTGGGAAATGGTTACTCTCCAAATACAAATAGCTAATTTCTGGATGGCCCAAAAGTTCATACAACAGTCTGAAATATGAGGTATTGCTTTATCTGTAAGAAGTATAATGCTCCATTCATGTTCTGTCACTTAATATTTAAGGGCAAGTAGTATTTCTTACTGTAATTTTCTGTTTACAGCATGCTAGTGAAGGATGTCGAGAGTGCAGCTGGAAATGTGCTTTTTACTCAGACAACAGAAGTTTTTCCAACTGTAGTGAGAAGTTACTTATGATGGAACAAAAGGTTTTCTGTATCACTAGCAGATAGGATAAACAGGATATACTGCTAGTCCCCCCTCTCACCTTCACCAGTACTACATCTCAGGCCGCTCAGTAGGCCCATTTTGAACATGTCTAATAAACTAATAAGTCAGAGAGCTGAGGCATATTTGCTGCTCTGTGCTCCTGAAAATTGTACCTGAAGAAACATCCTCTTGCGTCCAAGTCTGACTAAGCATATAATTAAATAAAGAGCAGCTAAACAGCAGAATGAGCTCTCTGCTCATTTCAGCCACACTTTCTGCAGAATTTGCCAGACATTTCCACAGCACTTACTATTACTTGGATACCAGAGATAGGAGGCTAATGCTAATAATGAGACTGAATTTTGCACAAGGCCTTACAGTATAGATAGTATGCTTAAAACACAATAAGACACCTGATTAAAATATGTGATTAAAAACAAAGTTACCGCAAGAATCTACCTGAGATAGTGATTGAAAAATAACTGCCACTCACAGGGCTATGTTTAAAGACTACTGGCATGCAAAAACACCTCTTACCTGAAGCTCAGGCATTTGTTTTCCTGTCCCATTGCCCTGACAGCCACCCATTGCAAAGCATCAAATCCATGCAGAAAACACCTCTACACTGCAAGACAAATACAATAGAATGAATACTATGGCCCAGAAAGTAAGACCTTTAGTCAAATATGGGGTTTTGATTCTCTAGATTATAATTTATTGACATTGATACAATTGCTCGCCTAAACAGGCTTCTCTTAATGAAAGGCTTTGACCTTGTCCTTCATAGGAGCTCATTTCTGAGTAACAGAGTACACACCATACAGAAGAAAACACACCATTAACAATCCAGTATTACTGTGGAGAAATAGATACACTATTTTGTCTTGGTTAAATATGCCCTGTGCTAGTCTAACCAGTATGTCTGCATCTTTACATTCAGAAAATGGACCTTCAGGGGCTGAACTCATACCAAATTTATGAGATTTCTCAACCCATCCCTTGTGATATCCTGCTATTGGTCAAGATGTAAATGTACACAAATGCTCCAAATCTCTCAATCTGTAGTAGACAGAGCTCCTTGTAGAAGACACCATGCTGCTGCAAAATGCATGTCTCCTTTCCAGCAACCAAGGAACTTTCCAGTTAATGAGGTCCTTCTGAAAAGTGAGGAGAATTTCATTAGCAACTACTAAGTTGCAACTACTTAGTTCCTGTTTGGAAGGGGTGACATCTCACGTGTCTGACCTATTTGACATCAGCAGCTTTACAGTCCAAACCTAAAATACATGCAGAGATTTGAAGAATTTTAAAGTCAAGAGAGTAATTCCTTCTCCCTAGCAGCACAACATATTTCTGACAATTGAACATCTTCCACAATTTTGCAGTTATTTGTTCTGCTTATTTAAGATTAAGCATGCATCATGTTAAATATACCAACAAAACCTCAACAAAATTATGAGGCTTTGTGTTTACTTGGAGGATTAATGTATTTTTAAAGGTTTATTTGTGGCACAGTGTGAACGTGATATTTTTTGGTAAATGTTGTAATATTTGGCAATGTTTCAAATAAATAAATATTCATTTAGTTAATTCAGAGCCCTACACACTATTTTCTTTTGAGTTTAGTTATATGAGCAGTAGCTTATTACGCTGGAGGTTATGTCAGCATGTCCAGTATAAAACTCCAGTTTCCCAGTGTTTAGCATTCAACTAGAAAAAAAAAAATTACATTGGGTGAAGTGTAGTGTACCCAGTATTTACCCTGGTGTACTTCTGTTTATGTTTCAGGTTTAGCTGTAGGATTCTAATGCATAAAATATTAAATTTTAAAAAATAATAATAATAAATGGTGAATGACATTTTCTATCATTTAGAACTAGCTTGTAGTCTGAAATTCAGATGTGGTAGACACTATACAAATTCAAACATGAAGGAAACAGTTGGCTTTCAACCAGCTTCTCAGATGCTTTCTCTTTAATAATGCACTTTTTTTTCATAATGAGCTTTTATTCACTGGCAGATTACCAGGACATCTATTCTCTTTTCTCATTTTCTCATCTCTCATCTATTCTTTATGGTAGTCATAGTTAGTGGCACCCAGGTTGGTGAGAAATATCTGTATCCCATAAGTTCTCATTTGCAACTAAGGGCAGCAACTGCTGAATAGAAAGCCCATAAACATCCAATATCCCATAATCTAATGGTAAAGATACTATGGAATGGGATGAGAGCAAAGGACGTCACTAAAATACCTGATAAACTTATTTGCCCAATGTATTTCAGCCAGCATGTCTTTTAAAACCAGCTATAACAATTTGAGGCCACAATGACTTTTTTTTGTTTTCCATAAGAGGAAAATAGGTTTATTATGTCATCCAAGTCAAGTATGTGGAGGAAATGAACCCACTGTTCATCAAGAATTTGTGGTTTTATGGTAGTGAATCATTCTTTTCAGCCCTGAGTAGGTGAGGATCCCACAAGGTCTTGAAGGATCAGTATTTAGAAAGGAATTAGGCATGACTGCTTGATCCGTGTTACTCAGTCAGGGATTTGTAAAGCAGGCTTTGACATATGATTGTAAAGGTCAATTTATGTTCCTTCCTACATTTTTTGAAACTACAGGAAGTCTCCATGGGTAGACAATGTACACACAGAAATGTTTCGTGGTGTGGGAGTGCAATTTACTGCTGTATAAAATCCTTTCTTCCTAACCTAATCTTGGAGATTTTAACTTCAAATTTCTTGGCCTTTCAATAATAATCAAGAATTCTTGTATTAATTTTTATTATAGTGAATTTTTTCTGTATTTAGAAATAGACTTGAGATAGTCATGGCAGTTTAAATCAGTTTAAATTTTTACCAGACATTTTATATATGCACATTAAACGTTCATAAAATGTGTCTTAGTATCTGAGCATTAATTTTGTATACATTTCCTGTTAAATTTCACTAAGACCTCTGCAAATTTCCATTGTAACTCACATTTTAGTTACTAGAGATCTCATAATTTTTTTTTTCTTCAGCTCAGTATTCCTCAAATAATGAGTAAATCTTACCCTTTCAGCACGATATAGCATTCTTTTTTCCTCTCAGTGTTTATCTCCGCTTAATAAGGAAATTAATTCCTCTGCATTTTTTAAGAAAAATACCTTTTAATTGCTTTGATAAGTGACATGTTTAAAGAGACTCTACAAGCATTTGTTACAATCATAAGTATTTTAAAGAGGAAATGTGACACATTTGGGAACATTAAAGGTTCTGCAAATAAATGTAAATATTAAAAAGTGCAGCTTAATTTTTAATACTTTATTTGCTTAAATAAGATCAAGGTAGTTTGTGTGTAGTCTTATATACACCCATGAAAAAGAAAAGGCACATAAGATACTTCCTTCCCATCCATTGTCCAATAGTCCAAATTGCAAATGTCTGTTTGGCAACCACTACTTCAAGTATTTTGAAGCTTACTGGGAAACTCCAGATCTGAGACTTGTCAATTTTAGACTGGTAAAATGAACTCCTATTTTTCTAAATAACATATTTCAGTGACAGATTTTGCTTTTCTTTCAGAGCTTGCCTCTCTTCAAACAAGATCTGTTTCCAGCTACTCCATTAGCTTTCCCCACTATTATGCCATGTCCAGGAGAAAAAAAACAGCTTCTCAGCATTGATGTTATGTTACTCAGCATGGCTTTTCAGCCAGGACGTCACATTAGAAATTGGAGGTGAGATCTCTGAAATGACAGACCCACACTGCCTACTGACTTTAAATTTACAATCTATTGATTTAGTGGGAGATTTGCAGACATTTCAGCCTAGAGCTTTTCACCTCTGTTCAGTGAAACTGGCTTTGTGTTCACCCTGGTCTGGCCAAATGCCTGATTTTCCCAGCTGCCACTGATTCCATGGCCTTGGATGGCCAGGCATGTTCTCACCACCAAACATCTTGGAGCAACATGATGTGATTGCTCTGTGAACTCAAAATTCTGTACACTTCAGTGTACAGATGCTTCCCAAGAGATAGGCAGATATTGCCAAGGTCTCAGTATAGTGTCAGTTTTGGATAGTCTTCACCCCATGAGAAAGGCCATAAACTCTTTTCAGTTTGAATAACCCACATCTGCCATTCTGAGGTATGATTCTTCAGATGATGCATGTTAGAACAATAGACAAGTTTCACTGCAAGCAGGCTGCTTGCTTTCCAACACCCCTGTGCATCATTGCCTTCCAAGACTGAGAAGTTACCCTGTTTCCATTGCTAAAAACTTCAGTTCAGAAGGGCAGATTTCTAATCTTCATATTGAGACAGACACCCATCCTTTAGGAATATTATCACAACAATGGTAACCAGACAGCAGCCTGCCACATTAGGCAACTACATTTCTTGCTTTTAACCTGAACTTCTCAGACTCTGCAATAAGCTGCATTCATGCATGAATTGGCATATGGGGAACCCTCAGCTTGCTTTTTCCTCAGAACCAATTGATCTTAAGTAACAGTCTTCTGAGAGGGCTGGCAGTTCCACAAGGCTCTAAAATGATGCATATTTAAGATCTTCCCATTCTTCATGGAAAGTACCTGATAATCTCTAACCCAATACAGAGGAAACTAGTAGAGTGAAATTTTACATGTTTCATTTACTGACATTGCTGGTGGGATCATTTCAGTGTTTTGCTGAGACAGTGTTCATGGCTTTTTCCTGACCCTGACAGCACTGTAAACCACAGGCTGTTGTTCAGTTCTCATGCAGACACAGTGATCTCCTGAAGCCCACTCCTTTTGTGGAGGGGCTGCCAGAAAGATGCAAGCTTAAGGGCTACATTCAAATATGTGCTAAAATTGATAACAGTGAGAGGCAGCTGTCTGGATGCAAGTGTCCTAGCTGTATTTGGATGTACGTGGCTTCAGCTCTCTGCATCAGTACTGTCTTTCCTCTGGAAACTACTGTGCTTCGTGTTTTCTTTTTGTCTGGAAATTATATGATAACATTAAATATCTGTTTTATTACCATTTCAGTACTGACTTAAAACTGCAGACATGACGAATTGTAGTTTTCACTAACTCAGCGGCAGCTGTAAATCCTTCCTTGAGTTCCGTTTCTTCAAACATGTGTAAGAGCACTGATACTTCTGTCCTTTCACACTGCTGTGAAAGGTCTCCTCTGCATCACTGAGATGTCAGTGTCTTCAAAGCACGTAAAGCTTCCCTCAGCACAGACTATCAGAAAGAGAATTGTGTGCAAATGTTATTTCATATTCAGTTCATGTAACAAAACCGAACCGAAACCTAGGTCCGATTTGCCATGAAAGTGTGTGCACACATGCACAAGTACAAAAACATTAGACAGTTCCTAAATGCTCAAGTGAGGTAAAAGGTGGAAAATAAGTTGGAACACATAAGTAAATATGATTTTTATGTGGTCAGTGATAAATATCAGCTTCCCACCCTTCATGTCAAGTAAATGAAGGATGATTTATAATGATGCTTGCAGTGACTTGCATCTGCATCCAAAGTGCCTTTGAAGATAAGGCGTCTAAATTCTTCTGCATGAGTGATGATTCAGGATACTCTGTTTTTCCTTGCTTTAGAAGTGCTGGTCCACATTCACACCTTGGTATTTCCTACCATTTCCAGTGTAGAATGTGAGAAAAGATAAATCTTTGTGCAACCATTGGAGACACTGTCCATTCGTACGGCAGCTACACCCCATATCGTAGTAATTCTATCATAATTAATATCTACTGACACCACTGTAGTTCATACTAGAGTCTCATATGTCCTTCATGAGTCCTTTGATAACTCAGCCTTACACTTTGTGACTTTGACTCAGCTATTTTCTTGCACTTATATTTTTCTTCTCCTTACATCCCACTCCTTGATATCACCAAACTGGTTCACTTTAAATGCTGTGTCTTGCTGATACTTACAAATTTGCCTATATAAGCAGTATTGAAGCTCTCCCTCCTCCCCCCTTCCTGTTTCTCATTTAAAATTCTTATTTTAAAATTCTTTAAATCTTATTTAAAATTCTTTCTTCAGCCTAGAAGGATATGGCCAGGGGTTCAAGAATGAAGAAGCAATAATACTGCCTTCACTCTCTCTTGATTCCTGATCCAGCCATCTTCAACTTCTTCATTATTTGAATTATTATAAGGCTGTACAGCAGCATCACATTAAGATTAATTGGTCTCCAAAAAGAATTTAAACTTATGCCACAGAAGAAATCTAGTATTTCTGTCTTTTTCTTACCATCTTTGACATTTTCTTGAGTTCTCTGACTTCTGGTCAAAGAGAGAAAGTTAGATATAAATACTTTCTTTAGATTATGTAATATCACTTATCTTAAATTACCAAAGCAATGAAGCAATCCCAACCCTAAAGGATGCATTAGAGTGGATTACTGCAATACCTGGAGGGTCAAGATAAACTTTAAATATATTATCTCTTCCATCTCAGAAGCAAGCCTAAAGTCTTATGTCTTACTAAGGAAATTTAACTTAAATTAGTGAGCAAAAGAGGAAGTCAGAGAACTACAATAATCCTAAGTAATTAGGAGAATAATTCTTCAGCCTTTTGACTGAAAAAATCTTTCTCATTACGTGAGTGTCAAGCATTTAGCTCTAGCTTCACAAACACCTCAGCTACTCCTGGCAATTTCTCTGTTAATTAAAGGGCACAAACTACATTCTCCAAGGAAATTTTTTTTTAACTAAATCACAATGTCCTCCATTTGCACAGGAATATGCAAGCACTTGCACCTGGGATTCAGGCTGTTGTGGTATAGGCCTAGCCAGCAGCAAAGAGTGATGGGCTCCTTTGCTCACCCCTCCCCTTCCCAGCTGGGGAATCTTTCTAGTAATACTAACAGGTTCATCACTAGTGCATGCACATGCGTGTGTGCTGGAACACAGCCTGGAAGACACTGCTGTGTGCTATAGAGATAACCTTTGAAATCAAAACTCAGCATTTTCAGTGTATAATATTACTATTTGAAACTTTTGCAAAGGGCTTTTGCAGCAGAGACATGAGATAAAGATCACTACAGACTCAAATCCTGTTCACTAGTCTTTTCTAAGAGATTATGATGTCAGTACCTGGATTAAATATAGAGGTCATACACACAAGATTTTAATACATATTTATACATTTAAAGGTGAAGCTTATATGAATATTTTAGGCGACATTGTCATCATCCTCATAATGAATAATTTTTTCCATGGGATTTTTAGGAATAATTGTATATATATCTATATATATATATATGAATCTTTTTGAAAATTAATTTAGTTTTTTAACTAAACTAAGGAAATTCAATAGTGAAAGAGAATTCACCAAAACAGTATTTTAAGACAGTATTTTGTAAAAATAATGGTAGCTGGTTACTTTTTAAACAAAGACATTATTTTGGTACATGCAATTCAGTGTCTCTGTAAAAGCTACAACATCCCTAGGTATGAAAGGTATTTACTGTTTTTCTTAAAGGATTTTCTATATAACATCTGCTAGTTGATTTAAGGTGGCAATATGGTGCTTACTGAGACTAGTTAGATTAAATTAATTAAAAAAATGGAAGCGAAATATTTCATATGGTGGAACTTCTTGTGTTGTCAGTGATTGCTTTCTCAAGTAATGGAAGCTCAATTGCCCAAATAATTTCTAAACTGTATTTCATCAAACAACATTTTTAAGAGTGAAGAAAGATAGTACAAGTGATCTCTCCTGAAGGTTCTAGTGCCATTGAAATTAATGGCAAAAGCCTCACTGATATCACAGAAACCATGCCTTGTCTACTGGCTCTTCAGAAATAGTTTTTTTCCTCTGGTGAATTTTCTGTGTGTGTGCTAAATTATCAGAGAAAACAGACCATATAAATACATTAGAGGGATACTCTGCAAAGCAGAAAACAGTCTTTTAACTTCTGCCATTTCATACATAGGGAAAATGCAAGTGTCCTGATCTTGCAGTGCTTTGCTGATGAGGTGAATGACCTCACATTCCATAGTTCCACTGAAGGGACCCAGTTTCCTCTGCTAATTTCAGAAAGATCTAATTTCTCATATGGGACAGGTCACTAGGAGACTTAGCCCAATACAGATTCAATTATCTTTTTATTTTTCAATAACCCTTCCAGAAAGCCACAAGGAACTATGCATTCTATGAAGTAAATCTGGAGAGGATTTTAGCCTGAGAGAATTCCTTCTTGCTTCTTGCACAGGAGATGGGACTGCTGAATTATTGTGCAGCTCTGTGTGAAGACAAAATACCTTCACCTTTCACAAACAATTTCCTCTTTAATGTTTTCCTGTCTGCCTGCTCCCTCCGCAAAAATATAGAGAATCAAGTTAAGAAGGTGATATTGCCTGTCCTTATAGAATGAGTGACATCCATTCTGGAACAGCACCTTCATTCTTAAGCATTCTTATTAAAAAGAGGTCTGCTTAAAAATCCAAATATTAGACTCAAGACTGGAAGAAAGAAAATTCTGATAAGGTCAAGAAACTCAATCTGTTAACCTGTTTAGAAAACCAAATTGTTACATGATTACAGTAACTGTAACTATCTTCAGTGGGACAAAATGCTACTTACCAGGGAAAGAACTGCAATCTGCTGAAAAATGCATAATAGCAATTATTGGTCAAGTATTAAAGATGAATAATTTTAATTTAAAAAAATCACTAAGTTACATCATTGAAGCTGTGTGAACCAGGAAAGTGTTTGCCTTTACTGTACTTTTAATCTTTTATTTTAGTTTAGAAGATTAAACAGGTTGTAAATTGAAGGAAGGAATAAGTAGATGACAAGTAGTATTTGGTTATATTAAGAGCATATGCTAGGTGATCCAATGATCCCTGGCTTAAAAGCCAAAATAATCCATACATAGTGTCAATATTCATCAGCACTAAAAAAATCTTGCATGAAAAGGAGCATTTGACCATTTAGGTACCTATATTTTCATTACATATTAATGGAGTCATGATAACCTGAACATGGATATAAGTTCCTTTCAGAGAGTCAACGGGAATTGCATGATTATTAAAAAGGAAAAAAAATTGTAAAAAAATTTAAAAAACACAAAACCAAAAACAAAACCTAGCAGGGTAGATGCTGCATTGTTAGGCTTGGATTTCCATACGTAGTTCTTCCTTAGTTTGTGAAAAGCTAACTTAAAGTTTAGGGTAAGTTTCTTTTTAGTAACATAAGTTAATTGTCAGTTTCTGAAAACAAGTGTTCACAAAATTCATTTGATCAGCCTTGGTGGCTTCCTGATTTATTGAAATGATCAAATATCTACATATAATCTGATTACCGAATACAATTTTTATTCCATTTTTTCCTTTAAATATTTCAAAGTTAGGTTATTTATAATTATAGCATTAGAAAAAATAATTGTTTTCTTGTCATGATTTTTCATTTTCTTGCTTTGGCTAGACCACTGCTGTTTGCTTAATATTGCCTTTAAAATTCAGTTGTGTTGTTACTAGGTCATTCCTAATGAACATCACCTAATTTATAGGGCAAACTAAAAGTCATAGGCATAAAATCTGGATTTATGTAAATATAGTTTAAAAAAAATTGGGAAACTTTACCTGGAAGGCTGACAAAGCTTCTCTGCCATGGGTGGGTTTCTGGCACAGGTGAATGCATCACACTCCCACAAACCAAGCAAAACCTGCCAGCAGGGAGTCTCTGTCAGTCTTTGCATTTTCTTCCTTATGTTCAGACCTTGTGCAAAGAAGAACTGCTAAATCACACTACCAGGCTGAAAATGAAACAGCAGCATTTATTTTATTCTTTCTACTTTCTCCCAACTGTCATTGTTTCTGTATCTTCCCTTTAAGAGAGAGCTTTCTGATGTGCAAATAAGTAAGCGTATCAAGTGGAGATCTCTTGCATCTTGGCTGAATGGAAGCTGCCTTGTGACAGGTGAAATTGAATCATTTGAACTGTGCTGAGATACCTTAGTCCCTTTCATTCACAGTTCATGAAGCTGACTGTGGGATCAGAGCTACAAGTGAACTGAAACCAGATGAATACTTTAGGATGCTATTTTTAAGACAATGAGGTGAAATATGTGACGGGAAAGCAGGTAAGGCCTGATAAATGAAAGAGGTACAGGGTGAAAAAGCAGATAACCGTCTGAAATGGCTGAGGATTGTAAGAAGCCAGATATTTGCTTTCGAGGAGCTCAGCTGCCAAAAGGGCAGACTTAGACATGTTTGCAGCATGGGCTCGGCTGCATCCATTCATACAGTGCTTGGTACCTCCCTGTCCTCCAGGGGCACAACAGCACAGAGGAGTAGGGGAAGGCTGAGGAGGAATTTGTAGAAACTCTCAGGACCATGATTGTAATGTCAAAAGGTACCACAACCAAGGGAAGAGTCACTCCACAGATGTACAGAAGCCTCTTCTGTGGCTTTAAAGTCTGCTTTACGAATGCACAGGCAAGGCCACAGGTTAAGGTCCTTGAAAAATCTTTGCAAATTGGACCAATGCAACGTAACATTTATGGCAACTAACAGTGTGTCACAATGAAGTGTCAGGTTATAAATCCAGAGCTACATACTGCAAAGATGCTGCTAAAAGGTCCAGCACACTCTGTGTCTTATCACAACTCTCTCTTTACAGTAGTTTGCTCACTCGTAACCAACTCATAACACAAGAATTTCAGGCTTCTGCTTCTGAGATCTGAGTCCTCTGTAAACTGATTTAGTTTCACTTTCTGAGACATAGTGCTGGATTTCATCCTTGCATTTTCAGCTCAGTTACATCTTCTCAGGATCTGAAGGGTTTCACTATTGGCACCCTTAATCATATTAGTATGTGGCAGTCAGTATGTTTATAATTCATGCAAACTGACAAAGCTCTTTGGACAATTCCTCTGGCTGGGATTTGTCCTTGCAAGTTTCTGAACCTCATTCTGAGTACTGAGGGCATTTTAGCACAGAGCCCAGGGAAGCACAAACTTTGAAGTCTTCTGAGTACCTCAGTCACACTTCAGCTCTAAATAATTGCTTTCCCATCAGGACTTATTCTTGTCTGAAGTTTTAGTCACAGAGGTCATTTTTTGCAGTTAGCAAGAAAACACTGGTTGTCTTCCACTAACGCCCTTATCTCCCTGGTAGGCAAAATCCTCCACAGGGCTTCTAGCAGTCAGGTGGGGAATGGGGATGAAGGAATAAAGGTATAAATAGTCCCTGTTGGAGAACAAGATCTTTGGTAGAAAGCCATACATTAAAAAAGGTTCTTTGATCTCAAACCATGCTTTTGTAGGTCATTTCATCATATTTAAATTCTAAAGTCCTTCTGTAAGGATAGTGCTTGGGTACCAAGGTTGAATTCCTCATATGCATATGCAAAACAACCCTGTTGCTTTCCTGAAGACACCTTCAATTTATTTACCTTAATGATGGCAGACCTGTTAATTACCCGAATGCACTGCTCACCATTTCACTATGTTACCACTCCATTCTTTTGGTGTTCCTGTCTTATTTTTTTGGCAAACTGTCATCTGTTGCCTCATGCTTGGTCTTGTACAGTTTGGGGGCTCAGGGGCTATTAATTCTTTCGCAGCTACTGAGCTTCTCAAGTCCCTAGTAAATTACAAACAGTTATCTTATTGAGGAGGTTTTTGGCATTAGAATTTGAATTAGATTTATAAACTGAAGAAATAACTCAAAGTTACTTCTTGTAATTATTGTTTTTCTTTTTATATTTTTTTTTTGGTTGCCCTTTCCCAATTTCTTCTTATTTGTCTTTACATAAAAGATGCAAGCATTCAGACAACACTGACACCTCTAATACTTAATACTAGGACCTAATATTTAACTGCATATTCAATTTTAATGTTTTCATGACTTCTTTCAAAGTCAGAACCTGATCATGAGCATATTGTTATTTCTGCAAAGTTCACTTTTCAGCTAGAGAATGTCAGCTCCCTTGAAAATGTTAGAAGAGCCACCTCCCATCTCCCCACACCTCCTACACAATCAAGAGGTTACAATTTTTCTGATTGCCTCTATAGGGAATATGATACTGGTATTCTTTGGTAGTGCTGTAGTCAAAATGTGGAATTAAGTAGTGACAATCAGTAAACTAAAAGCACATAAGAAGTTGGAGTTGTTGATTGTTTTTCTCTTTAAATGAGGCATTTTATGACACAGAGGATTTTACTGAAAGTCTACGTTGTCTAGCTAAAATAGTAGTGGAATTCTTGTGGGAATCAAAACACAATACTAAATGTAATTTCTTGTTTTCCATCCAGATTGTAAATGTTGGTTAATCTTAAGGAGTGTTCCATTTTTGGCTGTTATTAATACCATATGAATTACAGAAACCGATGGGATCTCTCCAGAGAAATTTCTGCAGGATTTTAGATGCTGTAGATGCTAAAGGAGCTTCCAGGCCCCACAACCTACAGATTTTGTGCCCTCCTCCTTCCAGGTGCCCTCTGAGCCAGGGCTCCCTCCATCCCAGCCCAAAGGATGCAGCTGTGGCTGCTCTTGTTCACAGATCCAGACAGGAGCAAGGCTGCATGCTGTCTCATGGATGCAAACTCACTCTCCCCCATACAGAGGATGGTAACACTTGTGTGACTGATTATCTCTTTGCATGTAATTTGTTTTTTCCTTTACACTTTTACCCGATTTTGGTCCTTAACCAAATAAATTAATGAACCAAGTGCTCTCAGACTGCACATAGCTTTATATAAACAACTGAAAAAGACAGAAGTTATTAAAAAGGAAGGCTTAGGGTCATTCAGCTTACTTATATTTTTACTAATATTTCATCATTGTTATGATCCTGAAATGTGGTGATAAAACTGAATGCTCATTTCAAACCCATTTAAGGAAACAAGTGAGCAAAAACAGACTCCAAAAAGGCAGAACAATTTGATTTTTAAACTGATACTAAATCTTTTGTGTCATGTCAGCTCAATACTAAGATGCCTATGGCTATTGTGTCACAGTGTCTGATGAGAACTCTATTTTTGTTTGATTATGTTATTTGCTATGAGTCAAAATCTCCTGCTTCCTATCTAGCGTAATGTGGCTCGGCAAGGGAAGAATTTGCAGCCCTGAGAGGACACACAGTTCAGACAGGAGATTTAGGACCTGTAAATCATCAGTACATCACACTAACTGCTCACAGCTTCGATGAAGGCAGTACAGCATGACAATAAAACACAGCTTAGTGCTGAACTGATTCAGAGTGTTTTGGGTAAGGAGGATTTGCAATCGTTTTCTAACAGCTCACAATTAAGTAGTTAAATGGCTCCTTAAGGCTTTCCTGTTGTAAAACTATTTTCTTCCTGATTAAAAAAAAAACTTTCTGGATAGCACAATAGGAAATTCAGTTGTGATGTAAAGAAATCGTAGGCCATGACAGAAAAAGAAGCAAAACACTATGCTTATGGTTACAGAAGAGGAAAGCTGTCTGATCAACATGGCCCTCCAGATTCCTTACTTGCAAGTCAGGATTGCACGGAGTTAGCAAAATGTTCTGGGATTCCCTGAAAGTTCAAGCCTCTTGGGAGTCCAGCCTGATGGTGTCATGAAAGATACTAATCAGCACTTCAAACCCTTCAGCAGTCTTCTGCATGTCCTCTAAATTAGGAGCAGAGGGGAGAAAAAGCACCCATGCAAGACACTGTCAGACTTATTCAGCAACTTCCCTGATTGACTGATGCTGCTCCTGTTGGCAGTAACACTGACCATTATGGATCTTGTCTTCTGGAAGGGGTGTTTCCTCTGTAAACAGCTAAGCAGAGCATGATTTTATATCTTTCATATGATTTATTTTGTGCTCTTCATCTTGGTGTCATGGCTCAATTTGCGTGCCTCAGACAAAAAAAGTTTGGTTGAAGAAACAGGGACCACTATCCCACCAAGTCAGAGAATTGCAGAGGCAGCTATGGAAGGGGAAGCAATGAGTGCACAATCAAGAAAACCCATGCTGTTCTTCAGTTATTGTCCCAGGCATCTCACTTTTAAAATAAGTGGCTGAGTGGTGGGTCTACGGGAATAAAAGTGTCATTTGCTGAATTCATGTGCAAGGGGAGTTTAGAGATGATGAAATCTGAAAACACATAAAAAAAAAAAAAAATCACAATTTTTCCTATAACATTGGACAACAAATTGAAATATACAGTTCAGATCTCCATCCGATGCAAATCAGTGACTATGCTGACTGCAGGGGGACTAAGAATGCGGTACTTTAATTATAGTTCACTGTGATGTACAGCCTCCTAAATCACATGTTTCTAGTAGATGAACTTTGTTTCATTATCTTATTTTTTGTCATACCACCTTCTTTCTTGTTTTAAATACAAAGTTTTCATTTGAAGAACATTTCTATATATTCAAAGTCCTTAGACAAACACATGAAGATGACATAACCAAGCAGAGTATGAAGATTCATCATGACTCAGTTCCCTGCTCTCTGAAATGGTTCCAACAGGTCTGTCAGATATTCCCAGTGTCCTTGCACCTTTTTCATTAACCCTGCATTCAAACAACAGCAAACATAAATTGCAACACACCTGCAATGCACCAAGACAGGAAAGGGGAAAATTAAGTGTTTATAAAAGTACTGAAAAAGCAATCATGATTTTTTGAGTTTCAAAATACAGTATGACTCATAGCAACCTTTCTTCATGTGAGTCTTGGATATTGAACATCTAATTATCTTAAAGCATACACATGGAATTGTGGTATGCAATATTCAGTTCTCTGATTATCCCAAAATGGCATTGTAAATTAAAAAAATTAAACTGAGTGGTTCACTTAATAAGACTGGTACAGAGATGAGTTCTTTAATTAAAAACATTATTTTTCTGTTCCGAGTTCATTTTCGCGTAGCGTTCTTAAAAATAAGTCTCACAGTGAGACTGATTTGGATTGTATACACATGTACAGTGGGTAAAAGGGATCCAAAAAACTTAAAGATGGCAGAACAGAATTTCCATGCTTATTATCTTTAACAATCTTTGTTGCTCATTCATCCTTCACCCTCCTCCCCCTTTTTTCAAAATCTGACCAAACACATAAAAGGTGGAACTTTTTTGTACTCTATTTGGGGTGAGGGTTCATCAGTTCTTAAACATTTTGCTGGTTTTTTCAGTGTTTTAACTTTTCTGAAACATTCACAGATTTGTTACTGTGCTAAAGTAGTAGCAGCCAGTCAAATCTGATTTTCAGCCACACCTTGGAATTTACTCCTTCTAGACCCAGCTTCAGTGCTTTTGGAGTATAGTTTATTTCTTCTTCTTTTAGGTTGGTTGGGGCTCTGGGGGTTGCAGGGTTTTTTGTCTGTTTGGTTGTTGTTTTTTTTTTCATAGCCTAGAAATCAGTTGTACATGATCTGACAGAAACCCCAAGCATTTTCATTTAAAAAAAATAAATAATGGATTCCTCCTCTGAGACTTTTGGTGGTTTATATTGGTCTTTTGTCTAGACCCAAGAAAATAATGGATTTCTATTTTTAATCAAGGAAAAAAAACCAAAAAACCTGACTTTCCATCAAGCTAATATGGAAAGCTCGCCTCCTCTGATGAAATTGTATCCATCATATAAACATAACAACCCAGATTTGAAATCAAAATATGACCATAAATTCAGGTATTTAAAATAACAACATGGCTATTCTCTTCTTAAAATAAGTAGGGCTGATGGACAGGGAAGAGGAGTTCACTCATTTTGGGCTCTTTTGAAATATTATGTCTATTTTCTTATCTTGTTAAAAAGACTTACTGCATTCTGTATAATTTTGTCCTCCATTACGTTATATTTTCTGAGTTAAATACATTGTTCCTGAAAAAATTTCTGTTCCTCTGCTTGTGCTTCCTGGGGAAGTCATTCAGGTTTTACCTTTGGTTTTAATGAGTTCTAGATCAGGCTCTCAGACTACAGATTCATTATAGCAGAGAATATCCCATGCATTCTTTTTTCTCCTTTAATGGCTTATGATAGTAATTTCTTTATTTAAAAAATATCTTACAGGAATAAGTCACCCATAGGGTGCTCTTTGGACAAAAAAATTCTTCACCAATAATCCTTAAATTTAAGATTTTTCTGTCAGCATCCTTGCAGGTTTAAGTTTGACTAGCGTAACATCATCACTAACGCAGATAAAGCTGTCAGACTAGTGGTTGTTCTCCTCAGATTAAGTTTTTTTTTGTGGAAAAATATACAGAAGACTTCTGCTGATTGAAGTTTTGCATGAGATTACCTGGTTTGGTGTAAAACAAAACAAAACAAAACAAAACAAAACAAAACAAAACAAACAGAAAAAAAACAACAAAAAAACTAAAACCAGTAAAATAAAGGTATTGTAGACAAACTGGACCACTTGATCTACACCATAGGTGAATGGATACACTTGTGAATTCAAGTCTTCCCAGGACATGTTCCCATATTCCCAGCAATATTCTGTAAAAAGCTATCCCAGCTTCTGACACAGTGAATGAAGCAGCCCATTTAAATGCTGTATGCTGTTCTCCATAAAGATTACCATGTAAAACATTGTTAGTGTAGTAATACCTTGCTGCTTTCTGCCTCCACCGATGTGTTCACAGCTGGTATTAGTGCCTACCTGCCAGTCACTTGGCAAAGTTGTTTTGATTAGACAGATTACCTGGTGATGGACAGTTGTGCACAGGGTAGGCTACACCTGTGGGGAAAGTGGAACCTACTTACATCCCTGCTTGAGAGCTCAGCAGTATGCTCAGAGGAAAAAAGAAGACCTGGGGGAGAGTGGATTAAGCCAGCAAAATTACGAAGAGGAGCTTTTGTTTCTACCTCTGTATTCTTATTGGGAAAAACAAAACAAAACAAACCCCACAAAAAACCTAAGATGTTTTAGATAGGAACTCTATGCATAAAAGAAAAGATTGATTTCATTGAAGGTCTGTTGAGAGTTGTACTGAACAGCAGCCTCACAGATGAAGAGGAGAGAAATCTTTACAATGCAGCCTCAGAGCTCACACTGCCAGGAGCTCACTGGCTCTGATGAGGAAGGGAACATTTGTAATGGATATATCCTGACCTTCTGCAGTAGAATCTTGCATGACTTTTTGCTAGCATTTTTGTCGAAGAGAAAAAGTCACTTAATGTGACTGTTTATTGCTTAATGTTACATAAAGGACAGACTGTTCCTAAAGGAAAACCTTTTCTCTGTACAATATAGCTTTACAGGGAATAGCTTCTTATTAAGAAATGCTCAAACAACTTCAGTTTTTGAGACCTGAACAAAATTTTTAAGACTAGAAACCCTTTGTAATTTTATCCTCTTTTTATTTATGTTGTAATTTCAGATGCCAGGGATAGACATGGAGGAACCTATTTTATCCACACCAGTTCTCAGAATTGTATAATTCACAGTGTGCACATCCTGAGAAGTAGGCTGTGAAATGAGAGAAGGCTGCTCATGCCATGATGAAATGAGATAAAGACATGCTCATATAATTTCCCTTCTGCACAGTTAAGTTCCTTTCAGAGCAAAGAAGTGACAAAGCTCCATCTTCACTGACTTTCCCCTTGGAGAGTCATAGAAATGAAAGCAGAGCAGTCGGTTCCTGCCATTTGGATAGATTAACTAGGGCACCAAAGGCAAGTTAACTGGCATCGTTAGCAGGGCTACAATATTTTACAGCAGTGCCCTGAAATGCTGTATAGCTGTAAATGTGCACCCGTGTTCAAGTATCTTACTAAAAATTACCATATCAATTAGGAAAAGCATCTTAAAACCTGCTTTCCAAAGTAAATTAAACCTATTTGACTGAGTAGTTGGTTTCAGTTTCCACCCCTTCTCTCACCTTCCTCCAGAATTTTGAAACTTGCCAGTGAATTTCAGTCACAATTCACAAAAAAAGGGGAGCCCTCAGAGAAACTGTGGTCCTGCAAGTTTCTGACCAATGAAGAAAAGTATCTTCTTCAGAAGGCTGATTGCTGTGTAGCATATTTGGCTTTATCACCTAGTTAGAATCCAGAAGGGATGGTGTGAGAGGCAATGAGCCTTCGTAAAATCTCCTCTTACTGTAGAAATGGGTTTCTTTGATCTTAATTGTAAAACTGATGAAATAAATTTTTTTAATGGCTTTGTTTTCCTGGATGTCATGAACCAGATGATAATAATTACTATCACTGATTCTTGTTGCTGCTTGCTAAAGATTGCCTCCAAAACTCACTCCTGCCCCTTCAAAAGCTGAGAGCTGCTATTATACCCAGTTATTCTTCTCTTGGGCCTCTCTCTGTATGCAATTAACAATGAATTAGGCTCTCATGTGAGGACAGATGGAAATGTAAACACAATGCTCTAATTAACAGAAGGGAGGACTTCCAGAAATAGTGCCAGGGAATTCACTCATTTTATCCATTTGGCTGTCTTCAGAGCACAGTATGTTTTTTCCAGTTCAAGGGGCCTTTGTTTTATAATATAGACTAGTCTGAAAATGACCTGTCATTCTCTGATGCTATAAAGCCAGGTTCTTAAAAACTTAGGAAAGAAAAATGAATAAGCTAAATCTGAATGTTCCAATCGTAAACATATAAGGAACATGGGATCATGTATAGAGTAGAGAGTTTCATTAATGGTTAAATACATGCAACTGGAAAATAAGCAGAAATGACATGAAACAAGTAAACAGTTTAAAAAAAAAAAAAAAAAAGTTGCTTCTTGCCAGCCCTTACTTTGTAAAAAAATTAAAAATTCCAATATTTTCACTCAAATAAAAAAAGGTATCATTATATGTATTACTGAACTAAAGGTCAACTAACATTTAAAAACACTTGCAGGACTGTATGCTGTTTGTGACTTTTTCGCTAATTCCATCACACTTTATCCCTGCAACACTTGCTAACAACTATGAATGCTCTGTAGCAATGAGTACTAAATGGAGGCTCCAACAGTGTCAGCCAGGGAATCAGATTCTGCAGCTGATGCCAGTTATTAATTGAAATAAGTAAAACTTTAGGAAAAAAATCCATTTGAGGGAAAATCTCATAAAAGAGGAAAAAAGCAGAGACACAGAATAAAAATAGGACACAAGCAACTGTGACAGAGTAAGAATTAGACAAAACCAAACCCCAGATTGGAATAAAAATACATCCCAAACACTCCCACCTTGAGATGGGCCTGCAACATATCTCCAAAGCAGATGAAAGGGATGGGAAGAAGCACTCACCACAACTCCCCACAACTTCTCTTGGTTACAGACTTGAGCACTGGGTACCAAAACATTGACTAACAGTGTGCAGTATATTAACAACATGCTATTAGTATATTAATGGGCTTTTAGCATACTAAAACACACACACATATTCTAGAGCGACCCCTGCTTAACCAAATTCACTCACTCTCTGAGCATGTGTAGTGACGTTTTTTGAGCATTGCCACTATTTATGGAAGCAAGAAAATAGCTAACCAATCATGTGTGAGAATGGTAGAGTAATGTTAGAGATAAAGTTATTTCTCACATTTTTGAGTATAAAATTAGCACTTGCATTTTGGGAAACTGAGCTTGATTCTGGAATACCACCCTGCTTCCTTTCTTGTGCAGGATTTTAAAAGCAATTATATCAACTCTGCCTGTGGATGGGCCCCACTTTGGGGCAAACACAGCCACTGAAAAAAAGTTGCTTCTAGAGATGCAGCTTTCATAAGGCAGTAGAAATCCCTTCTCTGGGACTTGATCACTGGCCAACTGATATTTAAACTGTGTGTATACGTGTATTTGCAGGGTCACTGAAATATTTTTAAATGTTTTAATTCTTAGCCACTTAAATATCCTCACCTCTTTCATTCCAGTCATTAATGTCTCTTCCCTACTTCTCTCCACAAACTTTCTTTGTCTATGTAATGCCATTTCATTATTCTCTGACTTGCAAGGGAGGCTACCTCAGAGATGGAGGGGGTAGCTGCCAGTGCAGTCAGTGCTGTAGGCTCCTGCATAGGCACACCAGGATGCTTCATTAGGTACCCCAGCACTTCTCCAGGTCAACAGCCACCCCTGTCCTCACAGCTCTGGAAAACTGTGAGGTAGGACCTCTGCACTGGGGTCAACAGAATGGCTTTGTCTTGATGTTATCATTTAGTCTATAGTGATGACTACTTGAAATTTCTCCAAATAACACCAACTACAGCATTTCTATATAATGTTATTCCTTTTCCTGTTTCTTGTGTTTTTTATACCTACCTCCAAGTTCACTTCCAAATAAATGGCCTGTTTTTAATTATTTTTCCATTTTCTTCACAGCTGCTATCTCCATACCTAAATTTTGTATTTCTCATATGATTACCTCACTCATCTCAGCTTCACAGTGTTTTCATACACTGAGACACTTCTATTCTTCATAAATTTTGACCTTGTCCACATTCACTGCTAATAGCCCTAAAGAACAACTTCAGATCACCACAACAAGCATTCAAAGTAGTTAGGAGGTACAAGATGCCTTCTTGTGGAGGCAAGAGTAGAAAATGTCAGGAGAAAAGCTGAGAGTACATGTTTATAATTGCTGCTTCTAGGCATCCTGCCAGTTTCTTAACAGCAAGTTATGGTACATACTCTATATACAGCAACAAGGAGGAGGAATGAAAGAAGCTTAAGTGTGTCTTATGTCAGGTCTTCAGCTGCTATGAATCAATGTAATGCCACAAACACATACGGATCAAGCCTTCAGCTCTGCTAAAGGAAAATTGTTTTCTATGATCTTCAATGCTCCCAAATAGCATGGCTCACAGGGAGAAGGTTGTCTGACTTGCATTAAGTGATTGAAGAAAATACATAATATCTGTTCTGAGAGAGAAAGACAGGCTTCACTACCATGGTAAGGCTTGAGCTCAGCTCAAAAGTTTTCTTTGGTGAGAACAAGGAGATTAGTTATGGGAAGTCTTTGATCCTGTAAGAGTTAAAGTCAGCAAGACTTTGCCCTGTCATGGTTTCAGCAGGAATAACTGGATCCTGAACAGGTTACAGAAAAAAAACCTCAGATATAGTTAAGACAAAGCCTTAGACACCTGTTATCTCCAGCTTGTGGATGAAAAGCCATTGAGGACAAGTCATAAGCTGTGCTGAGATATCTGATATCAGTGATTTGGAGGACTGTCTTAACTAAATGTGTGTTTTAGACTTAAGTAGAATGATATAATTTGTGACCCCTAAAGGTAAGGAACGTATCAGGAAAATTGTTACATGCACTCCAACATCAGAGAATAAAAGCAAGTATGAGAAAGAAATAACACCATGTCAAAAATTGGTTTGCTTGTATTGTAGATCCTGTAAGATTACTTACCAAAAAAAAAAAAAAAAAAAAGAACCCTCTCCCACTAGCCCAGCCCAGCTGGTTTGTTGTACCCTGCATATGCCAAAGAAGTTAAAGCTATGGGGTAAATGGCCTGATAACTGTTAAATGATACCAAAGAAGCAACTTTTTTAGTCTAACTCACTTCTACTGGTTTTTTTATCTTTACCAAAACTCCTCTTGCCACTAGAACAGGATCTATACTGCTACTAATTTATAAATGGTCCAGAGCTTGAAAAAGAGCTGCAACCAATGGGTCAAACTGTAAAGGAAGATTTTAAGCAACGGCAACAAACTACTGCCGTTTTGAAAAGATGCCTGCAAGGAGGGGAGATGTTAACTTGGTTTTATAGCTGCCATCAGGCAATTTAGTGAGAACCCTTTTCCCCTCTGCTGAGTGGTAATCCCTCTAGGGCTGTGCCTCTGGAATGTTTGCCATGTGGTGTGGTAGAACATGCCCATTTTTTAGGCTGACAGTTTCTCACCTTCTTCAAGCAGTAAATTAATCATGAGGATTTAATTGGACGTGGCCATATGACTATGACTACAGTTCCAGCCCTGGCAATAAAGAAATGACAGAACAATTCATTAGATACACTGCTGGTATTTAAGTCACAATGTTGAACTCAGTATCTTCCTTTTCTTATTAACCAAAAAGCCGTTCGTGTCAGCAGTATCCAAGGATACCTATATTTGCATAGAATTATGAGCTTCATTACTTTTCTTCATTCACCATCACACAGTGGGAAACTTATATTAAGCATAATCTACACTAAATGCTGCCACTCAGAAGCAGAACAGTTGTATGCATATTAATATGATTATGCATATATGTGTCAATACACTCAGCCACAATCCACGGTCTCCTAGAGTGCTGTACAGAGGGGGAGCCTTGGCATAGCTGGTGCTTATAGGGCTTATATGAGCTTTTGTGCATTTAGTGAATTTAGGAAAATAATCTTTTGAGCAGAAAGGCTGAGAGAGTGAAGCAGGTCAATCCCTATGAGTGTCAGAAAAGCATATAATCTATTAACATTGAGCAATTACTGCACTCAAGACCCAGATATAATTTAAACCTGAGGGAAGGACTACAAACTTCACAGAGTAAGAACAGATGAGAGAATTATGATATATTAGCTAGCATCAAACTATTTCCCCTTTCCACAGCTTCATCTCTCCTTGGTGAGACTGGGGCCCAGTCTGGAATGTGAGATCTCACCTATTTATTGCTTCCTTGAACTGGAGGCAGAAGAATGTCTGTCTTAGCTACACCACAGATCAGTTTGTTGGAAAAAGCAAGTCAATTGAGGAATAAACTTACTGTAGGTTATGCAAAGCTAAATTTGCTATTGCAAACTTCTTACCTCATGGCACATTTTCTCCCTACCATTTTATCCATGTGCTCACCTGCTGCAATGCTCAATGCATTTCTGGTTTTCAGAAATGCATCCAGACATGCTCTTCTTTAGACTCCTTTTTTTTGCTCTTTATATCACACCAAGTCCAGGCACCAGTGAACAGCTCTTCCAGAGGTGATACCAGGTGCTCAGGATGTCTGACAGGAGCTGCTCCAAGCCCCAAATCCTCTCCCCTTTCTCTCTGGTAAATCCTCCCTCTCCTAGCAGCTGTACTGACCTTCTGGATATTCTGCATTTCTGCCTTAGTCCGATTTTGCAAGCTGTTCAGTGCAGCCTGTGCCATAGTTAATGAACACCACACATAGGCATGAGTCAAGACACCTACAGTCCCTAGTTTCTTATACAGCCCATGTGTCTTTCTTTCTGCCCTCATTGCCTGGCCTTTGAAGGACACTGTCATGTAAGTTCTGCAATCTGAAGCAAAGCACTTCTTTGACCCTCCTGCACTGGAAGCTGTTATACACCAGGTGGTGCATATCATGTTCTCAAGCAGCTTTCTTCAGCATCCTCCAAATGTGTAGCTATGTTCTTCTAATTAGTAGCTCTGTACTTTCCTGAGTTTCATATACCCCTGGACAGATCTCCCAAGGACAGCATCTGCTGCATAGCCTCACCCTTCAGGAGAGCAAGTCCAAGAGGAGTTTCAGACAAAAAAAGACTGCAGAGAGACAAGGAGTAAGGTACTGTGGATCATAATTGTGTGTTTTCCACTATAGTTTTATCTTTTAACATTCTAACAAACTTGGGAGTTTTTGTTTGGATTTTGGTTTGTTTTGTTTTTTTATCTATTATCCTGATTCCCTTTTAATCAGGCTTTTTCCTAAAGAGTACTTTAGAGTCACGTATGTGTCTTCCAAGTTTACTGCATGCAACAGCTTCACTATAACAGCAGAGGCATCAAGGCTAATTCTTTAGTAAAACATAACTGGGTGGTACCCACCAGAGCACTGAATTAAGATATGGAAAATCTGAAGACTCTTCATCAATGTGACTTAAATTGTTGCAAGGTCTTTCACACACCTTATTAAGACTATGGTGCTGGTATTAGCATAAAGCATTTGTAAACTGAAGAGAAAATTTTGCAAGACCAAAGTGGCATCATTCACTGTTTTTTCTCACATTGTACAGCAGAGAATTCTGTAGCAAAATTTAATTTGAAACATGTCTTTATCCAATTTGATGGGAAAGAGGAAAAAAACAAAACAGAAAGCATTACAGTTTTCTGTTTTTATGTATAGCATAGCTGCCTGCTGTAAAACTGTAGTGAGCCAGGTGATCAGGTATTAGATAATTCAACCACAGGACTGCATATAGAAGTGAGATGTCTGATTCTTACAGGCTTGTCAAAGCTGGAACAACGCAGATATTGTAAGATGACCAAAGACCAGTATGTTAAGTGCTTAAATCAGAAATATAAGTTCAATATGATCTAACCCCTACCACTAAGTTATGTGTAAATCTCAGCTGAGGAACTCATTAGGCTGTTGTGTAGGGACTGCAAAGTTAATACCCTCTTCCTCTTTTACTTCTATTGCAGAATAACCCAAATATTCTCCAGACTGAAAAAGCTGTAGGAATATTCCCAGTAGTTGTACAATCCCACTTTGAGCTGTGGAGCATTTATATTGGATTCTCTTGTTTCTGTTTTTTATATAGGCTCTGTTTACATTAGAAACACAAAGTTAGCCACAAGATATCTGAGAAGTATAAAGCTGCTGAACGATCATAATCTGCCTTTAATTACACATACGTTTTGTTGATAATGATTTCTTATTTTCACCTGGCTTAAAGAAGTAGGATGTAAAAATATTTTCTGGCAGAAAAATATACCTTAAAATTAGGACAGAAAGTAAAAGGAACCCAAACAAATATAAGTCATAAAAATATGGTTGAAAAATATGATGATGACTGTGTACATTAAACTAGAATTAATAGCAATCAAATGGTAATTTGGGGATTCTAGTCAAACTGGGAAATATCTACTAGACCTTTGAAAATTTTTATGGATGTGATGATATTCATTTCCTGTGACTGTTTTTAGTAAAATCATGTAATATTTTGCAGCCATTTCTAAAGGCCTAACTTTTTTTAATTCTTGGTGATGCTGCACTTTTCTCCTTCTTTCATTATGTCCATGAATATATAAGCTTTACTTACAAGACAAATGTGAAATGTGAGTTGAAGAGCTCACATAATACTACATAAAAAAAAAAATTAAGCCCAACAAATAAAAACAGACAACCATGCACACATCATTTCAACCTACATACAGTATCCATTTCTTCAGTCTGCTCATTAGTCCCATTTTAAAAGAGCCTGGAAAAGGACATCTTCTCTTTTTTCTTGCAGGAATTACTGGGCACATACTGCATATGAAGATATTTTTTTTCAGCATTTGGACTCTTTCAATTGCCGTGTAATTTGTTGTGATTCAATGGTTAGTTCTTGTATTCGGCCTTTTCCTGTTATACAAACACTACATTTCCTCTTTTAAGGTAGGTATTCATTATGGGTACACTGTGGATTTAGGAATCAAGCGAATAGTGCCTTTATAACTTCAATGTGACTTAAGTATTCTCTGACTTTCACAAGCTACATGAGAAGTGATTGGAAAAGGCATATAGCACTTTCAGGAGATTCAGGAATCCTAAGATAAGGGTTTTAGATATTTTTGCAAGAATGGTCCTAAGTGGTTTTTGTCAAAATGAGATCCTCCTGCAAGTGCGATAGTGGTGGCATCACTATCCATTTTGGAAACAGAAAATTAAGAATATTGAAGTCCTGGTGTTGTAGAAGATAGTGGTAGCCATGCTATTGCTTCACATGCAACCAGTATTTTGTTCAGACACTGGCTGCCTGCATGATAGATATGCTACAGCAAGAAACTATGCTAAAATGGTAGCTTTGCTTTGATGATATGCTATCTTTCAGAAGTCAGAAGAACCGTATGGAAATTGTCAGCACGCAAAGAGAATGTCAGTGCCTCAAGCTTTTATTATTCTCTAAGCTATCACTGTGAATGAGAGACCACAGGGACTCACCATCTTGCACTAGAAGCACTCATTTGTTTTTTGGTTTGGTCTGGGTTTGTTTGGGTTTTGGTTTTTGTTTTTCGGTTTTGTTTTGGTTTTTTGGTGTTGCTGTTGTTGGTGTCACATTGCAGCCTGAACTGTACTGCATCACTGTTACAGAGGATTCAGTCACCTGGATTTTCAGCATACTATGGTCAGCAGTATGTACATATGTTTTGAACGTTATGTTCTCAGAAATATTTGATTTATTAGCATCTGCTATATATACCAATTTCAGCAATTAGTTAAGTTTTAATGCTTTCGCTTAATCTACTTTTAAGCAACTGAAGCAATTATCTACATGGGTTATCAATTTAGGGTGTCAGACTCTCCTATCTGAATAAAATCACACTTGCTTAGCTGCTGTAGCTGTGCATCAAACTAAGCAGACACTGGAGATGCTTACAGAAAAACAACTTAGGGTCTAATACTTAATTAGTCTCTTAATGATACAACCATGAACACCGAGTTAGGAGCTCTGCTGGTGTGTAAATCTACCATCAATCAAAAAAGCATTGATGTTTAAATTAGCAGAGAGGCAGCTTCCTGAACTCTGCTTTGGCTGCTAAGCTCTAAAATCTTTGACAGAGGGCAAATGCATTTGTTGAAAGACATCATGCAGGGAAGGAAAAAATAAAGTCAAAGAAACATACTTCAAGATTCCTATTCTTCCTGGAGTTCATGATATCAGGACAGTCATGGTGGAGTTATAAAGCAAGCAATGCCTGACAACATTCAGAAAACAAGCAGTTAAAATAATTCACATATTCCCCTGAGTAGTCTTCACTGATGCAGGTCTGATACATAGTTTAAGTGTTCCTGCTATTGAAATCCTCACCACAGAAAAGGACAGTAAATTACTGCTTCCATCATTGCTAAGTGCTCATCATTTTACTGATGATAAAAATTGCAATTATAATCTCTTATAAAAGGTAAATCACAACTAAAATATACTTCCACAGTAAGCTGACAGGGGTACAACTGTATGAACTTGATTTGTGAGTTTTAGTTAGAGAAACAGGAAAATTTATTGTTCTAAAATCACTCACAGAATTTCTTCTTTTTGTAGCCAACAAGAGTAACTGTTGCTTTGAAAACTAGAAGCAAGAAGCAGAAAATGACCATCCAATATTTTAATGATAACTGTTCCTATATACACAACTTAAGCAGGAGGGCTTTAAACTGAAGTTGCCAGGGCGTGAGTTCCAACACAATAATGCCTGTGACATTGCAGCTAATGGGCAAATAGAGAAAACCAACCTTAACACAAAAGGGCACAACCACAGTGGTTCCTCTTCTTCACGGTCACCTTCTCACTCCATTAAACCCTTGAAGTGTCTATATACCAACGTGACAAACATAGGGAATAAACAGGATGAACTAGAAATCTGGGTGAGGACACAGGGCTATAATCTCATTGCAATTACAGAGACATGGTGGTATGACACATGACTAGAGTGTCATCATAGGGGGATATGTGCTTTATAGGAAATACAGGCCAAGAAGATGAGTTACTCTTTATGTGAGTAAGGAATTAGAATGCATTGATCTTAACCCAGGGATGGGTGAAGAAAGAGCTGAGAACCTGTGAGTAAGAGTTATGGGACATGTAGGTGTCTATTACAGATCAGCAAACCAAGAAGAAGTTGTTGATGAGACCTTTTCCTGGCAGCTGGAAATAGCTTCAAGGTCACGTGCTCTGGTGCTCAAGGGTGAGTTCAGTCATCCTGATATTAGTTGGAAAGATCACAGAGCCAGGCATACCCAGTCCAAAAAGTTCTTGCGGTGTCTTGGCAACAACTTTCTGTTGAAGAACCAACAAGGAGAGGTGTGTTGCTTGGCCTTGTATTAATAAATAAAGAACGTCTTGTCAAAGGTGTTAAGGCTGGGGGCAGGCTTGGCTGTAGTAAGCATGATATGATAGAGTTTAGTATTCTGAGGGAAAGAAGCCTGGCAAAGAACAAGATTACTACACTGTACTTTAGGAGGGCTAACTTTGCCCTCTTCAAAGATCTACTTGGAAGTGTCCACGGTTTAGGGATCTGGGAGGTAGGGGGGGCCCAAGAAAGTTGGTTAATATTCAAGCACTATCTGTTCCAAGCCCAAGATAGAAGGGACCCACCAAAAAAAAAAAAAAATCCACAAAATTTTCCACAATAAGTGTAAAAAGTCATTTGGTGCAATAAGTAATTTGATAGGATTATAGGAACACTGTTAAAATTTGTAGAGATGCAACAATGAAGGCCTTGAACTAAACCTGGCTAAAGAAGTGAAAGAAAACAAGAAGGGCTTCTTTAAATATAGCTCAATATATTGCTTTCAATAGCAAAAGGAAGAATCAGGGAAAAAGTGAGTCCACTGTTAAATTAAGTAGGAGATGTATCAGATGATGAAGAGATGGAGTTGCTGAATGCCTTCTTTGCTTCAGTCTTTATAACTAAGACCATCTGTCAGTCCAGAATCTGAAAGTATGTGAGCAAAACTCGAGGGAGGATGATTTTCAAGTAAAGTTCAATAAAGGCTTGTGTAGGGTACTCCATCTGGGGAGGAAAAACCCTGTGCACCAGTGCAGGTTAGGGGTTGACCTGCTGGAAAGCAGCTCTGGGGAAAAAGACCTGGGGGTGATGGTGTACAACAGGCTCACCATGAGCCAACAATGTGCCCTGGCAGCCAACAGAGCCAATGACATCCTGG